>NW_028258295.1:3612611-3925145 GCF_053883595.1 Heterocephalus glaber | reverse complement strand
TTTTTTTACAAGGAATGACTCGACATTTAAAGATACCAGTTCATTGCAATTATTTTAAAAAATTAATGCAAATCCAACAAAAGCACCAAAAGATCTTTTATTTTTTTGGTTTTAGAAAATAATTTCAACTTTATTGAAGAATCAATATGTATGGATTAATGAAATTCAGTTGAAGTACATGAAACTGCATGTATGTAAAATGCCCAATTTCATGAGTGTTGAAATGTGTATAAACCTTGGAACCCCTCACAACACTTACCGTAATAAAGATTTCATTCAGTTTCTACTCTTTTTGCCTCTGTCCATATACAATAATAGATTTCCATTTTCTCTTTCTTTTCTTTCTTTCTTTCTTTCTTTTTCTTTCTTTCTTTCTTTACTTTGTTCTGTGTATGTCCTTGTATGTGTGTGTGTGTGTGTGTTTTGGTTTGAAGAGAGAAGGCATATAAATAGGCAGGTTAGGCTGACCTTAAACTCATTATATAGCCTAAACTTACCCAAGTCAGGTTCAGCCTCTTTCCTCAGCCTGCAAATTACTGGGATGACAGACGTACCCTGCCATGCCTGGTTAACTCAGCAAATTTTAAACTTGCATCAGTTATGTGTGACAGGTATAGCTGGATTATATCACAGCCAATACTTGATACCATTTCTTAGTTTCAATTTTATAAATTCTGATCTGTATGTTTTAGTACATATTCGCATTTTTTTGCTGTCTTTGTTGATAATAAACTAGTGATACTGATTCACAATCTTATTCTTCACATATTTATCTTCTTTTGAATTGTCTGGTTAAATTATTTTACCCTTTTTTATTGAGTGTTTGAATTCTTATTATTATTGAATTGTACATAAATATTTATCCTGGATGCACTGCAATCCTAAGGGCAACAGCTCTCTCACATATGAGTTCTGCAGATATTTTATCCCAATCTATGACTTGATTAGCATACTCTCAAAATGTTATCATTTGACAAAAACACGTATTTAATTTTAACCTCAAATTATCTTATTTAATTTATTTTTACACTTCTATAAAAGTTATTTTAATTAAGAACTTTACCTTTCAAATGAAAGATGCACAGTGGAACAAAGAAAGGGGGAGGAGTATCTATGAAGGAGATTTCATTTAGCAAAGAATAGACTTATTCTTTGGACTTCTCCCATGCTTGAGTGTCAAGATTATTTTCTTTCACAACCTAGCCTTATATGACTTCTTCTGAGTGTTTTACAGCTAGTTATGTGAGGAAGGAGACTATAAATGCCAATCTGCCCCAAATAGAAGAAAGACTTATCAAGAATTTAAGGAATCATACTACCTTGATATAGTTTACTCAAGGTGTGTGTGTTTGTGTGTGTGTGTGTGTGTGTATATGTGTGTGTTTTCTTAAGCTTCAATAAAAGGGTAACATCTATTACTTGTGGTAGAGGAAGGAAGACCAGGCTATTAATCAATAAAACAGAAAGGGAAGTTAATTTTAAGAAAACCAAAGGGACAAACTATCATCATGACCTTAAATTGTTCTGATATTAACTCTAGGGTGGGGCATACCTTTTCCTCATGACTTTTCTCAATACCTTCTTTACATCCTTATTCCTCAAACTGTAGATCAAAGGGTTCAGCATGGGAATTATTGTGGTATAGAACACAGATGCTGCCTTCTCCTGGGCCATGTTGTTACTAGATGCTGGCTTAAAGTACATGAATATTATAGATCCATAGAAGATGCCAACAGCCATAAGATGAGACCCACATGTACTAAATGTTTTGAATCTGCTCTCAGATGAGGGTATTTGAAGAATGGTGGCGAGTATGAAGGCATAAGAGATGGTGATGGGCACAGCTGTTGCTACCATGTTGAATCCACCTACAAATATGAACAGCAGCTTATTGAGGTAGGTGTTGGTGCAGGACAGCTCCAGGAGAGGAAGTATGTCACAAAAATACTGATGGATGACATTGTCCCTACAGAAGGAAAGCCTGACCATAGAAGCAGTATGGGCCTCAGCTCCAAAAGTTGCAATGACATAGACTCCTGCCACCAGTACATTGCATGCCTTTCGGGACATGGTGACATTGTACAGCAGTGGTTTACAGATAGCTACATATCTATCGTAGGCCATAGCAGTCAGCATATAGCACTCAGCAATAGCAAAAACACAAAAGAAAAAAAGCTGTGTCATGCACCCAGAATAGGAGATAATATTTTGCTCCCACATGAAGTTTCTCAGCATCTTGGGGGTAACAACTGAAGAATAAAACAACTAAGAATGACAAATTACTCAGGAAAAAGTACATGGGACATTGCAGGTTTGAACTGAAAGTGATTAAGAGGATCATACCCAGGTTTCCCACTATCGTGACTCCATAGATGACTAGAAAAAAGAAGAATAGTGGCAGCTGGACTTCTGGTTGGACTGTTAATCTCTCAAGGACAAATTCAGTCATGGTACAATAATTGTAACTGGCCATTCCCTCCAGGAAAGAGAATGTGAAACTAAGAAAAGGAAAAATCAAAAAGTAAGAAAGCTATATTCCTGTGGTGGGTAATTCTCTTATTACTGGTCTGAAAGAAGGAAAGAAAAGCTGATCATCAACTGAAACAGTTTAATGAGTGTCAGTAATAAACTGAGGAAATATCTTTTTATGTCAATATTGAGTCTTACTCAGGGACAATTGGAATGTATACAGAAACAAAGGATAACACAATATGATCGTTAGGATAATTGGAAACCATCTGAATAGGTCCGTACCACTTTTGAACTCTGAGACATGATAGTGTTGTCTCAAACAAATGGGAGGAGGAACTTTACCTCAGAGTGCTAGAATCCTGCATGATACTGACATCAGGATTTTATTAAGAGTTAGGAAAGTAATTTCACTGTCTTTTGTGTGCATTAAATCACAGAACAAACAAGATCTGGGGGGAAATACATATCTTAGAGTCAGGCTTCAAAGTCAGACAGTGAGCACAGCAGCCTCAATATTCCAAGTTAAGGAGTTTTCAAATTCATCCTTGAATTCTGGGATTCAAATGAGTGATTACTTCACCTTACAATTGTACTTCTAGAAAAAAATTTGGGGATATATTTGGGGGGTATATAGAACATCTGTGAAATAAGGAAGCAGGGGAAAAGATAGCTTTCCTTGCACTGCAATAAGAACGCATTTCTTCCAATTTTACTAGCATTTGGTTAACTAATATCCACATATTTTATCCGAGTACTTTGGGGAGACATGAATTTGTAATTATCCCTCAGAAATTGCATTTTACAGTGAATGCTTTAGGGAAATGTTGCTCAGTTGCCTGATTGCGATAATGGGTAAGAGAATTGTTGCTCCTGTTTGATTTACTTTTTCTCTCTTATGAGACAAAATTTCAAAAGTAGCTTCATGGAAAATATTACCCATTCAGTTCTTTGCTGATCTTTTTGACAGTGTGATTTATCACTATTGAATAAGCAAAGGAAACTATTGAAAATTAAGAAGAAATAATGCTCCTCTCATAATCAAAAGTCTACATTTTGTTCTCCTTTGTCACATAATCACTGTGTGACTGTGAAAAAAGTCACTTCATCTTTCCTTTTCTGAGAAAGGATTAGAGTTGATGATTTGAAGGTGTATTGTAACTCTAAGATTTAATGAGACTGGATGAACTCATTAAAGAAGATAACCTTCAATATCCTAAGTAGTCCTTTCTCAGCAAGGGAATAGGTCAAGGCATTGTTCATAGGTTTTTGACTGCCAAGGAGAAGGAAAAGTGAAATATTCTCCAAAGGCCATAAAATTCAGGAGAGACTGTCAGACATAAAATTCTCCCAAGAAAAAAAAACATAATTAATGTTATATTTATACTTAGAATAATAACACACACAATGAATAGTGACATTTCCAATGTACAAAATGTAATTTTTGACTTACTTTTCAGAGTAATTTTGTGCAAAAGATGCAAATGGCTCACATCCAAGATGACTGTAAGATTTACACAAACAGTTCTTACTAACTTCAGTTAGTAAAGTACTTTGTCCTCATCTCTGAGCTCTGAAAACAACGTATTAATTCCAGCTTTTATTTTTTAGCGCTTATGTTACAAATGAGTTCAAATAGGATTTATTCACCTGAAATAGGGAATGAATATGCTAGTCATAGCAATGGTGATGCTGTTGTATTATAATAGTCACTCTGTGATTTAAAGGAGCATTCCATTTTATATTTTTCTTTCTGCAAAAAACTTTGAGATATATTACAGACATATTATGGTTAACCAGCAGAATATAGAAGGATAAGATCCAATATTATCTGATTTCAAGATAATTGTAAGACTACAGTAATCAAGATTGTGTAAACAAGTGGATCAGTGAAATCAAATAGCGTAATCAAATAGACCAATGGAACACATGAAAAATATAACAGAATGGAGAATACAGACATAAATACACAACAGTACCATGTATATAAATGTATGTAAGGTATACAGCTGGCAGATGATTACATGAAAAGTTGTTCAACAAATCTCATGAAATTTCAAATTAAAACAATAGAAAACCACTCCACACCTATTAAAATAGTTGACATTCAAAAATTTTAAAGCATCAAACATGAGGATATAAAAAAAAAGGCACTCTTTCATCCTTAGTAGGTGTATAAAAGGGTACAGCCACTTCTGATGACAGTATAGCAAGTTTAACAAAACCAAGTATAGTCTTGCCATGAGTGAATAATCAAGCTTCTTGGTATTTACCAAAGTTGAAAACTGATGTATATAGAAAAAAATGTATGTCTGAAGCAGTCTTTTTCATTATTACCAAGTTCAAGAGCTGGAAGCAAGGCCCTGGGAGGAGGCTCCCCTGCTGTCATTCCACTGCTCCTAGGACATAGGAGGTGAGCCTCGTGGGTGCCAGAAGCACACCCCCCTGTGCCACCTCCATGGAAATGAGAAGACATGTAAACAAGCCTCAGAAACTGACTTCCAGATCACCTACAGCTAGCCCAAAGAGAAACAAGGTGGAACAATCTGATACTCAAACACCTGGACTCCCTGAATTGGCAACAAAAAGGATATGAAAAAAATGAAATCAGAAATAATTTCTCAGATAACAGCAAAGATTGTGCCCATAGTGCAAGACATGATTAATAAATCTAGAGAGGACACAGATAAAAAATATAGAGGATCTGAGGAACATGATGGAATCCCAACATACCAAACAAATGGAATCCATAAAACAGATGCAAACAGATTTGCAGGAGATTAAAAACTCCACTAAAAGTCTATGCAGCAGAATGAACCAATGGGAGAATAAAATTTCAGATATAGAAGATAAGATTGCAATTAGTAACCAGGAAAAGAAAAATTGCTTTAAAGTTGGAAGGGAACATGAGAAATCAATCCGACAGCTACTAGATGATGCAAAGAAGAATAACATAAAATTGTTTGGAGTCAATGAAGAAACAGGAGAGAGAGTGCAGATGACATAAAAAAACTCTTCACAGAAGTGATGGCAGAAAACTTCCCAAGGAGGGGAGAAGAACTTGACATACAGATAAGTGAGGCATATAGGACTCTAACTAGCCTTGATCAAAAAAAAAAAATCTAAACATAGGCATATAATAGTTAGGATTCCAGAAACCCAACAGAAGAACAAAATTCTACAAGCAGTGAGAGAAAAGAAACAAATCACATACAAAGGAAAGCCCATCAGAATCACAGCAGCCTTCTCAATACAAACCCTTAAGGCAAGAAGAGCTTGGAGTGATGTATTCCAAGCCCTGAAGGAAAACAACCTCCAACCCAGATTGATGTACCCTGCAAAACTGTCTTTCAAAATTGATGGAGAAATAAGATACTTTCATGATAAAGAGCACCTCAGGAACTTCATGAATATCAAACCAACACTCCAAAAATTTTATACAATATCCTAGGAAAAGACAATGAGGATCATAACCCCAGAAAGCACAGCAGAATGAATCCATTGGATGAGACAAATTAAATGCAAAAGGGGAGATTCCAACAAAAAGAAAAAGTCATGACAAAACTTTTAAAACTTTTAACTTCATCTCCCTAATGAGTGTATAATTCAATCTTGTTATTGTACTGATTAGTATTTTTCTGATTCTAGAGTTGCACACCTTTCCTTGTGCTGTACTGGCTATTTATCATCTTCTTATGTCTACTTTTTAATTGAGTTGTCTATTAATGAGCTGTAAGAGTTCTTTATATATTCTGGTCATAGGTTATATTATTGTAAATATGGTCTGTTTAAGGACTACTTTTCATTTTAATGATGTCATTTAAAGTTCTAAATTTTGATGGAATCTCATTTATCAATTTTTTTCTTTTATACATCATGTTTTTTGTATCCTAGGAAGTTCTTGCCTACCCTAAATTCATAAACATTTTCCCTTATAATTTCCTCTTAAAGTTTTATAGTTTTAGTCTTTCATATTTAGGTTCATAGACCCTTTCAAGTTATTTTTATGTATAGAAATAATAGGTTGAGGTTAATTTTTTATACACGGATACCAGGTGTTCTAGTTCCCTTTGCTGAAAACACTCTTTTCCTCTACTCTTGAATTGAGTTTATATTGTATAAAATGCTAATGTTAAATAATCCTTCAAAACTCAGTGAAGCATATATGTGTGGTTCTATTTCTGGATTCTGTTTTATTCCAATGATCTGTATGTCTTTTCTTACACCAATACTGCCTTGATTACTGTAGCTTTAGAGGAAGTCTTAAAATTAGGCACTAAATGTCTTCCAACACTGTTTTTTTTTTTTCTTTTCTTTTTACTTTTCTAGGTCCTTTGTACTCCTACATAATTTTGAAATTTCAATATCCAATTCTTCATTTCTACAAGTATACATAGACCTGAATTTTTATATATACCTTGTGTCTTCTAATCCTGCTAAATTCAAATACAAGTTCTAGGGGCTCCTAGAGTTTTCTTGGTATTTTCTCTGTAGATGATCATTTCATCTACATATAAAGATTTTGCTTCTACTTTGCCAATCCTATCCTAATAGTGTCATTTTATTGCCAGACTATTTTGGTTTAGGCCTATGTTTCAAATTTTAATAGACAGATGAAGAGTAAGCATATCTCCCTTGTTGCCCACCACAGGGAGAAAGCATTGTATCTTCTCCCTTCATATAAGGCTTTTTTCCTGGAAGTATAGAGTACATGTCTTTGTTGAGAAGGTTCTGTTCTACTTCTTGTGTACTGATAGCTTTTACCATGAACAGCTGTAGAATTTAGTTTGATACTTTTTCTCCAACTAGTGACAGGATCATATGGCTTTTTCCTTTCCTCTGTTAAAATGATAACTTTTGGGAGTGGATCTTCCACTGTTGAACCAACACTGCCATCCCTATAGTAAAACCACTTTCTACATACTGCCAGATTTGCCTTCTAATAGTTTGTTTTGTTAAACAAATTTCTATCTATATTCATACTTTTTTCATCTATTATCTTTATCCAGTTTTAGGATTAGCACAATGTTGATTTCCTAAAGTGAGAGAAGTGTTCCTCTTATTTTCTGCTTTAGATGTTTGATATAATTTAACAGTTAAAATCTATACAAGCCTGTTGTTGTCATATAGGTAGATTTTCAAACTAGGAATATACTTTCTTTAATAGGTGCTATTCAAATTTTATATTTCCTCCATAGTTAGTTTCATTATTTTGTCTTCCAAGGTACTTCTTAGAAGTTGTTAAATTTATTTTAAAACAGATTTTTGTAATATACTTTCTATATCTTTTGAAATTCTTTGAAATCTGTCATAATGTCTCCTAGATCTTGATATTGTAATTTTTAAAAAGTATAATTGATATTGTGTAATAGGAAGTAAAGGTCTATAGGAGCAGGGGAAGTGGGAGTGGTGGGGGAAAGGAAAGAAGGGAAATGAAAAAAGGAAAAAAATGGAAACAAAGTCTTTGCAAATTTGGGAAGGGTGGAAGGGGTGAAGAGAGGGCAGGGGAAGGGGAAAAAAATAAGAACCAAGATACTCATGTAATGGTACTAGATCTCAATGTTGTATGTAACTGTATTTTATACCTAAAATGTACCAATAAATTTAATGGGAAAAAGAAGAGTTGGAAGCAAGAATTAAAAGGCAACAAAGGGGCCAGGGATTTAGCTCAGCAGATCCTCTGCCTCCCCTGCAAGGGCAATGACCCAAGTTCGATCCTCGGTACCCCCCCAAAAAATAAAAATAAAGATAAATAAAAGGCAACTGAATGAACAAATTACAGTATATCCATATAATAACAGTTGATTTTTAAAAATAAGCTACCAAACCACAGAAAAAGAATGAAGAAAACTTGAAATCATTGTTCAGTGAAAAAGTTAGTTTGAGGAAAAAACATATTATTGATTCTAAATTAATTACTTTTTGGAAAAATTTAAAGCTGTATTGTAAGTTTAGACCTAGCCTATGACACTTGGTAAGACTTTCTCTCAAAACAAAGTTTTTAAAAGCCCTGCTGATGTATCACACTGAGATGGTCCTAGGTTCATCCCTCAATGCCAGAAAAAAGAAAAATAAAAAAATTATGAAATGCTTTAAAATATCAGCAGTTGCCAGGGGATTGGTTGGAGGAAAGATGGGATGGAAAGATAGATGGAGAACAGTTAAAAGTCTTAGGACAATGAAAGTATTTTGCATAATACTGTAGGTGATGGATCCATTGCATTATACACTACTCAAAACCAATAGAATGTATGATGCAAAGAGTGCATGCCAATTCAAATGACAGACTTCAGTTGATCATAATGTAATCATATTACTTCAGTTTTAACAAATATACTGCTTTAATGGAAAATAATGATAGGAAAACTGTTCTGTAGCTTGGAATTCAGAAGGGATTTATGAGAACTCTTTACTTTCTGCTCAATTTTTCTCTAAACCTAAAACTTTGCAATACAATGATTCAATCCTCCCACCCCTCTCCTGTGTGTGTGTCCAGGAATCTCAGCCTCCCTCTCCCTCTCTCTCTCTCTCTCCCTTCTCTCTTGCTCTCTGCTTTGGATGTATTTTTGCTTTTCCAGGACCCTAATAAATATCTCAATAGTAACCATTTTTTTCTTCCAGTTTGTCTCTTTTCATTGCTTTAAATCTTCAGCAATATTTATCTTTTTTTTAAGTAGTGGGAATTGAACCCAGGGAACAGTAAACAACACATCCATTTCTTCACCTGCTTTTTTTTTATTATTTTATTAATGCTGGAATTAATTTTCAGTGTGGCAAAAATTAAAGATGTTATAGAAATGTATTGCATTACAAATTTGGTTCAACAATCTGAAAAACAAAATAAATAACAAATAGTGCAAAGAAAATAAAAAGTTTAGAATTAAAATTAGTAAAACGGAAAGGCAGCATCCTAGTCCCTCTGGTATAAACTCCTGGCATATTGCAGAGAAATGGTGATACTCTACAGCATTTTATTTTGTGTCAAAAATCTTATTTTTAATTTTTTATAATCACTTTATTATTATAAAAATATGCTGTTTTCAAAAACAGTTAAATAGGACAAATAAGTAAAATAGACAAGCAATAAAAACTATACCACATTCACTTGTGTACACACAGAAACATTGGAAAAATTATCAAATATACTTAGTAATCAGAAATCTATTCACAGATGTACTCAAGAAGAATAGATAGAAATTATTAATGTTTGTGCCACATGGGATTTAATAAATCAATACATTGTACAGCTCTCCCTCAATGTCCATGAGGCCTTCATTCCAACCCCCCCCACATGCCAAAATACACAAATGCTCAGATTGTGAACACCTATACCAACTGTCTGCTCTAGTACATGGACAACCCACAGAACCTACAACTGGGGTTGGGGCTATCAGAATTTTGCAGCTGAACTACATCTCAAAGGTGAGCATCACCAGCCCAAAGCAGAAACTAAAATCTCCATTTTACTTTGTGCCCTCTCTCAGAGGATATTTTTCTTCAAGCCAATGGGCAAAAATAATTGAAGGAGTGGGTTGAAGCTCTGAACATGCCAGTGAGATCACTGTACCAAAGTTCTCAAAAGCCTGGGAGCCTGTCCAATCCTAGAGAAGTAGCCACAATTACTTGGTAGCCAACCTGTTATCAGATAGGATACTTCTAAAAGTGGTTGGCCAACTAAATGTTACCAGGTTCTGTGTTACTCACCTCTGTTTCTGGAGTTAGATTCCCGGTTGTTTTATTCTCAAACAAAGAATTGGAAAAAATGAGCAAAACCAAAAAAAAGTGTTTAAGTTTGTTTTAGAAAGTAAAAGTGAGACAGGGGCCTGCCCAGATATCATCAGTAAGTGCACACAGATCCCAGTGAGACGCCTGCATGGACCAGAAAGTTATGGTTACCCAGGTCCCAGCTAGGGCCCCGCCCAATCACCAGAGACTTGGGCCAACCCCAATGAAAGCCCTTCCTGGAAAACAACTGTGTAAGTACACTGGAACAGACAGAGTCTTGCCCAGATACCATCAGTAAGTGTGCACTGATACCCAAGGGAAATGCGAGTGGACCAGAGTGGCACAGTGGTTACCCAGGTCCCACCTAGGACCCCACCCAGATACCAGCAGCATAAGCCCAGGCCCCAGCCAAAGTCCTGCCTAGAAAAGATCTGCACAGGCCCACAGGGAACTGAAAGAAGCCTACCTAGATACCATAGGTAAGTGTGCCCAGACTCCAGCCTGAAGCCTGGTCATACATCAGTGACTTGGGTGAAAAGCCACCAGGCAAGACCCTCTCAGACAACAACTATGCAAGTGGGCAGGCCCCAGCCAGAGGCAAGCCCAGATACCATCCTAGGTGTGCACAGGGCCCAGCTAGAAACCTGACTGAGCAACAGTGGAGTGCAGGGATCCAGAAGGCCACCATTACGATTCCAGGAATTGGTGCAGTGTTGAGCAGAAAAGAGAAGGCCTCTTTGAGGCTTGTGAAGAATTGAGCAGAAAGTCACCTCAACAAAGACACAGCAGGCTGCATCTGTTGAAATGAGAAGACATGTACACAAGACTTCCCAATTGTCTAAGGAAACCCAAGAGGCAACAAGATGAAAAAACCTGATACTCAACCACCTGGACTCCCTGAACTGGCAATGAAAAAGGATCTGGAATGAATGAAATTAGAAACAATTTATCAGATAATAATAGAGATTTTTTCCATAGTGCAAGACATGATTAGTAACTCTAGAGAAGACACAGATGAAAAAAAATAGAGAAGTTGAGGAACATGATGGAATCCCAGCATAGGAAAGAAATGGCATCCATTAAACAGATGCAAATAGATATCCAGGAGATTAAAAAAGTCATTGATAGTTTACATAGCAGAATGAGCCAATGTAAGAACAGAACATCAGATATAGACAGGATTTCAATTAGTGACCAGGAAATTTAAAAATTTATTAAAAATAGTAAGTAACCAAGACAATTAAATCGAGCATCATCTTTGCTAGATGATGCAAAGAAGAATATAAGACTGATCAGAGTCAATGAAGAAATAGGAGAGAATGCAAATGACATTTAAAAAAAAACTGTTCACAGAAGTAATGACAAAACTTTGCAAGCAGGGGGAAAGAATTTGACATACAGATAAGTGAGGTATATAGGACTTCAACTAGCCATGATTAAAAATAATTTACATTAGGCATATAATAGTTATCGTTCCAGAAACCCAATAGAAGAACAAACTTCTACAATCATTTAGAGAAAAGAAACAAATTATATTCAAAGGAAAGCCCATTGATATCACGGCAGACTTCTTAACACAATCCCTCAAGACAAGAATAGCCTGGAGTGAAGTATTTCAAGCCCTAAAAGAAAACAACCTCCAACCCAGATTGATATACCCTGCAAAACTATCTTTCAAAATTGATATAAGATATTTTCATGACAAAGAGCACCTGAAAAACTTCATGAATATCAAACCACCACTCCAAAAAATTTTAAACAATATCCTAGGAAAAGACAACCCCAGGAAGCCCAGCAGAATGAATCCATCAGGCATAATAAGAAATTAAATGCAAAATGGGAGAACTCAACAAAATGAAAAAGTCATGAGAAGGAAAAGTCAATAGATATCAGTTATAACCATCAATGTTAATGGTCTCAATTCACCAATCAAAAGAAATACACTGCCAGAAAGCATCAAGAAGCAAGATCCAACAATATGCTGCATACAAGAAACACACATATTTCAAAAAGAAACACATAGACTAAAAGTTGAAGAGTAGAAGACAATACCCCATGCAACAGGAACACGAAAAAAGCAAGGGTAGCTATCCTCTTTGTAGATCAAAAGGATTTCAAACCAACACTTAATAAGAGGCACAAAGAAGGACACTAAATCCTTGTAAAAGGAAAACTCCAAGACGAAGAGATGACGTTCATAAACATGTATGCACCAAATGCTAGTGCAAACAACTATATGAAACAAATATTAATGGATATGAAAAATCAAATAAGCACTAATACAATAGTAGTTGGGGACAATACCCCACTGTCACAAATAGATAGATCAACTAGACAGAAAATAAACAACAAAATACTAGAGCTCAATCAAACTGCTGAACAAATGAATTTAACAGATGTTTACAGAATGTTGTAACCCACAAAATCTGAATACACATTCTTTTCAGCTGGACACAGGTTATGCTCCAAAATAAACCACATTCTCTCTCAAAGAACATGTTTAAATATATGCAAAGGAATTGAAGTTATCCCCTGTATATTATCAGACAATATTATGACACAGAAGAAATGGACAGATTCCTAGATATATATGAAATGCCAACTTTGAATGAAAAAGACCTAAAAATTATCAACAACTCAATATCAGTCAGTGAAATTGAAAACATAATTAAAACTTACCAACCAAAAAATCTCCAGGCACTGATAATGGTCCGGGCCTTCACTGGTCAATTCTTCAAGACACTTAGCAAAGAACTATTACTACTACTGTTTAAACTCTTCAATGAAATAGAAAAGGAAGCAATATTCTCAAATTCATTCCTGGAAGCAAACATCACATTGATCCCCAAAACATAGAAAGACTGACCAAAAAAGAGAGCTATAGGCCAATTGCACTAATGAACCTATATGCAAAAATCCTCAATAAGATACTGGCAAACAGAATGCAGAAGATCATCAAGAAGATCATACACCCTGACTAAGTGGGATGCTTCCCAAGGATGCAGAGATGATTCCACATATGCAAATCAATAAATGTAATACACTACATTAATAGAAACAAGGGCAAAACCAGTGTGATTATCTCAATAGATGAAGAAAAAGCATTCAACAAAACCCATATGCATACACGATTAAAAAAACATACAAAAAATTGCAATAGATGGTTTCCACCACAACCTGATAAAAGCCATCAATGAAAAAACAACATCTAATATCATATTAAATGGTCAAAAACTGAAATCCCTCACACTAAAATCAGGAAAAAGACAAGGATGTCCACTATCACCAGCCCTGTTCATCATAGATTTGGAAACATTAGTCATAGCAATTAGACAAGAAAATAAATAAAAGGAATAAAGATAGGAAATGAAGAAGTCAAACTGTCATTATTTCCACACAACATGACATTTATATAGAAGACCCCAAGAATGCCACCAAAAGTCTTTTAGACTTAACCAAATTCATTAGAGTAGCTGGATACAAGGTCAACACACAAAAATCAATAGCTTTCCTATACACAAACAACATACTCACTGAAAAAGGAACTGGAGAAACATCTCCCTTCACAATAGCATAAAAAAAATGAAATACTTAGGAATCAACCTAATGAAAGGAATCAAGGAAGTCTACCCTGAAAACTATAGCACTATGAAAAAAAGAGGTTGAAGAGGATATCAGCCCTTGCTCCTGGGTAGGAAGAACCAATATAGTGAAAATGCCCATACTTCCAAAACTGCTGTATAGATTCAATGGAATCCCAACTGAAATTCCAACAGCATACTACACAGACCTTGAGAAAGCAATCCAAAAATTCATTTGGAGCAAGAAGAAACCTAGAATAGCAAAAGCAACTCTAGGCAACAAAATCAAGGTAGGGGTTATCACAATCCCCAACTTAAATCTATACTGCAAAGTTACTGTGATATAAGCAGCATGGTACTGGCTAAGAAACAGACCCAAGGACCAGTGGAACCTATTAGAAGATGCAGAAAGAACTCCAGACATATGAAGCCACCTCATCTTCAACAAAGGTGCCAAACACACTTAACGGAGGAAAGATTGCCTCTTTAATAAATGGTGCTGGAAAAATCATGTTTCAACTTGCCAAAGACTAAAACTAGAACTATGTCTCTCACCATGAACTAAACTAAAATAAAAACATATTAAAGAGCTAAATATTAGAACAGAAACACTAAACCAGCTGGAAGAAAGTTTAGGTAGAACTCTTGAAGACATTGCCATGGTGAAAGATTTCATGAAAAAAACTTCAGTAGCAGGTGAAGTAGCCAAAAAACTCATGTGGGATCTTTTCTCATTAAAACCCTTCTGTAAAGCAAGAGAAACCACCAACAGCATGAAGAGACAACCACAATATGGGAAAAAATTTTTACCAGCTAATCCTCAGACAAGTCTACTACATAGAATATATAAAAAACTTTAAAAAGCAGACCTCCCAAATTTAAAAACCCAATATAAACATGAACATCTGAAAGACATTTCTCAGACACAGAAGTAGAAATAATAAACAAACATATGAAAAATATTCAACATCACAGGTCATAAGAGAGATTCAAATGAAAATAACACTGAGATTCCACCTCACCCCAGAAAGAATGGCTGCTATCATGAAATCAGCCAATAACAAATGCTGGCAGGGCTGTGGGTAAAAGTAACCCTTTTCCACTACTACTGGGAGTGCAGACTGGTGCAACCACTGTGGAAATCAGTATGGAGATACCTCAAAGAACTAGGAATAGAGGTGCCATCTGACCCAGCTATTCCTCTGTTGGGATCTTCCCAAAAGAATTAAAATAATCAAACCACAGCAATATGTGTGCCCATGTTCATAGCAGCACAGTTTGTAATAGCTAAAACTTGGAAACAGCCCAGTTGCCCATCAACTGCAGACTGGATAAAGAAAAATTTTTTTTAATAAAATGGAATACTACTCAGCCATAAAATACAAATTCACACTGAAATGCAGCTTTTACATGCCCAATCATCCTTAGAGCAACCTCCTATTTAAAAGCTATGCATTTTGGGGGGGACTTGGACTAAGGACATGTTGCGGAGATCCTTTCTCATACTTATTTTCTGAATTTCAATTACCTGAAAACATTTCAAATTCTGTTTTTAGGTTTTGTACAACACTGAGCTCCCTCCTTGAGCCAATCATCTCCCAACTCTCCCATCTCAACAGCCCTCTTCTTTCACAGCAAAAAGAAGCATAAAATTGTTTTCTAGAACAGCAAAAACAAAGTACCTTGATATAAGTTCATGTAACATTTAGAAACAAGGCATAGTCAACTTTAAAAACAGAAATATTTGTCATGTTTAATGAAATACAACTAATAAAAGGGGGAAAGCACAACAGAAATAGCAGGAGACTTAAAATAAGTAGGCTATTGGCTTGTTCTATGGCTTTTCATTAAAGAGCACTGAGTCCTTAAATTGTTGACTATATTGAGCTTTAGTATACCATCCATGCAATAAATACATATTGGGTATCTTTTATTAGCCAGTTTGTTTTACAAAGTATATATAAATATTTTGATAAAAAGAAGATTAATACATAGAGTTTGCAGCTGCAAAATGTGTTGCATTTGATAGTCCTGTGAATTTATATGTGTGAAACACTGGCATTTGAAGGAGACATTTCCTGCCCTCTTGTGGATAGAAAGACAAGAGTAGAGGAAGCACATCTAATTTGTTTCCAATAGAATAAATCACGAGGAAGAAAAGAAACACATTCTCTGGAATTGTAAATATTACCCTAGTATTTATTTTGTCATATTCAAAAATTTTTATTTTTATCAACAGAAATATGATCCATAATGACAATGAGAAAAAACAGAGATGAAATCTTCCTTAATTTTATTATTAAATAGAAAAAATGATAAAAAGAAAAAATGTGCACATGATGAAGAAAAATGACTATTAATAAAATTGGAAACAAATGGAGAAAATCTTCAACTGTCACCATCATAAGAAATAATAGCTATAGCTATTTCCTCATCTATTAAAATAGATTCTATGTCTTTTAATTAAATGCATATAGAAATTAATTTACTGATCAAAACTTTCTCCTGGTCAAGGATTTTCTCAGGGCAATTTTAACATCTTTGTTCCTCAGACTATAGATTAAAGGATTCATCAAGGGTATCACATTGGTGTAAAAGACAGAAGAGATTTTTCCTTCATTCATAGACCCAGCAGAGGATGGCTTAAGATACATGAATGTACCTGACCCAAAGAAGAGAGAAACAGCAATTATGTGGGAACTGCAGGTGCTGAAGGCTTTGGATCTACCCTCATTGGAGCTGATGTGGAAGACAGTGAAGACAACGAAACCATAAGAGACAAAGATAGTGACAATGGGCATAAAGATGTTGATCCCCACCACAGTGCAAACCTCCAATTCATTGATATAGGTACTGATGCAGGAAAGCTGCATCACAGGGAAAATGTCACAGAAATAGTGGTTGATGGTGTTTGCATCACAAAAAGTCAGTCTCGGCCTGCATCCCGTGTGGGCCACGGCACTAGAAAATGCTATCAGGTATGAACCAAGCATAAGATTGCAACATATTTTACTGGACATGACAGTGTCATACAACAGTGGATTACAGATGGCCACATATTGATCATAGGCCATTGATGTCAGCAAGTAGATATCAGAAATGACAAAAAAACAGTAAAAGTAGAGCTGAGTCCTACATCCTCTGTAAGAGATAACATTCTTCTTGGATATGAAGTTCATGAGCATTTTGGGTGTAAATACAGAAGAATAACAGAGGTCAATAAAGGACAAGTTAAACAGGAAAAAGTACATAGGAGTGTGAAGGTGAGAACTCAATCCAATTAGAATTATTAGGCCCAAATTTCCTAACACAGTGAGCACATACATTACTAGAAACAGGAAGAACAGTGGTATTTGGAGACCTGGCCGGTCTGTTAACCCCATCAGAATAAACTCAGTCACAAAAGAGCCATTTTCAGGAGCCATTCTTCTCTATAGAATCTGTGTATACAAGACAGAAGGATTGCATCATACCACACCCACTCTTCCAACAATATCTTCTCTCACAAAGGTGAGGCATAAGCTGTGAATGTCCAGACCTAACCAGCCTGAATCCATGACACTTGCCTTTAATGTTACCTGGTATAAGTGATATTGTCTTCCTCTCAATAATGTCTTAAAAGCTAAATATGTTAAAAAAATATGAATTTAGCCTATAGATCCAAGGCTATTGCTGACATATGAAAACATAGTTGCCTTAATAAACCAAAGAAAAAAGACAAGGCTAGAACAGCGTATAATTTTCTCTCATCTCACCATTTCCTCCTTTGTTTGGATCCTCCATTCACTAATAAAATTGGAAGCAGAGGTCTTTCATTTTGGTATTGAATTCTAATGCAGATTAGACTCTGTTGTGCTGGAACCATAAAAACTTTTTTAATCTAAATAAAACAACCAGACTCTAGGAATGAGTGGTTTCATTACAGTCCCATGATATGGAAAAACTTATGTTCAGAAGAGAGAGAGATCTGTCCAAGGAAAGGGTGCTTACTAACTAAAATACTGCACCCCTTGTGTCCAATAATCCTATGAACATTATCTACTTCTCTTTCAAAGATGTGTTTCTGTTAGTTGTACTTGAGTCTTAGGGTAGCAGAAAATGGGGAAAAATGACATATATCAGATTCCTGGACTTCATCTCAAAATATGAGTTCCTTATGCTAAATATAAAAAGCAAGACACAGAAAGAGAAATAATGTAAAATCTAGCATATATGTGTAAATCTAAAATAGTACATTCATATAAGCAGAGAGTAGGATGTTGATTGTTATTGGACAGCGAGAAATTCAGGTGATTTTGGCAAAAGAGTATTAAGATCAGTTATGTAAAACAATTAAAATTTGGAGATCTAATGTAAAATATGGTAATAATAGTTAATAGTATATCATAAACTCATAATTTGATAACAAAATAGATCTTTAAAATTTCTTTTCATTGTATATCTGTGTGTATATCACAAATGAGTAATTTTCACTGCTCAGATCATTTTACAATGTGTATGTATGTCACCACATCAAGTTGTTTATCTCCTATATAATTGTAAATGTTAGTGATAGCTCAATAAAGATGTTACTGGAAGATGTTAATATAAATGGATTTCAAAACTTACCCTTCTTAGGAGAGAAAACTTAGTGATCCTTTGTTGTATTTTCCCCTGGTCCTGAAAGGACAATATAGGATTTTTGGCTTTGATTCCTTTGATTCTAAGAGGGTAAAACTGCCTTAATTTCTCATATTCCCAGGAAGTCTTTTGGAATTAGTGGTCCTAATTTATGGTGATAACAATAACTCCTCTGAAGCACCAACTTTGGAGAAAAATAAATAGCACTTCTTATTACAATTCTCACTAGAGGAGAGTTTAATGACATAATGACATAAGATGTGAGTTTAATGACATAATGCACTCGTCTATAAACAAGGAAGAAATGTCCTCAGTCTCTACCTGCAGAATAGATTATAGATAGAAAAATGAAATGAAGGGATTGTGTTTACTTCTGAAGCCACAATGTGTATTGAATTCCCTAGACACTCAATATTTTACTAAGGTTTTCTTTTCTCTTCAGGGATTGTACATCTCCCATGGTAGGAATTGCACACCCACCATTTCCCATTTACCTCGATCTCCAAAGGGAAATTTCTTATTTCAGATCTTTTTCTCTTTATTCCCACATCTTTAGTGGTAATTTTCCATGGAGTCTACATCTAAATTTTCTTATTTCCTTACCTGAAATTATTCAACAACTGCAGTAATTCACTGCACTGTTAGCCCTGAAATAGCTCCAAACTGACTTTTAATGTATGCCATTTTACTAAAGTTTTAATCTCTAAACACTGATTGGAAATGTCTACCTAAGTATCCTGCTGAGCAAAATGGTGATGAAGTCAGCAATTTCTAAATTTGTCATAGAAAATAAGGAGATTAGGCAGTTAAAATATTTGTATCTGAATCCTGCCCTAAACCTTCTCAATACAATATTTGAGCCTATATCACTCACAAGGCACTAAACTAAAATCTAAATGGATTAAAGTGCTAAATATTAAAACAGAAACACTAAACCGGCTGGAGGAAAGGTTAGGTAGAACTCTTGAAGATGTTAGCATAGGCAAATATTTCATGAACATAACCTCAGTTGCCTGTGAACTAGCACAAAGAATCAACAACTGGGATCTCTTCTCATTAAAAAGCTTCTACAGGCCCGGGGATTTAGCTCAGTGGTTCCAGTGCCTGCCTGGCAAGCACAAGGTCCCGAGTTCAATCCCCATACCAAAAAAACCCAAAAGCTTCTGCATAGCAACAGAAACCACCAACAGCATGAAGAGACAACCCACAACGTGGGGAAAAATTTACCAGCTGTTCCTCAGATGAAGGTCTACTTTCTAAAGTATAAAAAGAACTCAGACCTCCAAAATTTAAAGACCCAATCCAAAAATGGGCATCTGAAAGGAACAGACATTTCTCAGACAAAAGAGGTAGAAATAGCAAATAAACATATGAAAAAATGTTCAAAATCACTGGTCTTTCAAGAGATGCAAATGAAAACAACACTGAGATTCCACCTCACCCCAGAATGAATGGCTACTATCATGAAATCAACCAATAACAAATGCTGGTGGGGCTGTGGGGAAAAAGGAACCCTTCTCTACTGTTGCTGGAGTGTAGACTGGTGCAACCACTGTGGAAATCAGTATGGAGATACCTCAAAAATCTAGGACTAGAGGTGCCATTTGACCCAGCTATTCCCCTGTTGGGTATCTTCCCCAAAGAATTAAAAGAATCATACCACAGCAATATATGTGCACCCATGTTCAGAGCGGCAGAGTTTCTAATGACTGAGACTTGTAAACAGCCCAATTCTCCATCAAATGAGGATTGGATAAAGAAGATGTGTTGCTTTTTTTTTTTTTTAATAAAATGGAGTACTACTCAGCCATAAAGAATGAGAAACTAGAGACATTTATAGCTAAATGGATGCACATTGAGGCCATACTCCTAAGTGAAATAAATAGGTCACACATGTGTAAATACCAACTACTTTCTCTGGTGTGAGAAACTGAATATGTAAATAAGGATCAAAATGTATAATAGATAATGTGAAATAGGAAGAAAAGGCCTAAAGGTGAAGGAGAAGTGGAAGGGGTAGGGGAAAGGAAAAATGGGAATAGAATTAATAGGAGAAAAGGAAAAAAAGGAAGCAAAGTCTTTGTAAATAGGGAGTGGTGTAGGGGTTGAGGGGAGGTCAAGGGAATGGAGAAAAAATTAAGAACAGATATATATATTATGTAAAGGTACAAACTCCCAATAATGAATGTCAGCATATTGTATACCTAAAGTCTACCAATAAAATTAGTGAATGAAAAAAAAAAATAGTACCACACAAAGTATCAAGTTAGCATCAAATCTCTGGAAATAAATGCAATAAGGTACAGGCAAGGGTTATACACTGAAACTTTAGATAATATTGAGAGAAGGTAGACTTTTATTAAGGGGAAGGATTTACCATGGTGATGGATTAAAATACTCATTATTGTAAGGACATTAAGACTCTGAATCTCTTGTATAGATTCAAATCCAGTTCCTGGATATAATATGCAAACAGATAACTGATACCTAAAGGCAAAAGTAGAATCTTGAAGGGATCATTTAGCTAATTATTTTCATCTTTTAGAACTTATGAAAAATGTAGCTTTAGCTCACTGTTGATGTAGAGTCAAAATGTCGATTTTCAAAAATTTACTAATATTAGGTTTTAGGAATATAGGTAGCTATAATAATATACTATGCTTCAAATGCTAAACCCCATTTTCTTTGTATCTACCTTGGCTCAACATCTATATGTGGGATTAGTAATGCCTGCTTTTCTGCTATCCAGCTACTCCCAATGGAGGGAATTTTATCTCAAAGCCAATATTTTAGCTACTCAGTGTGAACATGACAGGGACAGAGTTTATCTTTATTTCTTTGAATCAGGTGGTTCGGGCTCTTAGGATTTGAAAGAAGATAAGAGTTTTCGGGGAGCTGTTGTTTTACAATTGGTTATGAGATATATTTGAGTAGAACAGCTTACTATATTATAGATTTTTCAGTATAGTTGATCATTAGAATCACCAGAGGTTATTGTATTTAAAAATGATGAATGTACAAATGTAAATATGTTCATAAATGAAAATAGAAGTTTCTGAATAACTCCGTTTTCTTCACCCTGTTCCTCTGAGAAAACTTAATCTCTGTAGAATATTGCCATTTTTTTTAATTCTCCTGAATATTACCTCTACAGCTCTAAATAATTGTTCACATTACAAAAAGTTAATTTTGTATAAAGCCAAGTTGTTTGACTCTCAAAAGTGAAGAAGAAATTTGAGAATAAACATGGAATTTAGGAGGCTACTCATCAGAAATAATAAGATGAGGGGAAAAAATTGCAACATGTTTTCTCTGTCCTGGCTTTCTGCAGGTAGAGGACTTGTTTCAAAGGAAATGAGTTCAAAAAGAAACTAATTATCTTGTATTGCTAATGTTTTCTCAAAATCCAGTTGAAATACAGGGCTCTAAGGTAGGGAAGAACTGCCAACCAATTTGCCAGTTTTTTCCTGGGAGGAAAGGTCCTCTTCTCCCCTTTCTTTTTGTGTTTAGCTTCTTCTTGTGTTTACCTTTGTAATCTCTAAGCTTGGCTTAGCTGCTCCAGTTAGCTCTTTACCCAGGTGGGATATTTTCTCTTATGGGACCCTGTAGATAGGGAGTTCTGACTTTCTCACTCATGATAACTAAACTACTGCATTGATATGTCTAGAGTTAACCACTTGGAATAATATTGTATCAACTTTCCACATTACAAGTGAGATTACTTTAGTTAAACTGGTACCACTTCTTTCTCATTTCTTATAATTAAAAGCTGGAATCTATTTTTGACATTTTTCTGGTAGCTTCTGAAATTTTGCTAATCTTCTCAAAACTATTTATCAATTTTCAAAATTCTTGTAACACATGTAAAGAGATTTTGTCCATTTTAGTTTTTTAATATAGATTTGCTATCCCTATACCAGATTTACTGAATCAGGATCTCTAAAGATGAGGTTTAGAATTTTACCTTCCCCCAAAAGTAAAATAAGATGCAGTATCAAATCAAATGATGATTAGCTATGTTTTGGAAGATAGTTGATACAAGTTAAACCTAAGCCAAAAAAAAAAAAAAAAAATACTTGTTAACTTCTAAAGTTAGTTTAAATAACAATTCTTTACATACAACATATCCTGATTGAGTTAATTCATATGAAAATGAGAAAGACAAGAGCCTGGCTCTCCTGGTTTTCCTGCCTTCTGGGAGGTGTAGCTTGGCAAGGGGGCTGTCAAAAAGCTCCCTCCCCTTCCCTTTGTGCCCCTTGCCAGCCCAATGTACAGGAACAACTCCCTTCAGTGTCTTCGCTGGCTACCCAGCAATCAATCTTCTCTACTCTCACTCTCAATATGGGTGCAGCTCTGTTGTCAGAGTGGTGCCCCTCCTCATCTCCTGCCACTTCAGATACTATTGTATTTTTATTTTTATTATTTTTTTAATTATTTTATTGGTACATTTTAGGTATACAATACATTTATATTTATCTTTGGGTGCTTGTACCTGTACATGATGTATCTTGGTTCTCATTTTTTACCCATCACCTGTGCACCCTTCAATCCTAAACCCTTCCCTATTTACATACGTTGTTTCCATTTTTTTTCTTTTCTCATAATTTTTCCTTTCCATTCTTCCCTTTCCCCTTCCCCTCCCACCACCCACTATTGTATTGTGAGACCTAACTAACTCTATTTTAAAGTTTGACTCCATCTTAAATATAAGACAGTAAAATGGCCTTGACATAAATTCCACTTCACTGAAGTCAACTATTCCCCTAGTCTCCTTTGTGTCCATAAACTAATGATAAAATGTCCTTGCTGTGGGACAACAGATTAAAAAAAAGACACAGTTCCTAACTCAATCCTCTGTCTGTCCAGAAAACAGATGCTCCCGGGCCCATTATCTATAAAACATTCTATCAGTGTGCTGATCATTCCTTTTTCCCATAAACTCTACATGTAGCCACCCCTCAACCCCCCATGCTTGCTAAATATCAACCAATCATGCAACTGCTAAATGGAACATCCCCAAACCTTGTGGTAGCCACAATAAAAACCCTGCTGATTTAGAATTCGGGGCTCTCAATCCTGGTCCGCTGCGTCGGTGACGATTGAGTGCCCCTGCTCAAGCTTGAATAAACGACCCTCTTGTGTTTACATTGGAATCGGCTCCTTGATGGTCTTTGGGGACTTCGCGATCTGGGCACAACATTTGGGAGCTCGTCCGGGATCCCCAAGACCCTCAGGATTCCCGTACCGGAGGGTTGACGCCGGCTGGTGAGTGTTTCTGTGTTTGTAAAGTCTGGGGCCCATTTTCTGGGAAGGTCGGCAAACGGTCTAGGCAGACGCGCCGCGAGGGCCGCCGACCCGGGATCCTGAAAGACGTTCCGGGATCCTTCCGGAGGGGGCAAAGTGCCCCGTGAGTAGGAGTCTGTGGGACTCCTAGGGAGACAGTGGGAGCCGCTCCCGCGCTATGGCGTGAGGCCGCCGTCCCATGCTTTTTCGCTTTTCTGTTGTGTCTGTCTACTGTGTTGACTTAGACTGAGACGATGGGACAGACTGTGACTACCCCCCCTTTCCTTGTTAACAGGTCATTTCGGGGAAGTTAGAAAGCTAGCGCATAATTTGAATTTAGAAATTAAAAAAAAAAGTTAATCACCCTTTACAGATCAGAATGGCCAACTTTTAAGGTAAACTGGCCACCAGAGGGTACATTTGACCTAGAAACAGTCAAAAGAGTTAGAAAAATTGTTTTTTATCCCCGAACGGGACACCCAGACCAGGAACCATACATCGTTACCTGGGAAGACCTGGTGCAGAACCCTCCCTCTTGGATCAAGCCCTTTTTGCCTCCACAGAAACAGCCGCCTGCGGCAGTCCTAGCAGTGCATAAGAGAACCACCAGAGGAGACTGCCGAAAAAGAGAAATCGACACCAAAGCCACGGTGCCGCTATACCCAGTTCTCCAAGGAGGAACTGAGAAAGATCTCCTTTTTCCCCCTCCCTACCGCCCGCACCAGGGGTGGAGGGAAGAGCCCCCGTTGCGCCACTGGCCGTGGTGGCGGCGGCGGCGGCGGCGGCGGCGGCGGCGGCTGCACCGGCGGCGGCCATGGTGGCAACGATCGGGGCGGAGGGAGGAGCCCTGGCAGGGGCACAAGAAAAAACCCCCATGCGAAAGGAAGAGCTGGGGAGGAAATACACATCCGGGTGGGCATTGCTAGAGGGGATGGCCCCACCCAAAACACCGGCAACCGCTGCACAGCCTTGCCGGTGGCGGGGCCAGCAGATTCCACTGTCCTCCCATTGAGGGAGACTAGACCCCCTGATGAGCATGGCACTCAGCCTCTCCAGTATTGGCCCTTTGCCACTCGTGACCTTTATAATTGGCACACACAACACGCCAAGTTTTCCGACAATCTCAGGGATCTAATCCAACTGTTGAAAACTGTTTTGTTCATCCACCAGCCCACTCAAAATGACTGTCAACAACTCCTCCAGATCCTGTTCATGATAAAAAAAAAAATTTAAAAATTCAGAACAAGGCCAGGAAATTGGTTCCTGGCAACAATAACCAACTTTGATACTATTAACCTTTCCTTCCCATTGCCCCGGCCTGACTGGGACTTCAACATAGCAGAAGGTAAAGAGAGACTCTGGGTCTATGGCCAAACTCTGTTGAGAGGTCTAAAAACAGCAGCTCGTAAGCGCACCAATTTGGCCAAGGTAGGGGATGTACAACAGGGACCAAACAAAAGCCCTGCAGCCTTCCTAAAAAAATTCAGAAAGCCTTCCATAGGTATACTCCTATAGATCCAAAAACAATTGAGACAAAGGCTGACTAGGAACCTAGCTTGGATCCTTCTTGATGGGAGAGCCAAAAAAAACATGAATGTCGACTGAGAAATATTGTGACAAAAGGACAAGGTAAGGAGGAACGTAGGGATCGCCCCCGATTGGGAAAGAACCAGTGTGCTTATTGCAAAAAAAAGGTTACTGGGCCAGAAAATGCCCTAAAAACCCAAAAAGCCGCCGCCAAAGCCCCCAATTGACTCTGTTACAATACGTAATAGATGATCTCCTTATAACATCTGAGACACAAGAGGACTGCCTAGATGAAACCAAAAAAACTCTTAAAGGTTATAGGGAAACTGAGATACCGGGCGTCTGCCAAAAAGGCCCAAATCTACAAACCTAAGGTAAGCTACCTGGGGTACATACTTAAAAAGGGGCAAAGATGGCTATCTGATGCTAAAAAAGAGACAATTCTTAAGATACCTACACCAGACTCTCCTCAAAAAGTTAAAAAAAAAAATTCCTAGGATCGGCTGGCTTCTGCCACTTATGGATACTGGGGTTCGCGGAACTTGCGAGGCCCCTTTATGAGATAACTAAAAACAATTAGGCCTTTCGATGGACAGAGAAACTACGAAAGTCCTTTGATCAAGTTAAGGCTGCTTTGTTGTCAGCACCAGCCTTAGGCTTGCCTGATGTCACTAAGCCCTTCTACCTTTACATTGATGAAAACAAAGAAGTCGCCAAGGGCGTCCTGGTCCAGTATGTGGGCGCATGGCACCGACCAGTAGCATACCTGTCCAAGAAACTTGATCCTGTTGCAGCTAAATGGCCCCCATGCTTGAGGATTATCACTGCCATAGCCTTGATGGTCAAAGATGCTGATAAGTTGACCTTGGGCCAGAAACTACATGTGACCACCCCCCATGCCATTGAAGGGGTTCTAAAACAGCCTCCAGATAGATGGCTCAATAATGCCCGCCTAACCCACTATCGGGACCTGCTCTTAAACCCAAGCCGAGTTGTCTTCCAGACCCCGGCCACCCTAAACCTGGCTACTTTATTGCCTGACCCAGACCTAGAGGCCCCACTACATGACTGTGCTGACATCTTGGCTCAAGTACATGGGACCCAAGAGGATCTGAAAGATCAACCATGGCCAGATGCTGAAGATACCTGGTACACCGATGGGAGCAGTCTTGTTCAAGATGGCCGAAGGTATGCTAAGACAGCTATGGTCACAGAGACTGAGGTCGTTTGGGCTAAACCCTTGCCCACTAAAACGTCAGCACAGTGAGCAGAGCTCATAACATTGACCAAGGTGCTGACTCTGGGAAAGGGCAGAAAGCTAAACATATACACAGACAGCAGGTATGCTTTTGCCACCGCTCACGTATATGGGGCCATCTACAGAGAAAGAGAACTGTTGACAGCTGAAAAAAAGACTATTAAAAACAAAGAAAAAATTCTTGCCCTACTGGCGGCCCTATGGCTACCAAAAAAATTGGCTATTATCCACTGTCCCGGGCACCAAAAGAATGATACTCCCATTGCCCGAGGAAATAATTTAGCCGACCAGACAGCTCAATAAAACAGCCTTAGAGGCTGATCTGACACTGACCGTTCAGCTGCCTGATCCAGGGGACACTGCTTTACCAGAAAAACCTCAGTACACTGAGGCAGACTTAAAATGGATAAAACAATTACCCATGCCCCAATGCCTCAACGGATGATAGAAATCCTCTGATTGTGAAATCATCCTGCCTGAAGCACTGGGAGAACAAGTTCTCTCCAAAATACACCAAGCCACCCACATGGGCACCCAAAAGATGCAGGACCTCCTGAGACATGCAGAGATAAAATTTCGAGATGCCAACTCCAAAATTGAACATATTGTTACCACCTGTAAAGCCTGTCAATTGACAAATGCTACCCACAACAAAGCCAACCCAGGCAATAGGCTGAGGGGAAACCGACCTGAAACACATTGGGAAGTGGACTTTACTGAGGTAAGGCCTAAAAGGTATGGCTATAAATATCTGCTAGTGTTTGTAGATACATTTTCAGGATGGACAGAGGCCTTCCCCACCAAACATGAGACGGCACAGGTTGTGGCCAAAAAGCTGCTAGAAGACATCTTGCCAAGGTATGGTTTCCCAGTAATGTTAGGGTCAGACAATGGACCCGCTTTCATTTCCAAGGTGAGTCAGAGTTTAACACAGATACTGGAGACAAATTAAAAATTACATTATACATACAGACCCCAGAGTTCAGGACAGATAGAAAAAAATAAATAAAACCCTAAAAGAGACCTTGACTAAATTAACCTTAGAGACTGGCAGTGGCTGGGTGACTCTCCTACCCTATGCTCTCTATAGGGTATGCAATTCGCCCTATAAAATGGGACTAACCCCTTTTGAGATCATGTTCGGGATACCTCCTCCCATCATCCCTAACCTTCAATCTGTGGTACTTGCTGAATTTATGATCAAAAACTGTTATTTTCCTTAAAGAGCCTCCAGCTTGTTCATGAAGACGTCTGGCCTGAATTAAAAGCCCTGTACGAGTCCGGACCACCACCTGAGCCCCATCGCTATCGACCAGGGGACTGGGTTTTTGTCCAAAGATATTGACAGAGAAACCTTGAGCCTCGCTGAAAGGGACCCTATGTTACTGTTTTAACCACGCCCGCCGCTCTCAAAGTCGATGGGATCGCCTCGTGGATACATTACACTCACGCCCGCCCCACAGATCCACACACTGTTCTAAAAGACTTCATCCCATCATGGCAGGTGTCCAAAGACCAAGACAACCCACTCAAAATCAAGCTACACTGTCATCAGTCATAATTATGGTAACTGTACTTTTAACATTGGTAATGGGAGGACAAAACCCACATGCTCCTCTAAACCTAACCTGGGTTATCATTAGTACCTCCACAGGTGACATTGTTAACAGTTCATTTAAAGTGACACCACTGCTGACCTGGTGGTCTGCTAGAGACTTTGACCTGTGCCTGCTAGCTGCAGGAACATGAGATATTAGAGACTGAAAAACAAAATCAAAGAAAAAGCCTAAATGTAGACAAAATATCAATGATTGTAAGATAAAAATGCTGACCTCTTCTGCCCCCGGGTGTAGTCACCCAGTCCGAAGAGCCGTTTTACAAGTCACCCCATTCTATGTCTGCCCGGGGGGAGGACACAAACGAGCTCAAGCCAATAGATGCAGAGGTCCTGATAAGTTCTATTGTACAGAATGGGGATGTAAATCCACGGACACTGTCTCATGGACTCTGCCTGTCAAAGATGATTTAATCTCATTAAAAAGAGTCCCCGGGCCCACTGGCCTTCAAACGCACCACGGTAATGGTAAATTCAAGGTTGTTAATGGTACATGCTCAAAATTCCTCTGTAACCCAGTTAGACTTTCATTCACCGATCAAAAAAAAAAATACACCAGATGGAAATCGGGCCAAACATGGGGACTCCGCCTGTATCAAGATGGTCATGACAATGGGTTACTATTCACTGTAAAACTAAAAATAAAACCGTATGTTGTGGGGCCTCCCCAACCGGTAGGGCCAAATTCTACACTGGTCCCACTGGACCCCCCTAATTCCTCCTAGACCCACCAAGCCCCCTCAAATAACCCCACCAACATCCCCTCAGCTCTCCACTCAGGCTGTCACCAGGAAAACTAGCCAGGACCCCCTATGGGGGCTAATAGTTCACACTTTCAAAGCCCTAAATGCCTCTAGGCCTGATCTCACTCAGTCCTGCTAGTTGTGTTATGATATCAAGCCCCCTTACTATAAAAAAATAGCTTACCTAGACAACTTCACTGAGTCTGATAGCCCAACCTGGTGTAGATGACAACAAAAAGAGACAGCCAGATTAACCCTACAATCTGTGACTGGACATAAAATTTGTGTTGGCAGTGTTCTGGCCTCTCACCAACACCTTTACAACCAAACCTATCAGTCTAGTCCAGGAAGATACCTTGTACCCCCTTCTAATAGATGGTGGACTTGCTCCACTGGACTAACCCCTTGTGCACATGAAAAGATACTCAACGAGACTGGGAACATTTGTGTACTAGTACAATTGATTCCTAGACTATTATATCATTCAAAAAAAGATATTCTTAGTCATCTGACTGAGACCCCAAATAGAGTCAAACGAGAACCTATAACAGCTGTCAGTTTAACAGTTCTCCTAGGTTTAGGATTAGCTGGGACAAGAACAGGAGTCTCATCATTAGTGTTACAAAACAAACATTACAATGATTTAAAAACAGTCATAGATATAGACATCGAAAGACTAAAAAGCTCCATCTCCCACCTGCAAGAGTCACTAACCTCCCTGGCAGAAGTAGTTCTCCAAAACCAAAGAGGCCTAGATTTAATCTTCCTACAACAAGGGGGGCTCTATGCTGCCTTAGGTGAAAAATGCTGCTTTTATGTAGACCACTTGGGAGTGGTCAAAAAATCTATGGCCAAAGTCAGAAAAGGTCTCACTAAACAAAAACAAAAATGAGAACAAAATCAAGGTTGGTTCAAATCTTGGTTCAATTCCTCCCCATGGTTGACCACTCTGATCTCTACCCTGCTGGGACCATTACTCATTTTTTTACTCCTGTTAACATTTGGACCTTACATACTTAACAGGCTGATATCTTTCATCAGAGAACGCATTAGTGCAATACAGCTGATGGTACTTAGGTCCCAGTACCAACCAGTTTCTGAAGACCTAATAAAATTGGCCCCTAGAGGCCCATGATTGGTCCTCTATAGCTTCATGAGAAGGGGGGATTGTGAGACCTAACTAACTCTATTTTAAAGTTTGACTCCATCTTAAATATAAGACAGTAAAATGGCCTTGACATAAATTCCACTTCACTGAAGTCAACTATTCCCCTAGTCTCCTTTGTGCCCATAAACTAATGATAAAATGTCCTTGCTGTGGGACAACAGATAAAAAAAAGACACAGCTCCTAACTCAATCCTCTGTCTGTCCAGAAAACAGATGCTTCCGGGCCCATTATCTATAAAACATTCTGTCAATGTGCTGATTGTTCCTTTTTCCCATAAACTCTAATGTAGCCACCCCTCAACCCCCCATGCTTGCTAAATATCAACCAATCATGTAACTGCTAAATGGAACATCCCCAAACCTTGTGGTAGCCACAATAAAAACCCTGCTGATTTAGAATTCGGGGCAATCAATCCTGGTCCGCTGCATTGGTGATGATTGAGTGCCCCTGCTCGAGCTTGAATAAGCGACCCTCGTGTGTTTACATTGGAATCGGCTCCTTGATGGTCTTTGGGGACTTCGCGATCTGGGCACAACAGTACTTTTAGAGAAAGGAGGGGGCAACCTTGTGTAGCTAAGGTCAGGGAAGGAGAGGCCTGGACCCATATTTAACATTTTCCCCTACAGCTAGCCTTCCAGAAACTTCCTTGGTTTCAGCCCTGTTCCTTCATGGGATCACCCCCTTGACAGTTGAGGCTGTCCTGGATCCCTGCAGCAATCAGAGGTCTGAATTTGGGCCAATCACAGGCCTGCAGCTGCTATCTAAGCAACACTTCCCACACACTTCTTAATTAGTCTATGAGGGTCCCCTTCTTTATATTGACTCCTTGTGCTGCAGCACAGGACCTTTTACAATAAAGATTCATTTAAATAAATAGACTCACTTTGATGGTCCTGTAGACTTGCTGGTGATTTATTTCTTGGATAATGTGTGCTCCAGAAGTTCCATAAATCCAGTTGGGATTCTCATCATGAGTAGTGTGGAGAGTGCTCAATTCAAAAGAGAGGACAATAAGCATTAAGGGCTGTTAGCACTGAAGAGCTCCAGAGACCAGCAGCCAAAGATCAGCTGCAGAGACCAGCACCTGGCAGAGTTGACCTATGATGTCCAGCTCCACCTGAATAGGGCAAAAGGACCCTAGGCTGATTGGCAACAAAACATAAAAGCATCATTTCTTATTTCAATGAATCCCATGGAAATGTAGATCTTGAACAAAACAAATTGAAAAATTGGATTTTATTTAAAAATACTACTTGTAGACTATAATAAATTGGTCTAGATTATTATATTATTGCACAGTAATCTCCAGAAGAGCTAGAACCTAACTTCCAAACCCTGTGCCAATTGGATTGCTACCAATGTGATGGTGTTGAATTGTTTTTCATACCCCTTGGAGTAGTAAGGATGCATCTATCACATCTAGAACCTCTTAGATGCCACCATCTGGTATAAATTGTTTCCCACTTAAACAATATGCCCAATTATCCCAGTATTTGTGCTGGTGTAAATATTACCATTTTCTATGTGTACCATGAGGTTAGCAAGTCCCCTGATGAACCTAGTATATTGCATTTTGAGTTAAAGAACACTGACAAAATAAAAGGTATGGAGAGGCTCATGGCGATATTGCAAAATAAACTTAATGACAGTCCACTTACAAACAGGAAAAAAAAATTCCTTAAATTATCTTATGATAATACAAACATCCACAGTTGCTTCTCCTCCACCCTTCTTATCTCATGATGTCATACTCTTTCTTTGCAATGACACTTTGGCTTCTTTCATTTCCTAGAGTATGTCACAGTTACTCAGTTGTTCACATTTTTACTACCTTCCTTTTACCTGAAATGATTCTAGCAGCCACTTTCTCTATTGTCTGGTAAATATTTACTTTTATATTTCCTCTAAAATTCTATTCATCATGGAAATATTCTCCAATTTCTTATCCTTGATTGGACCTTTCTACAACATGCTCAGATGGTTTTACTTTCTGAACAGCATTTTCCCCCCAAGAGGCTCTTCCTATGATATCTCAGTTTACATCAAACTCCTGGGCTCAAGGGGTCCTCCTGTCCCAGCCTCCCAAGAGCTGAGTCTACAGCCATATAACACCTGTGATCTATGCTATAAGCCTGATGGCAACCAGGAGATATTCTCCTCTCTATCATCAGTGACAAATGCACATCTGGCACATCATAGGAAGTTTAAAAAGTAATTTAGAAATAAATAAATAAATACAGGAATATTTGCCTGAGTTTTCACAATGGTTATTTCTGGACCTAATTAATAGTTTCAAATCATAAGCACAGGGTGAAGGAACTCACCTTGATCTTTCTGAAGCCTTGATGTCAAATTTTATTTGCAACTCACCCTCTTTGATGTGGAGGAAAATGGCATGAATGCTGGTGAGGAGAGTCACAGGGACCCAGGCTTCTGCATCTTTGGAGCAGTGTGTGTGGAGCCTGAGCCTGAGGCTTAGTGTGTTTAGCCTTGTTTGCCTCACAGGTCAGCATCTCCAACTGTAACTTTCAATTTGTGCATTTCCAGCTTCAAGGTGGTAAACATTACCATCTTTCACACTCCCTGGAACAGTTCTGTTTGCTGTGCTCTGAAGGTTTGTCCTGGGTTTAAATAAGCCAGGCACCAAATATCACAGAGACAAATACTCTACAGGCATTTTCATTTCTTGGGGATAAGGCTCTTGTGGAGGGGGGGATCATCACCACTTAAGTTTTTCTAATTGTCTCCTTTTTCTTCAAGTGAATTCCTGTGAATCCTAAACTTATTAATTAAAAATAAAGACTTGTGCATACAGATCACCCATGGACTTTCTGAAAATAAATATTCTGAACTACTGAGTTTGAGTAGGTTTTAAGAATCTCCATTTCTTACAAGCTCCTAACTGATGTCACTGGATCACAGCCATGTTGTGATTAGCAGGTTTTAGAGGAGGAAGCCATGTTCTGATAAGTTACATCGTACTGTCAGTTAGGGTGGAGATTTTAAAATCATAAATTAAATCACATGTGGTTCTCATGTATCTTATCAATGATTTTTCCAATACCAAGAAACTGTCTTCCCTTGTTTCTAATAATCATAGGAAGTAACACAATGCCTTATATTTAGCTCATGGACTTCACCACTATGACCAGGGGAGCAGTGCTAATTGAATTTCATGGCTTAAGTGGTAAAAGACAGAGCTACGTAAATTGCCAAAACATGAAACAGTTTCACGAAATAAATCCTAAGTATCTTCTATGCTGATCAATGTCTTTTGTCTTTAATAATTTATACTGTATATATTTTGCTATTAAAGTTAATGATATGATAATAATATTTAGATTAGTGGAGTCATATAAGATATAATTAGAAATTTTAGTCTGTTTCAATTCTAGTCAAGAGCATGATATGGCTTTTTAGAAAACAGTGTATATTATCTTTAGTCATCGCGTGTGAAAAATGACTTAGAGAAAAGAAATGCATAACTTTAGCAGTTGAAATAGTTGGACTAGTGTGTTTAGTTTGTAGTAAAATAATTTATATGAGCTATAGAAAAACTTTAAAAGTTTCAGAAAAAATGTTCAGGAAACCTCATCATTTGAATTTGGTTGAAAGAACTGAAGTTTATTTAGCTAACAAAGCAATGATCCATTTGATGCACTATAACTATTGTCAATGTTTAGCTTATTTTTATTTTTATATTGTATTAGTGCATGTTTGCAGTATATAGCATTTATATTCCTCGTGTGGAGTTGGTACCTGTACCTAATACATCTTAATTCCTTTTCTCATCCCCTTTCCCTCCTCCTTTTTTCCCCTCCTTCCATCTCTTGATCTCCTGCCCACTTGAGAAAGATCTATCTCCCTATTTGATACTATCATATATTTTGCTCTTTATTTATACTTTGGTTATCTCATATAAAAGAAACTATGCAATATTTAAACTCATGTGTCTGATTTATTTCACTTAACATTATGGTATCAAGGTGCATCCATTTTACTACAAATGACTCAAGGTTTTATCTTTCTTTATGGCATAGTAATACACCATTGTATGTAAGTACCACATTTTCTTTACCCATTCATTTGTTGATGGACATACAGGCCACTTGCAAGATTTAGCTATTATGAATTGTGCTGTTATAAACATTAGTATGCATGTGTCACTGTAATATGATGTCTTTTGTTTTCTTCTTTCTTTTTCTTTGTCTAAAAGACTGATGTAATACACACTGTTAAAAGCATATGAATGCATACTTTAATTCACAACAAAGATCTAACCAACAGGTACTACCAGGAATTGAAGCAGTTACCTTAATATGTGTTACCTACTTACAAATAGATATGTTAGAGCCCAACCAGTGTGCAATCACTAGAAGATGCTGTTCAAGGACATAGTACAGGTTGGGGGTGGGGTGGGATTAAATCATCTTTAACATCTCTTAATTTAACATGAAATTATATTAGTTTAGATAATCTTATGTTCAGATCTCAGCTCTAACTCACACTTGCTATGTCACTATAGGAAAATTACTTTCACATTACAAGTTTCTGATAAATAAAGATGGAAATATCTTTCTGTCATGAAAATTAAATAGAATGATAGTGCTTACCACTTTCTTGATCTTTGTAAGCACTTAGTAAACATTACAGTTTTTTTGTTGCAATCCATTGTGTTTCTCTCTGAAATATCTTTCATTTGCCCAACAATTTTTATTTCCAAAAATAGCAATGATAGTTGATTTTTCTCACTATCTATTTCTTGTAGCTTCTTTCTACATTAATACCTATTAACATATATAGATTCAGGATATTTTTACTGAATTTCAACCTAAAAATTATTACCTTTATATGATCTCCAGGTAAAGTTCAAACCAATCTTTCTGTTTTTTAAAGAGTTTTTTATCTAACAACAAACTTTTATTAGTATATTTGATGTTTTAACAAATATCTCATGTTTTGGATAATCCACAAAAAGACATTCAGAAGGCTCTCAGTTTTGTGTCTTCTTTAAGCTTTTTAAAATTCTCCACCCTTTTGCTCCTGTTAAATACAACTTAACAGTTAAAGAGCAGCTATAAAATGTTTAACAAAACCACTTCCTATGTACCCATGAATTCATTCCTCAAGTTTATGTTTAGTACTTATTTAATTTTCTACTCTCAGGAGTCCTAATAGATGGGTTAAATGGTATTTCTGCAAGTAGTTTAGAGATAAGTTAGTATCTACTCAATCTACAAAAGCAATGATATCTCTCTATTTGAGTTTAAATGAGAAAGAGAGTAGTGTGTGCCATGTTCAATGTTCAAGGACATGCTAAATGTAAGGAAACATGTTGTCACTAGGTAGTGTGGCTATTGGAATCAGGACAGGTAGAGATGTGTAAGTAACCATATGCATCACTGTGCACTGGCAGGGAAGCTCAGATAGAGGATTCTAAGGTTTTAAAAGTCCAGGATTAGTATATAGACCTCTCCTGTCTTCTTTCCTTGTATCTCTTGATTCTTGTTCAGAATCAGGTGGAGTCCCTTTACACTGGAGGAATAAAGGCCATGAGAATGCTGGAAGAGAATACTGAGTACTAACCTTTCATTGTTCTTTGGGGATGATGAGATCATAGCTTAAAAGATTTCTTTAGAATCATTTTGAGTCACTTGTTTGATAGTTAATGAAGCCAATGCTCCAGAACTACTAGCCCTCTAGTACTTTGGCTGGGTATGATGTTACATTTACTTCACAAAAATTCAGATGTACTTCAGTAATAAACAGTAAGGATTGATTGTGAGTACAACAATGTTAATGACTTCCTGCCAGAGTCATGTTTCCCAAGTATCAACTCTTGGGAAATTAAACAGAGTTTTTCTTTATCTCTATTTGTTTCCTAATACTTAATATTTCACATAGCTATGATTTGTTTTGTAGACTATGAGTTAGAAACTAGGATGCGTCAGCTATTGTCAGGGCTCCAGAGTGATTCATGTAACTAAAAATTCAGAATTTCAATACACATGCAAAGATCTTTAATGAAATTCTAGCAAACGGAATTGAATAGCACATCAAAAAGATCACTCACTATGACCAAGTGGAATTCATCCTTGGGATGCAAGGATGGTTTAATACAAGCAAATAGACAGATGTGACAATACCACTTCAACAGAGTCAAGGGCAAATATATATGATCTTCTCAATAGATTCAGAAAAGATATTTGATAAAATTCAACATAATTTCATTTCTTCTAAATAAAAATGCTGAACAATTTAGGAATAGGAAGAACATGCCTCAACAAAATAAATGTCATGCAATGTACACCAATAGTCAACATTAAACTGAATGGGGAAAAGCTAAAATCTTTCTCTCTAAGATTTGGATCAAGAGTGCTTATGTTCACCACTTTAATAAATATAGTCCTGGAAGTTCCAGCCAGAGCTATCAAAGGAAAATTAAGAAATAAAATTATATACATTGAAAGAAAAGTCAGTTATCACTGTTATCAGATGGCATGATCTTATATACAGAAAACTCCAAGTTATGCACTAAAACACTATTAAAACTAATAAATGAATTCTACAGAATTTTGAGGTACAAGATCAACATACCAAGATGAGTAGTATTGCTATACCCAATAGCACATATTCTGAAATAAAAATCAAGAAAACAATAATATTTGCACTGTGTACAAAAATATCTCGGAATAAATTTAACCAAAGTGATGAAAGATCCTTACAATGGAAATGATTTAAAGAATGAAACAAATTTAAAAGGCCACAGAATGTGGAAAGGCATCTGATGCTTATAGATTGGAATAATCAGTATTATTAAAACGTCCATATTAAGAGCTGGGGATTTAGCTCAATGGTTCCAGCGCCTGCCTTGAAAGTGCAAGGTCCTGCGTTCGATCCCTGGTACCAAAAAAAAAAAAGAATGATATTTCTGGGCCAGGGATTTAACTCAGTGGTTCCGGTGCCTGCCTTGCAAGCACAAGGTCCTGAGTTTGATCCCTAGTACCAAAATAAAATAAAATAAAATAAAATGTCCATATTATTCAAAGCAATCTATAGATTTAATGCAGTTGTTACATGCTACCAAAATATAAATGACATTCTTCAAGGAACTAGAAAAAAATCCCAAGAAGGAACTAACCTTGCTGACACCTTGATTTCCAAGTAATAGTTTTCAGAACTATGAAATAAGAGATTTGAGTTTTTTTAATGTCACCCCTGCTATGGTAATTTTTTATACTTCCTCTAGGAAACAGATGCATTACTTAAGGTTTGGACATGTTTATTTCAATTGATATATACTTATACTAAATGCCATGATAATATCATGTAATGGTATAGGTTGGAAAGTTTTAAGCTGGAGGCTGAATGAATGTATAGATATTGCCATAAACATATAAGGATTTCCTAAGGAAGTAAACAAGGAGAGATGATGACTTTTAATACTTCTAAAAAAAATGTTGAAGACCAATGGAAACATACACATTTTACAGATCATCATGGTTCTATGTATAAATTACCTTAGAAATAAAATTTATATTTACAATTTTTTCCAAAATATTAAAATGTTATAACATTTGGAGGGAACAGTTGCAATAGTTTTCCTTAATAAAATTATATTTGGAAAACACACAAGTCATAACCATATAAGGAACTCAAATTATTAAAATAGAAAAGAAACAATGTGATTTAAAAAGGAATGAATCCAAATAGACATTTATCAAAACAAAACATACAAATGTTCAAAATCAATAATCAGCATAGAATTGCAAATTAACTCAACAATTATATATCACTTCATACTTGTAGGAATGGCTGTAATAAAAAGAACAAGTGTTGGTGATGATGTGGGAGAAAGGAACACTTGCATGCTGCTTGTGGGAATGTAAGTTAATACAGCCAACCTGCAAAACAGTATAGAGGTTCTTCAGAAAGGTATAAACAAAACTGCAATGTGACCCAACTCATGTAAGTGAGATCATTTGTCATGTAAGTGAAGTACTTGCCTTTCTGTGTCTGGCTGATTTTACCCAATATAATACTATCTTCCAGGACAATCCATGTTGTCACAAATGGAAGTATGTTTTTAAAGGTTGAATAGTACTCCACTGGGTACACACACTGCATTTTCTTTTTCCTTGCATCAGATGATGGACTATTCTCTTTCCATTTCTTGACTCTCATGAACACTATATATATTTATATTTTTTCATGGGTGTAGAATATGACTGATTCCTACATGTGACTGCTGAAGAAATGAAAAGAGCTGCAGCTCAGTTGAACATGAATGTCTATTAGCCCTCTCTCCTTGTATTATGGGTATGGATGATTTATTTTCTGTTTCCCAGGTTCATAGATTGAGAAGAAATTTTTATTTTGCCTTAGGATGGATCATATTCAAATTTTTATCCATTGTATTAAAATAATTTAAATGATGATATCTGGGATTTTTGATCTGATGAAGTTTAGATGAGATTTGGGACTTTGTATTGCAACAGGATAAAACTTTTGAGGATCATTCCAAAGGATGAATGTGTTTTACATTTTGGATTACAAGTAACCTTTGGGACTCAGAACATGGTCAGTGGGAAACTAAATAATGTCATCCAGAAATGTTTAGGAATCAATCTCAATGTGTGAACATGTTACAAAATAGTAAAGTGGGCTTTGGAGTGTGACTAATTTAAAATCTTGAGATAGATAAGTTTGTTATCTGGGTGGGCCTCATGTACTCACAGGAGTTCATATGAAAGGGACAAAGGATAGACAAAGTTAATGGGAGATATAAAGATGGAGGTCAGAGGATTTTCAACAGCTTTTAGAAGCTGACAAGGGGAAGGACAGGCACATTTCCATATGGGCTCCAAAGGAACAAACTCTGTCAACTTGATTTTAAGCTATTGAGGCTGCATTTGGAGTTACAAACTGCCAAAGTATATGATAATAAAAGGGAGTTGTTTTGAGCCACAACATTCACTGAGATGTTTTCACTATGCAGGATTTGAAAGTTTTAGTTTTTATTCACTTCCAATAACTGGGAGAAATATTATGATTTACTTATAAAACAGGAATGATAAAAGAGAGCACACAAGTTTTATATCAAGTATATAATAACAAATGTACCCAGTGAGAAATAATCTGACAATAAAATGCAAGTTATTTGAATTTGGAAGAGACACTACACAAATATTTAGGGTATCTTTTAGAGTCACAGTTTTCACTTGCAAGGGATATTTCTTACTGTTTTTCCTTCAGTTTTTTTGATGATTTCACTTTGCATAATGCCCATTAGGTTCAAATCATATAGTAACATTTTCAGTATTATTTCCTTTATATCATATTCCATAATAGGTATGTGTCTGGACAGTTAAATAAGTAGGGAGATAGCACATGATGACTGCAGTTGATACTATAGTATTCTAGACACTTGTTAACAGAGTATATTTTAAGTGAGTTCACCTGTCCTAAATAAATGATGTGACATGATTAACATGTTAATCTGCTTGATTATAATCATCTCACTGTTGGTATTTACCTCAAAACATTATGTTGTACAGCTTAACATTTCATAGCATCTCAGATGCCCAGAGGCAGACAAGAAATAAATGATGAGAAAATTTATCTTGAATGTAAAATTGAGATAAAAGATAAAATTGATATGAAAAAGCAACTGCTTAAAATTTGCACTCCAGGAAGGTCATTATATGGTCAGAAAATTTGTTTCTGATATTTCCTCAGAGTAATTATGGAATAACACAACCTCATGTCAGAGGCTTTTACCAAATGGTTGCAATTATTTATTATAATTTGAGTCTATGTAATGAAAAAGGCCCTTGTTCTGCACAGTTTGGCTTTGCTCAGAACAGATATGAAAGAATTTTGATTACTTTGATTACATGTAAAAATAAAACTGAAACTAGCATAAAAGTTATTTAGAACATAGCAACACAGTTCTATAGGGAAAAAATTGTGCTCTGAGAGTCCTAAAATCTACCCACAATTTCATGGGGTCAAAGTAACACTGTGAATAAAATTATGGCTACTTGAGCCAAAATTCCTGATTGTAAGTCTTGATCATTTATTATCTTTGAAATGTTGCACAGGTCATAAAATCTCTCTAAGTTTTGATTTTTTAAAGTGAATAATTATTGTACAATATTATACAAATTATTATATCTATGATGAACATTACATTAATTCATAATAATAAATATAATCACTGCATAATGTAATAATACAAATATTCCATAAAATGATGCATTTAAAGTCATGTGCTTGTGCAGGAAACCACACTGTTGATTATGCCCAAAGCAGGCTACAGGCAGTCCAGGATGTAAAGAGTTAACTCCACAATTGGCATGGTTTAAAAAGTGAGTCTGACTAAAGCCCATGTGTCTCATTAGAGCACTGCAGAAGGTGTGCATGTTTGCACAATGTCCCCGCCACAGCAGAGACCAGAGAAATGGCCCCTGGACTTGTGGGCCTCAATATGAGATAACATAGCAGCCGATGTCAAAAAGAATCTCATCCAAAATCTGTTCCCAGAAATTAAACCTTCTTAACTTTAAAGAAAGGTTAATCATTAACCACAACTTATATCTGGTCTGTTCTAGTCCTAACAGGAGAGTCCTTTGTCCCTTCTTTTACAAGCCTTATCAGCAGTTTATCTCTAGCAACTACACATAATCTCTTCACCCCAATTTACCGATGATTGTGTCACCAATAAATATCAGTGGTGTAGGTTGCTCAGGATCTGTGCCTGCTTAGCTTTGACCATCCCAGTTCTCCATTTCACTTTGATTCTGTCTATAAGTCTTTCTTCTCACCTTGCATCATAGTGCCCAGCAGGAGATCAGGATTCTGTTCAGGGCCCCGCAGTATGCTTGATATTTCAAAACATCTCAACAATTTTTACTACATCATTAGTTTTGTTTTCTGTATTATTACTAAAAAATAAAACTTAGGTGAATTACTTACAATCACCAGAAGCTGAGAGAGAAACATAGAAGAGATTCTTCAAAACCTTCACTGACACTTTGATTTCAGATTTCTAGCCTTGAACACTACAAATATAATAAAGTTTGGTTGTTTGAAGCCAGTCAACATGTAGAAGTTTGTTATCACAGCCCTAGGAACTGATCTCCTCTGCAAGATTTAAAAATTTTAATTTTCATCAACTGCCACCAACTGTATTAAATATCAAGATTTATCATAAAACAGGAATGGAAGGTTTGAGGGTAGAGCTGAGAGTCCTTGTCCAGCATATGTGAAATTGTAGGTTAGACCCAAAGCTTGAAAAAAAGAGAGAAGAGAGAGAGAGAGAGAGAGAGAGAGAGAGAGAGAGAGAGAGAGAGAGAGAGATTTGGAATAGTTTAATTTGGCTACTAGAAGAAAGCTTGTGGTAGACATTGCCAATAGTCCTTAAAGCACCAATAAGAGAGATGATGACTTCCTTTTCTTCTAGAAATAAAAGAGAAATGTTGAGGAAAGAAGCAAATGTGTAAGTTATAAAAATTATTTAGGTTCTATTAAAAAGATTAGGTTATTTGTTTAGAAATAAAAATTACATTTAAAGTTCTTAAGGAAAACATTGCCATAAACACTATTTTGAGAGAATAATTGCAAAATATGGAACTGAATTTACATAGAAATTGCTTTATTGTATGATGTAAGGCTTTAATATTTTTATTTTAAATATGTTTTATAGATTTGGGGAGAAGAAAAAGGTAACATAGGAGAGTGGTATGGAGGTGCTACTATGGGAAACAGGAAGCCAATTTTGCCCAAATCTCCTGAGAGAGGATGCATGATTCCCTAGATAACTCCCCTAAAGGACAGGAAATTGAAGAGTTCATATTGTCTTTGGTTCTGCTGACTAAGGCTAAGCACAAAGGCAGGAACTCCATGGACTGAACTGTACAAAGGCCAAGTGGGTATCTCGCATTGTAGAAAAGTTTCTTGAACAAAAGTGAAAGGCTCATGTCATAAATTTGAAGTGAAATCCAGTGTACACAGGACTAATAGTTTGACTCATAGCTTTTGAATGGAAGGTAGACTGAAAGTGCATAACAAGGGAAACCAGAAGAATCTGCTATAAAAATCAATAAATATTTGAATGTGTATCTCTTGTCTTATTGGAGTTTATAGGCAATTGAAGTAAGGGAAATGCAAAGAATAAATATTCAAGTTTCACATATTTATCATGAGCAGCCAAACGACAAAAGGAACAGTCATTTCCTCATAATTAATTTAGGTGAAGTTTCAAAGATGAGTCTACTGTGAAAGTAAGTTTGTTCCTATAGCTTTAAGGAGTGCATTTTCTAAAATTTATTTTAGCACCCTTTTCACTCATAGTCCTGGGATATACTAGTCATAGTGCAAAAACCATTGCTTTAGATAAATCATTTAATTTAGCACTGAGTGTAAGACATACACTAATAGTGGCTTGCTTCTGAGATTTATAGGCTAAGAATTTTCTATAGCAAGAAGTCATAACCTACATAGAATTAGCAACTGCCATAGGTACAAGAGCAAGAGAGCTTGAGGAATGGAGAGAGATCACAGAACAAAATGGTTGATTATATCAAATCAGCAGAAATGAATTCTAACATGCAACCTAAGTGAGCTGGTACATAAACCAGACCACACCGATATTTAGCAATCCTAACAGAAGAAGAAAGCAGGCCTGATGGAACAAGAAGACATTGTAGGGCAGAGTGATACAGCTGGCAACTGCAATATACCAGTTTTGCCTTATTTTTGGTAAGTGTGGATTTTGGCCATTTTCATGGCATTATGTGAAGTAACAATGAAAATGTGAAATCTATCCAGAAGACAGCAACACAATCATGTAGGAAACTGCAGTTGTTCAATGTATGGAAGGAAATTCTCAAGAGACCTTAGAACTGTTCTAAATTATCTGGGCCAAGAATCTCTTTGAGTTATGCCACAAATCGTGAAGACAAACTTTGTAGATTCAATCTCTTCTTATGTTCAAGACCCTGAAGATACACTCAAATAAGCTTCAATTATCTCATCTTTTAAGGAATTGTACCCCTGGGGGATAGCATAAGTATTAGAGTGGTTCACTGAAAGTTCTACGCAAAGTTTTTGATATTTCATGAAATCTCAATAACATATGATACCTCTATCATTGCCATTTATTCTTATTCTTATTTTGCCACTATTGAAAAATAAAATCAGTTCTTTAACACTCTGGAATCTTTCATTTTATTCTTCATTTTCCCCTTGATAGAATGATTGCAATACAGATTCAAAGAAAGTAAACTGAAGGGAAATTTGGTGACGTGCTAATAGGCAAGCATGGCTAATATTTTAAAAGCTTAAAAATAGACCTAATGAATTACATACCTAGAAAAACAGTGTCATGTTTCTAATATGACAGTGTAACATTAATTCTATTCATGAATATGGTATCTTGTCCAGGATTTTCACCAGGGCAGATTTGACATCCTTATTCCTTAGGCTATAGATAAGAGGGTTCAGCATAGGCACAACAGTAGTATAAAACACAGAGGACACTTTTCCTTGGTCCATAGAGCTAACAGATGAGGGTTGCAGGTACATGAATGCAGCAGAACCAAAGAACATAGCAACTGCTGAGATGTGGGAGCTGCAAGTGCTGAAGGCTTTGGACCTTCCCTCAGTGGAGCGAATGTGGAAGATGCTGACTATGATGAAAATGTAGGACACAAGGATGGTTAAGGTGGGAATCAGGATGTTAAATGCACTTAAGAACAAAATCAGTAATTCATTGATATAGACACTGGAGCAGGATAGCTCCAAGAGTGGAAAAAGATCACAGAAATAATGGTTAATTACATTGGTCTTACACAAAATGAGTTTCAAAATAAAGCCTGTGTGAATTGTAGACCCAATGATACCGAAAATATAAACCCCTGCTGTGAGGCAGATGCATAGGCGGTAAGACATGATGATGTTATAAAGCAAGGGGCTACAGATGGCAACATAGCGGTCATAAGCCATTGCAGCCAGCATGTGGCATTCTGCAATAGCAAACACAGAGAAGAAGTAGAGTTGAGTCATGCATTCAGGGTAGAAGATGATGTTCTTCTCCATCACAAAGTTCACCAGCATTTTGGGGGTAATGACAGTGGAATGGCAAAGGTCAATGAAGGACAAATTGCCAAGGAAATAATACATTGGTGTGTGCAGGTGAGAACTGAGCCCGATCAGGGTGATCATGCCCAGATTCCCCACAACTGTGAGTACATAGATTCCCAGGAAGAGGAAGAAGAGGGGCAGCTGGAGCTCTGGCTGCTCTGTGATCCCAGCCAGGATGAATTCAGTGACTGTGGAATGGTTTCCTTCCATGTCCTCTGTGCAGTTTCTGAAGGGGAGAAAGACTTTTTTGTTGAAGGTACTACATTATCCTTTTCCATTTACATAAGATTTCGCCGTATTTCCAGTTAAGTATTCCTCTGATCTCTATATGATTATTTAACATATGAAATCTAAATGAAATGACAAAAACTTCATGATCTCAATAATAACAGTGTTGTATGCATTTTAGTATGTGGAGCTTCTTTCTGAAATATCCTTCATTTGTCCATATTTTCATTTCCATAAAGGAGGAGTTTTTTTTTTCACCTTGAATAGTGCTTTTTGCCATTTTCTTATTTATGCATATTATATTGAAGAGATTCACAATTAATTTCTTAAATTTTAAATATTTTCCATGATCTTAAAAAATTCCAAAGGAATATTTATATAACACAAATAAATGAACTAAAAACAAATAGAATGGACTAATGAGATGAAATAAGAACTAATAAGAAAAAAAATAAAAATAGATTAAAAAGAAGACAAGAACAATTTTAAAATTTTAAAATTGTACTTTTAAGAAAACTGTACCCTTTAGACACAAGCATAGCTGCCCAAGATTACAATGGTCTGTTTAGCCTTACTGGAAACTGACTCAAAAAAGAAAAGAAAGAGAGGGGAGAGAGAGAGAGAGAGAGAGAGAGAGAGAGAGAGAGAGAGAGAGAGAGAGAGAGGGGAGAGAGAGAGAGAGAGAGAGAGAGAGAGAGAGAGAGAGAGAGAGAGAGAGAGAGAGAGAGAGAGAGAGGGAGGAGGGAAAAGGGAGAAAGAAAAAGCTTCCTAAGAATTTTAAAGATGTAATTCAGCCCCTTTCTTTTCTCCTCTAAACTGTGCCCATGCTTTTCTTTTGTTACCATAGATTCATAAATTCCACAGGCTTCCAGGCCAGAGAAGCAGCACTATTATTTGGGCAGCATATACCTAAATTTCAAACACATGAAAAGGGTCTGCATCTAGCTTAGTCCACTAAGTGGTGACTGACAAACAGTAAGAATGCACATCTTAGGTCACTGGCTTGAGGACATGACCCAAAACACATAAATACCCTCACCCCATACCAGAATGTGCCTCTCTGTTGGGCACTTAGGCTCTATTTTCTCTGAGTGTGTACTTCTTTAACTCTACATAATAAATCTCTTTATTCCTCTTATTGACCTGTCCTGAAATTTTTTTCTGAGATGAAGTCAGAGATTCTATAACCTCCTCCATGGGGCAAGTTCAGGCCATCTGTTCTTCTGGAAGACTTCCTGGATTCCCTTCTGGTGATATGATATTACACAAAATGATGTTTTTTAGGTCCTACATTTTAACTCACATAACACCTTCAATTGTTTCTTCTTCCACCACTTTATTATAGGAAATTCCAGTTAACCCTTTTGTTAAGATCTTTCATAGTGAAATCCCTGTGAATAAGATCATTTTCAATCTGCCCATGAACATATTTCTTATGTTCACACATGGAATGAGCTTAACTCTTTATTAATTATTGAGTCATCCATTACCAGTGTTTCTTCTAGACTAAATTGCAAACTCAATATAGCTTGGCTCAGTATTTTCCATAGAAGTTTCAGTGAAAATATGAAGCTAAGAAATAAGTTAACACAGATTCAAAGTTCCTGGACAAAGACTCACACTGCCTAAGCTCTGATGAGTAAAGAAAGAAATGTTTGACATAAGGAAACCTGTGCTCATCAAGGAGCATGGTTCTTAGAATGAGGACCATTCAAGACAGGTTTATAGCCAGGTGCATCTTTCCTAGCACTGACAAGAGACTGCACAGAAAATTGTAAGGTTTTTAAGTAAAAGGTTGAGATTCAGACATACCCTTCCTTCTTCCCAGAGTTCAAGTTTGCATACTTTTCTTTTTCATTGCTGTGGAAGGAAAAGTGACTCTAAGACATGAGGAAGTGACAGTGCAACAGTATCTTTGAGTCTCTAATCCTGCTCACTGACAAAGGTGAAGCTCAAAACCTTGTGACCCTTTGTAAAGGCTGATTAATAGGTGGATTTTATATGTAGGTACAAACAATAAGAATCTGAATAGGAACAAACAATAATGCCCTCCCACTAGAATCTTGTCCCACAAGTATCAACTCTGGGGGAAAGAAACAATTAGAATTTCTCTCCCTCCCCTCTGTACCACATTTTCAAGTGTTCAATAAGTCACATGGCTGTCACTGTTCTTGTTGAATTATAAAGTAAAACAAGGATATGAAAGATGTTGTTAGAGCTCTAGTGAGATTCATGGCCAGACATTTTAGAATTCAAAATTTCACAAACAATTTTAAACATGCATTAAGGGATTATCTAAAGTTATTTCTCATACAAAGAGAAAACTAGAAAATCAGAGAAACTCATGTCTGTAAGATTTGAAATTTTATTTTCAACGACTGCTACAAATTATATATTTAGATATATCCATGAAACATTAAGTAGTTCTTGGAATGTTTTAACTTAGAAACTAAATAAAAGCAGTTTCATTTGCTCCCAACTGAAGCTAATTCATTTATTTATTTATTTATCTATTTATTTTTTAGCAGTCCATAGTTTATTCAGCAATAACAGAAGAGAACTGCCATCATGACAGACATAAGGCAGATAACAGGGGTGAATTTCTGGGGTACATTCTTTATACAGAAAAATAACTTTTAGGTTTTACAACATGTGGCAAGTATGATTTGTTGCATTAGAAATAGCATTCATTCTCTACTGCTTCCTTCCTGAAAGAATTCTAATTTTACCAGCAGAGGCAATGTGCCTTACCTGGGGAATGCCAATACCATTCCACTTTGCCAGGTTTTCCCACACTCATGCAATGGTACCTTCTAATGAGATGTGAATTCTTCTAGGGACTTTTGGGAAAAGTTTTAATCCCAAATAAAGGCCAGAATTGAAAGGAGAAAGCCCTCTGCTCCCAATGTCTAGCCTTTGATTGGTGCTGAAATGTCAGGTGCAACAAAACCATACAGCACTCATTGAGGAAATACCATGAGGACAAAAAGCAAGCATAAGGATCCCAGTAGGGGAGGACAGAAAGAACTTTGATAACATCTTTGAGCTGCCACACAAGTACCAGATTACCTAGCTAATCTTAAGTGGAATTTAAAAATTGTTCAGTGGATTCTGAGAGATTTTTAAACAGCTTTTTCAAAATTACCTAACTGTAACACTGGTTTTGGGAGTTTCATAAATAAGAGGCCAGAATGTGGCCACTGTCTAGCAAGACTTTCTTAGTTTTTTTTTTTTCATTTTTGGACCGGGGATCGAACTTGGGTCCTTGTGCTTGCACAGCAGGCGGCAAAACCACTGAGCCAAATCCCCGGCCAGGACTTTCTTAAGAAAGATGCTTCCATGAATATATATTGAATCTTGATAATTCATTTTTTTTCCATAAATCTCAATATATAGGTGCTTTCTCATTTCTAGGACCCGACACTTTAAGTTTAGTTACCACATAGACAGGATAGTTTTTGGTTATGTAGAACCAAGTAAGTACAAACAGGTAGCATTTTTACATCTTTTTGTGTAACCTATGTTAAGTGTTGCCTTACAGATATGACTTCTCTGATAGTGACCAGTTATTAATATTTTGACAACCACTCTAAGGATGAGTCAAATCAAAACCAATGAGGAATAAACAATTATATATGAATAAATTTTATATATATACATATACACACATATATTTATTAATAAAAAGGGGGATTTAAAACAAGTTTCTTATTAAAATTTATTGGAATAATCTGGAAACCAACTACAGTGACTTTCCCACAGAAGTTATTGTTAGAAATACAATTATGGGGCACACAGTATGAGGCCTGCCCTTTAGGACTATCTTGTCATATGTCAATAATTAAGCTCTGGAACTTCTTAGGAGAGACAAGTTAGCTCTAAAACATCATTTATAGGTATTATGGATTTGTCTGGTTCTAAATGAACAGTCCCTCTGGAAGACAGACTAAATTCATGCTGAACAAAACAAGTGTAGACCACAGAAGCAGACTCAACAATTTAAGGAGTTCTCAAAAATAGTGATCATCTGATCAGATTTAGAAATAAAGCCTGAGGGCATAGCTCAGTGGTAAAGCACTTGTCTACCAGAGCAAGTATAGGGAACCAGTACCACAAACAAAAAAGAAATTAAGTTATTTTTCCATCTTCCTTAGGCTTCTAGCACAAAACTCTCTAGAATTTCCATGATTTTGATCATTATAGAAGTTACTTGTTTTGCCAAGTTTTTTGTTTAAGGTTTTGTCTGTTCTGGTCAAGATTATAATGCAGGGTTAAAACCAGCTACTCGGGAGTCATGTATCTTTTTTTCTATGCAGTGGAGGACACAGAAGAAAGGGATGGCAAACTTTTTCAAAGGTCCACCTGGTGAGATTTTGGGGAGCCCACTCAAGTGGGAAAGACCAAGGAAGAACAAGGCTTCTATTAGCAGGATTATCAGGATAACATTCAGGGCAATAATCAGCTCTATTAATATGGTCTAAAAAGACTCGGTAACATTCATTTTCAACAAGTTCAGTTTGGTACAACCAGTGGCCTAGTTCTAAACTACGAAACCACTGTTGTCCACAATAAGGACAATGTGAACTGTCTGAGAACATCTGGACTTAGAAAGACAATTCTTAGTAACACCAAGAGACAAAAAATGACAGAAAGATGCCCAAATAACCAGTCCTATTAGAGCTTTGGTTTAGCAACTTCTCAGTTCAACAAACATTATTTGAAGAGTGTTAACTTTGGCTTGCACCTCAGTGTAATTCTTCAAGATTTCGATGTCTATCTTTCATTCAATTACAAGTCTCTGAACTCTGGGACCAATCCAGTCTATAATGTTATCAGTTACTTACTAGCAGCACAGATTTCAGAATAGCTCCTCTAAAACTCAGCTCCTCAAGAAAAGATAGGGCTCTAGTCTAAGTTATTCTTTTTCCTTGGGCTTTATCAGCTGGTGATGGTGTCACACAGAGGAATTTGGCTTACTCTACTTTATTGATAAGGTTATTACATTTGGTAATATAGAAAAGCTGAGAGGTCCAATGAGTCCTTTCCTGGTGCTGGTACTCTTGCCGTTGTAATACACGTAACCAAGTCTTAAGGCCTTGGCACTTTACAGCGATGTAGGGGGCTCAGGAAACCCTGGCAGTCCTCTTGAACGTGGATCCAATGAAGTCTGTCTTGGGAGAACCTCAATCTGGACCCAATCGCAGAGAAGTAGCTGATGTTGAGTTGGCTGAAGGATCTGGGAATGCGTCACATACCTGTGGGACTGTATGATTCAAAATTCAATTATTCCCCTAGCCTCTGTTGTGTTTAAAATTTAATAGTTAAAATGTGCTTGTTAGTCTTGGGATAGTAGATAAAATCTGTAACAAAACAAAGTTCCTGAGTAAATCATTCAACCCCTTGTTTGTCCGGAGAACGAATATTCCCGGACCCACTATCGGTAGAACAATCCATCACTGAGTCTGCTGACCATCAGTACATGACGATCGTGACCATATGGTCGTGACCATTACTGTGTGTGTCTGCTGACCGTCAGTACGTGACAGTCGACCACTAACCTTTGTTCTTTTTTTTCCGTGAATCTACATGTTAAACTCCCCCTCAACCCCCTATAAAAACAGCCTCAGACTCTGAGCCAGTTGCCTCTCTTAGCTATTTTGCTTTGGGAGTGCCGTCTGGCCAGACTAATAAAGGTCTGTTTTATTTTCCAACTTGTCCGGTGGGTTCCTTCCCGGGTGTTAGTCGCTGCAGTCAGCTCCTCGGAGCGTTTGGTAAGGCCCTCGGTCTTACATACCTTGTTTTCTGTTTGTGCCTTTGGGAGGTGGGAGTGGGGCGGGATTGGTTCTGAAAGACCGTGGGCAGGTTTGCGGCACAGCAGCGATGACGCAGGTGGCGGTGACTCTCTGCTGCCTCCCTGACCATTGCAGGCACCGCCCAACATCCCCGAGAAGCCATCGACACTACCAGTAAGAGGTGCTGCAAAGCCATCTTCACGATTCACTACAGCTACGCCAACAACTATGGCGGACGAGGAGCTGCGGGTGGAGCTGGCAGGGGACAGAAGGGGGGGATGTACGTCATGGCTAGCCCCCCCCACACACACACCCGCGGGAGGGAAGGCTTAGCCGGGCTTCTCAAAATGATGGCGGCGGTGACGCGCTCGCCTACGGAACTCCTCCCACATGTCAGGGCCAGCAGGAAGTGAGGTTCTAGGAGGAACTGCCAGAAGTATACTGCGACTTTGAATCCCAGATGGCCAAAGAAAGGTCTCTGGTGGGAAGACAAACCCAGCAGAAGAGTTTCAGCCGGATTCGAAGGAGGGAGGAAGATGGTCTCCTGGGGCGACCCGGGCAGAACTGGGAAACGATGCCCATCCCTGGGCACGAATTTAGGGAAGACTAGGGCTACTCTTTCTGCAGGCTTTCACGAGGTGCCGGCGGGTTAGGCGGAGTAGGAATTAAGATCGACTGCAGCTTCGGTTTCATTTCCATTCCTTTGCAGATATTACTATATCGAACCCACCTCCATTTCCCTCGTTAGTTCTCAGAAGCCAGAAGCCCCCAGAGCTAAGTGAGGATAATGGTTCCAACCGTCCAGTCTTCTCCATCCCTGCCCAGGTGGGGAGAGGGAGGAGAAATTTTATGAGTGGGAATTTCGAAAGGTAGAGTAACGGAGTTAGGGAATTGTCTACTCCTAATTCTTACACCAAAATGGGGTAACTTAGTTTTCCGAACAAAGTCAGCTTATTCTCCAGTGTGGTGGTCTCTGCCCTGAAGCTAATTTAGATATTCCCAAAGATCCATGATCTGCATAAGAAGACTGAAGAGGAAGACGAGGGCTTTTTTCCTTCTAAAACTAAAAATGTGTTGAACAATGAAAATTTATGTTATAGAAAGTATTTTCATACTTAACTATTTGAGAGTGAAATTATATTTAAAGTTCTTACTCAATATTGATGAATTTTAAATAATTTTTAGCCAGGCATGTTTTTGCATCCCTATAATCCCAGCACTCGGGATGCTGAGGTAGAGGAATTGCCATGAGTTGGAGGCCAGCCTGGGGGCTACACAGTGAATTCAAAACCAGCCTGTACTGCAGAGCAAGAGCCTGTATCAAAAAAAAACAACAACAACAAACCAAACCAAAAAAGAAGCTATAATTGTAAGAGATTTTCTTATAAAATTTACTTTGGAATGCTTTCAATTTTTATTTATGTGGACATTTAATTTGTGTTTTAAAAGTTGTTTATTATCAATGAGCATTAGTTAATAATAACCAATACTAGAGAAGTCTTCAGTACAATAATATGTGTGATGAACTGTAGGGAACAGGGAAAGACAACGTTGCTAGAACCTCTGCAGTAAGTCCTAGTCTCTTGCGAGCCACAGCAGCACACGGCAAATTAACTTATTATACAGGAAAGGTAGAAAAATGAGACTGAGAAGAAGCTGAGCATTGGGTCTGATCAGTGCTGCTCTGGGCAGCAACGACAAAAGCCCCCAGTTTACCGCACCCACCTTATTATTCAATACATCAGGAGAAACAAATATAATAAATGATTTGCAGAGAGTTCAGTACATGGAATAAACAAAGTGTAACAATCTAAGAACAATGAGGAAATGAGTAGATGAAGATTTTGTTCCTCCCAGCTGGTGTAATCTTGCCCTGGAGCAACACAGCATCACCAGATCATTGAGGTCTCAGTTGTGACCTGGGACCAAAAATGGAATTCTGTCTCAAAATGCCATAGCTGGCCTGTAGGCAGGAGAACTAGGCCTAATCCAATGGTTTTTCCCTAAAATTATGTAACATTGCTCCCGACAATGAACCATACATGTGCCTGGTTATAACCTGGAGTGGTGAGAAATGCATGAGGATTGAACACTTGTGTTTGTCATTGACAGATGTATAAAATGTGGAAAGGCAGGATGGTGTGAAGAAGCCATTTCAAGTTGGAGAAGAACTGAAAATGAAGGCAAGGCCATTGGAATGAGCCCAGAATTGATATATTATAGAGACTGACCCATCTACCATACAAGCTCTGGTAGCTCTTGCTAGTTATTAAAATATTATATATTATATATTTTCTTTATTTCATATTTTTTGTCATCACATCCTAAATTTTTATTCTTCTTAGATGCAATACTAAATACTAAAGCCAAATCCAAGAGAACAAAATACAATTATTCTTGACTTAATGCAAATATTGGGAAGCACATGAAAATTTGTTATTTATTCCTGATAGTCTGCCTTCAATGTCAACAGAAAACTTCTTAAGTGTTCATTGGACATATTTTCTTCTAATTCATTTCCCAAGCCTTCTTGCTCCTGGGTTTGCCTATGTGACTAGACCCTATTTCAAATCAATACAGGTGGAGTTGAAGTTTATCACCACCAGGAAGTGTTCTTCAAGTTACAGGACACTCCCTTCTTCTAAATATTTTAGATTGATGGTCAGTATAAAAGATAGATCTGAAGTTATTCTTTGAGAGTTTCCAAAGATAGAAACCACATGCATCATAGTAGAGCAATAATTTAAGAAAACTTATGTCTGTCATGGGCATTACAAAGGGTGATAAAAATATACAATGAATTTTTAAATTTTAAAAAAGGTACTACAGTAAAAGACACATTGCCATTAATCCTCCTCAAAATACTCCTCCTCCCTTCAAATATACTCATCCCATCCATCCTTGCTAGTTTCCAAAGCACTTCTGGAAATCCTCTTCTGTGTCTGTGAGATGTGATCACAAATATGTTAAATGTCACTGACATCTAACAGAAAGGATGGCTCATTAAAAATATTGCAGTGTGTTCTCATCAACTTTATTCATCAGATTTGGCACCATGTTATTTCTGGCTCTTCCCACTATCAAAATAACCATGAAAGGTAAACATTTTGCATGGGTGCAGGACCCTGAGGAAGCCAGGATAGTGCAATTAAAGACACAAAAGAGGATTTCCAGAACTGCTTCAGAAAGTGGCAAGAGAAGTGGGATAAATATGTATGAAGTGGGGGATATTTTGAGGATAATTAATGGTAATTCATTTTAATGTAATAATTTATTTTAATATAAACATTCATCTTATTTTTCTATCACTCCTTGTACCTTGTACACCACCTCGGAATCATCTTCTGCTTTAAAGCAACATAAGAAACACAGAAGGTAAAACATGATTCTGCCTACAGTCTGCTCCTTTAGTATCCCGATAACCCCTGAAAGTGCTAACGAAGTGAAAAACTTTTCTTTTTGAAATTCATGTACGCTTGGGTTAGAGAAAGGCAAACTTTGTATGAGAACATTATTTCAGAGACTAGGGAAGTGATGTTTTCATCCTCTTTTCAATTATGAAAACTTTTGATTACATGTATTCCTCCGTAATGGTATTTGATAAGCCATATATAGTCATAGTATTTCTCTTTTCTGATTGCTGTCCTTTTTCAAGGTGCTTTTATCAATGTTTTGGTAAAGCTTCCTCTCCATTTTGTAATCTAATTCCTGTCTCTACTCATTTTAATTGTGTACTTTCCAAAAGTTTTCAGAAACATTGGACAGTTCAGACATTTTTGCAAATGCTTGGAAAGATAAAAATTTCGTAAAACTCATTTCTATGTATCACCCACTGATATGAATAAAATTTTCTAGATTATGTTTGTGCAGTGACTATAGTAATAGAGTAAAATTTACATGCATGTAAACCTTGTAAAATCTATGCAAGCGACACAAGTGTAATACCCACATACACATGTGTTAACATATTAGCATCTGCAGATGTATGCATGGATCACATATTTTTATACCCATATATGGTTAGAAACATACATATAGGTATTTTGTTGGATACTCAGATACAGCATGAAGATACAAATGGTCAGTGTATAGAAAATCAAGTTTCTTCTGGTTTTCAAAAGAAGAAACCCTCTCTTCTCAGTATAACTGTTGGTTTTATAGGGTGAAATAAAGGCAATGTTGCATCAAGTTGTTCATGTCACATATTTGAAGGGAAGCTGAGGACAAAACAAACACTGTGCCCTGCCTGTTGGAAGAGACATATGTTTTTAAAATGCAACTTAACCTGGTTTAAATGCTCAGGCTCAGTTAAAGAAGAACAGCCCATCTGGTGTAGTGGCACATGCTTACACTACACATGTGGCTGAGGCCACAAGAAGATAAATTAGAGGCCAGCCTGGGAAATATAGTAAGGCTCTGTTTCAATATAAAATAAATAAGAGACTGAGGATGTAGTTCAGTGGTGCCACAATCACCTAGCCTGCATGAGGCCCTGGATTTCATTCCCGGTACCACCTCCCACCCCCCAGTAGCCTAGCGCTGTGCCCTGTGACACAGTATGACAATAGAGAAGTGAAGAACATGATGCTATTTTGATGATGTCCATGTTTGTCTCCTTAATGAAGTGTTGTTGAGGCCTTTGAAGCTTAGAGGCATCAGAAGGAACACACTAATGTTCTACAATCTAAAAGTGGCTGTTATGGTTTAAATATGAAGCATCTCTCAACTCAGGTATTGAGGGCCACCAAGAGGTACTGAGACTGACTGATGAAGGCTAGGACCTCCCAGAAGAATACCTCAAGTGTTTGAGTTGCTGATTTCAAATGCACCAGTAGGAGCTTGATTGGGCTGAGGGAGAAGAGGACATTTATTGTGCAAAGTCTTCCTCCCTGCCCCATCAAATGAAAAAGGTGTATGTCCCTTTTTTCACACAATCTACTTTTAGAGAATCAATAGTGAGTTGATGAAAAAGAGTTATTTGTAATTAGTTAGAAAAAAATTTCCAATTTAATTTTTTCCATATGAATAAATAATAGCTAGGCATACATTAAAGTACAGTAAAAGAAAACCAAATCTTAAATCATATAATATAGATGGAAAAACTACAACATGATCTTTTGGATAAGGGAAAATGGGGGTGGAAATGTCAGGAAAAAGTAGCAGTAGCATAGTCCAAAAACTGTAGAGCAAGAGATGTTGCATAGATTATATATCAAAATATATCAAATGAAGGCTCCCCCGCCTCCATCCCAGGCTCCTAGGGCAGTGAAGCTCAGTGGGTCCCAGCACCCAGAAGGAAGCTCCCCCGCTGCCATCACAAGCTCCTAGGGCAGAGAAGGCGAGCCACGTGGGTTCCAGAAGCACCCCTCCCCCCATGGAAATGAGAAGACACATAAACAAGCCTCAAAAACAGACTTCTGGATCACCTACAGCAACCCCAAAGGGAAACGAGATGGAGCACTCTGATACTCAACCACCTGGACTCTCTGGACTGGCAACAAAAGAGGATCTGGGAAAAATGAAATCAGAAATAATTACTCAGATAACAGCAAAGATTGTGCTCATGGTGCAAGACATGATTAATAAATCTAGAGAGGACACAGATAAAAAAATAGAGGATCAAAGGAACATGATGGAATCCCAACATAGGAAACAAATGGAATCCATAAAACAGATACAGATTTCCAAGAGATTAAAAACTCCATCAAAAGTCTGCACAGCAGAATGAACCAGTGTGAGGGTAGAATTTCACATATAGAAGATAAGATTGCAATTAGTGAGGAGGAAAAGAAAAATTGCTTTAAAATTGTAAGGGAACATGAGAAATCAATCCAGCAGCTGCTAGACGATGCAAAGAAGAATAACATAAGACTGATTGGAGTCAATGAAGAAACAGGAGAAAGTGCAGATGACATAAAAAAACTCTTCACAGAAGTGATGACAGAAAACTTCCCAAGGAGGGGAAAAGAACTTGACATACAGATAAATGAGGCATATAGGACTCCAGCTAGGCTTAATCAAAAAAAAAATCTACACATAGGCATATAATAGTTAGGATTCCAGAAATCCAACAGAAGAATGAAATTCTACAAGCAGTGAGAGAAAAGAAACAAATCACATACAAAGGAAAGCCCATCAGAATCACAGCAGACTTCTCAATACAAACCCTTAAGGCAAGAAGAGCTTGGAGTGATGTATTCCAAGCCCTAAAGGAAAACAGCCTCCAGCCCAGATTGATGTACCCTGCAAAACTATCTTTCAAAATTGATGGAGAAATAAGATACTTTCATGATAAAGAGCACCTCAGGAACTTCATGAATACCAAACCGGCGCTCCAAAAACTTTTAGACAATACCCTAGGAAAAGACAATGAGGATCACAACCCCAGGAAACCCAGCAGAATGAATGCATTGGGCATCACAAATTAAACACAAAGTGGGAGAATCCAACAAAAAGAAAAAGTCATGACAAGGCTTTTAAAACTTTTGACTTCATCTCCCTAATGAGTGTATAATTCAATCTTGTTACTGTACTGATAAGTATTTTTCTGATTCTAGAGTTGCACGCCATTCCTTGTGCTATACTGGCTATTTATCATCTTCTTATGTCTACTTTTTAATTGAGTTGTCTATTAATGAGGTCTAAGAATTCTTTATATATTCTGGTCATAGGTTATATGTATTATAAATATGGTCTGTTTAAGGACTACTTTTTATTTTAATGATGTCATTTAAAGTTCTAAATTTTGATGGAATCTCATTTATCAATTTTTTTCTTTTATACATCATGTTTTTTGTATCCTAGGTAGTTCTTGCCTACCCTGAATTCATAAATATTTTCCCATATAATTTCTTCTTAAATTTTTATACTTTTAGGCTTTCTTATTTAGGTTCATAGATCCCTTCAAGTTATTTTCATGTACGGAAAAAAGGGGTTGAGCTTAATTTTTTATATATGGGTACCAGGTGTTCTAGTGCCATTTGCTGAAGACATTATCTCTTCCTCGGCTCTTGAATCAAGTTTATATTCTATAAAATGCTAATGTCAAATAATCTTTCAAAATTCAGTGGACCATATATGTGTGGTTCTATTTCTAGATTCTGTGTTTTATTCAAATGATCTATATGTCTTTCCTTACACCAACACTGCCTTGATTACTGTAGCTTTAGAAGAAGTCTTAAAATTGGGTGCTAAACATCTTCCAACACTGTTTTTGTTTTTGGCTTTTCTGGGTCCTTTGTACTCCTACATAACTTTTAAATTTCAATATCCAGTTCTTCATTTATAGCAAGTATGCACAGACCTGAATTTTTATATATACCTTGTGTTTTCTAATCCTGCTAAATTCAAGTACAAGTTCTAGGGGCTCCTAGAGATTTATTGGTATTTTCTCTGTAGATGATCATTTCATCTACATATAAAGATTTTGCTTCTGCCATGCCAATCCTATCCTAGTTGTGTCATTTTATTGCCAGACTATTTTGGTTTAGACCTATGTTTCAAAGTCTAATGGACAGATGAAGAGTAGGCATATATGCCCTTGTTCCCTGCTTTAGGGAGAAAGCATTGTATCGTCTCCATTAATAGAAGGAGTTTTTGTTGGAAGTATGGAGTACATGTCTTTGATCTGTTGAGAAGGTTCTGTTCTACTTCTAGTCTCCTGATAGCTTTTGCTATGAATTTAGTCCAATACTCTATCTCCAACTAGTGACAGGATCATATGGCTTTCTCCTTTCCTCCATTAAAATAATGACTTTTGGGGGTGGATCTTCCAATGCTGAAGCAACACTGCCATCCCTGTAATAAAACCACTTTCTACATCCTGCCAGATCTGACTTCTAATCGTTTGTTTTGTTAAACAAATGTCTATCTATGTTCATACTTTTTTCTTCTATTATCTCTATCCAGTTTTAGGATTAGCACAATGTTGAGTTCGTAAAATGAGGGGAGAAGTGTTCCTTCTTTTTTCCGCTTTAAATGTTTGATATAATTTATCAGTTAAAATGTTTATGAGCCTGCTGTTGTCCTATAGGTAGGTTTTCCAGCTAGGAATATACTTTCATTAACAGGTGCTATTCAAATTTTATATTTCCTCCGGAGTTAGTTTCATTAATTTGTCTTCTAAGTTACTTAGAAGTTGTCAAATTTATTTCAAAAAAGATTTTTGTAATATGCTTTCTATATCCTTTTAAATTCTGTTAAATCTGTGGTAATGTCTCCTAGATCTTGATATTGTAATTTTAAAAATGTATAACTGATATTGTGTAACAGGAAGAAAAGGCCTAAAAGGGCAGGGGAATTGGGAGGGGTAGGGGAAGGGAAAAAAGGGAAAGGAAAAAATATGAGAAGAGGAAAAAAATGGAAACAAGATCTTTGCAAATAGGGAAGGGTGGAGGGGATGAAGGGGGGGCAAGGGAAGGGGGAAAAAATAAGAACCCAGAGACTCATGTAATGGTACAAGATCCCAATGATGAATGTAACTGTATTTTATACCTAAAATGTACCAATAAAGTTAATGGGGGGAAAAAAAGAAAACAAAAATATATCAAATGTATTAAATTCTGTTTATTACTGTTAATATATTCTATTCCATTTTGTGTATTCATTTACTGGAACTATCTTATTCATTATGTGCATTCATATTTTCAGATATAGTCCTACATACTTAGTAAGAAATCCAGGTTATATATTATATATTCAAAGTGGTTAAATGATTTATTATAGAAATAACCTTTTCAGGAATTTTACCAATATGATTAGCTTTAAAAGGATAGGTACACAAAATCTTGGTAATATTAAGGCATACTGAATAAATATATTTTTACATTAATAAAGGTAAATGAGCTTGGTCTAAAAATGTGGTGTTTCATTCATATAAAGCATAATAAATCATATAAAGTCGGAGGAAGTTTTTTAAATCACTAGAGGTGATCTAGGTTGCTCTAGTAGGATGGAATTTGGAACATCCCAGTGAGGTGATATCTTCTGTGTGCCTAATCTGGAAATCGACTCTTAAACTTCTCATCTTTCTTCTAAATAGGTACTACTAGTGATCTCATAATTTGTGGACCTATATTTCTCTCTGGACTATTTGCTTAACAAATATCCATATTAGAAAGTTTTGGTATATAGACTTTTTCACAAGAAAATTCTTTTTTTCAAATAACTTTTCTTTTTTTTTTTTTGGACTGAGGATTGAACTTGGGACCTTCTGCTTGCAAGGCAGATGGCAGAACTACTGAGCTAAATCCCTGGTGCTTCAAAACACTTTTTAAAGGCAACTTTTACATCCTTATTCCTCAGGCTGTAGATCAGGGGGTTCACCATGGGAACAAGAATGGTGTAGAACACAGAAGACACTTTCCCTTGGTCCATGGAGCTGACCGATAAAGGCTGCAGGTACATGAATGCTAGAGAACCAAAGAATATAGCAACAGCTGAGATGTGGGAGCTGCAAGTACTGAAGGCTTTGGACCTGCCCTCAGTGGAGGGAATGCGGAGGATGCTGGCTATGATGAAGATGTAGGAGGTGAGTACAGTCAGAGTTGGGAGAAAAATATTAAAAGTACTGAAGCCCATACCTACTACCTCATTAATAAAAGTACTGGAGCAGGAGAGTTCCAGTAGTGGGGAAAGGTCACAGAAGTAATGGTTTATTACATCACCCTTGCAAAAATCCACTCTTAGCAGGCAGACCGTGTGAGCTGTGGCACCAACCAAGCCCATGCTGTACACCCCAGCGACCATCCAGCAACACACTTGAGAAGACATGGTAACATGGTAAAGCAAAGGGCTACAGATGGCAACGTAGCGGTCATAAGCCATTGCAGCCAACATGTGACACTCTGCAATGGCAAATACACTGAATAAGTAGAACTGAGCCATACATTCAGGGTAGGAGATGATGTTCTTCTCCGTCACAAAGTTCACCAACATGTTGGGGGTAATGACAGTGGAATAGGACAGGTCAATGATGGACAGACTGCTGAGGAGATAGTACATGGGGGTGTGCAGGTGGGAACTGAGTCCAATCAGGGTGATCATGCCCAAGTTCCCCACCACTGTGAACATATAGATTCCCAGGAAGAGGAGGAAGAGGGGCAGCTGGAGCTCTGGCTTCTCTGTTAACCCAGCAAGGATGAAGTAAGTCACTGTAGAGTGATTTCCTTCTGCCATATTCTTCTGTTAATTTTATGCAAGAAGAGAAGAAAATAATTGAAATAGGTGTTTATTGTTTCATGAAACAGTGAAATGTGACATTCTACTCCCTGTAACCTGGAATCTCCAGTTTTCAGCCAGCTTCTCATTTTATTAGATGTCAATTCCTTGAGATTGAAGATTTATAGGACATAAAAACAAGTATTTTATAAAACTATCTTATTTCTGTTCTGATATGTAAGAATGAGTACCATAGTACCCTGTCCTTCTAGATCCAAATATCTACTATGAGAACTTCTCATTACTCATTTGCAATCATCTCAACACCACTGCAGAGAAAGTCCTTAATAACAAGAAAGATATCACGTGAACATAAAGGAAAAGTCCCAAGAATTTGAAAACAGCAATATTTCACAAATTGGTCTGCAAATTTCGTGCAATAATATAAAAATTCTGGCTCTATTACATGGCGATATTAACAAGCTGATGACAAATCTCTACAAAAATGTAAGGAACTCAGAGTAATCAAAATAAACCTCAAAAAGAAGAAGAAAGCTAGATGTCTCACATATTGTCATTTGAAAACTTACTATAAATTTACAATGATTAAGACATGTAGTCTTGCCATAAGTACTATAGACATGTAGATCAATCAATGAAATAGAATTGACAAAGAATAAAATCACATCTATAATGCCTGTAATCGTTTTAAGTTTTTTATTACAATGGAATAGGGAAAGAATAATTTTTTCAACAAATGAGGCTGAAACAATTTGAGAAGTGTGAGTAAACAAATTAATGTCAAATTCTTTCTTACATCATTCATAATAATTTATTCAAAATGTGTTATAGGACTAAATGTGATACCTAACACTCTAACAATATCAGAAAGATGTTTAAAAAAAACACAAGAAATTACTTCTGACCCTTGATTTGGGGATTTTTTTAGATAATAGCCCGAAAACAGAGGTATCATAAAAACATGGGATGTTGCATATAAAACTTGAAAATATTGTGCTTTAAATACCATCTAGAGAGTAAAGAAAACATTGAAAGTGAGAAAATATCCTCTCCAATATATCTGAGGAAGAACTTTTAGTCTCTACTCATAGAAACTCTTACATTTAATAGTTAAATGAACACAGAGTCCAATTTTTAAAAATTCATACAATCTAAATATATTTTCCTATTTGAGATATGTAAATGATCATTAAGCACCTGACAAGATTTATATCACTGATTATTAAGGAAATTCAAATTAAAATCACAATGAGACAACATTTCACATCTGTCATGAAGATTATAATATGAAAATTGTTAAAAAGAAGTCTTGGCAAGAATGTGAAGAAAATGTAAAACCTATACATTGCTGAAAGGATTGTAAAATGGTAGACACTGTTAGGAAACAGTTTGGCAGATATTCAAAATGTAAAAGTTAAAGTTAGAATATGGCCCAGCAATTTCACTGCTGGGTACACACACAAAAGAATGGATGGCACACATCCTCATAAAAAAATTGTACATGAGTGTTCCGAGAAGCCTAACTCATAATATCCAAAAGGAGGAAGCCATCACAATGCCAATACAATGACAAATAGACAAGCAAATGTAGAATATTGATATAAAGGAGCAATGATCAGCAAAAAAATAAACTTGTAAGGTCCCCCACAGCCTGAATGAACTTGAAAAGATAAAGTGAAAGAAACTAGACATAAAAGGTCATAGCTCATGTCACTGCACTTTTGTGAAGTGTCCAGAATGGACAAATTTGTAGAGTAAGAAAGTAGTTTGCTGTCTCCCCATAGCTATGGGGTGTGACTGCTAATGTTTATAGGGCTTTATTTGAAGTGGCAATAAAAAATATTCTACAATTAGAACACAGTTATGACTGCACAACTTTATGAATATACTAAAAAAACTGAATTATAAACTTGTAGAGGTGGATTTTATGTCAGTTATAATTTAGTAAATGTGTTATAAAATTCAAACTATAAGAGCATAACAATGGTACCAGACTATTATTTCATCAAAACCTGCCAATTCATCCCCATCCTGAAATTCTGCTCCATCTAGGTTTATCTGGGGTATGCCTCTCTTTGTGACAAGCATGCTCTTTCAGTTTTTCTCCAAACTTTGTGAAGTTTCTCTCCCAGACAAAGGAACAATAAGTATGGTACACTGACTCAAATGTTGTAGCTGCCTGTTACTAAAAGACTTTTTCTCTCAAATGTATAAACAAAAAAATACAAGCCTCTCTAACTCTGAAATTTTAAGACAGACACAAGGGAACCACATGCCCAGTTTAAAATATATCTACTATGTCTTTCCTTAGAGAAAAAAAGTCAACAAGTAAAAAATTTAAATTAGCATAATTAATGATGACATAAATCACAGTTTACTTGAAGAGACTGTCAAAAACAATGTCCAGAAGACTTAAATGAGAACCCAGGAATGTGATGTGTGACACTGGATTTCTTTTTCTCTCTAGTCTGCCATCTGCTGGGGAGGACCGCCATTCCAAATCTGGGCAGATATTTATTTCACTGGAAAAGCTGAAGAATGTCTCTACAATATGAAATATTGTATTAAAGAAGCTGAGCTTCCATACTGCTATGATTTGAATATGTATTATACGTATTTCTGACTTTTTACATTGGTCAGTTGACTGCTTTTTTTGTGTTCCTAACCCCTCCCAAGACTGTCCCCCTTGGAGTCCCCCATCCCAGAAACTCCATTCTCTCCTGCCCCAACATGTATGAGGCTCTGACTACCTCATGTTATCAGCTCCCTGGGAAGTCTGATGCTGACACGTGCTTTTTGCTCCTTTTGCTCCTGTTCCCCTCTGCTAAGCTGCCTGTATATTTGAATGCCTTTGATCTTCATAGAGGTTTCCCAAATAGCATGCTCTGGGTCAGTTGTCTGAGCTTTCATTTGTCATATCCATCTTTGAGAGGAGCGAATCATAAGCAAAATGACAAAATATTTATGGGAAAAAAGGCTTTGTTTGCTTATTCGCTTCTTAACTTGTTTCATTGAGGTAGAATTTAAGTTTTTCATCAAATAAATGTACATATTTTTATGTACATAATGAGGATGGGCATAGACAGATTAATAGCCTTGTGCCTGTCTTCTTATATTTGAAAAGAGACTGCAGCAAAGAGTCAAAAATGTTAAAATTCATGGTCTGGGATTCAGTCATACCTTTCCTTCTTCCCAGGGAGTTCAGTGTTCACATAGCCCCAAAATATCCTTTGACCCCGTAATCCCATTCTCTGATGAAACTGACATCCAAAACCATCTATGTCACTGCAAAGGTGACTGACAATGTGGATTTTATGTGCTGCACACAGAGAATAAGAGTCTGATTAGGAACAAAATGATAATGACCTCCCACTAGACTCTCATCTCACAAGAATCTACTCTGGGGAGGAGACTCCATTAGAATTTACCCTTTTCCCCACTGCTCCTGAAGTGTTTATTTCTCTCTCACAGGGTGATTCATTCCTCTTGTTAGATTATGGATTAAAAGGAAGAATGTGAGAGATATTCTTTCATCTGTAGTAAGTACCATGCTGAGAGATTTAAAAATTCAAACTTTGAGGCCATTTCTAAGATAGGCACTGAAGGAATTCTACAAAGTGCCTCCTCACAAGAGGAAAAATAGAAATCAGAAAAGAATCAGTAGCTGTGTGATTTGAACATTTTTATTTTCATTTTCCCACACAATCACATTCACATAATATGTTATATTCATAAACTAGTATATTTGGGAATATTTTAGCTTGGCTCTTGATCAAAGCAGCTTTTCTTCACTTCCCAAGCTTAAATATTATAGATACTGTCAAAGATCTATAACAAGAACAAGGAGGAAGCATGAGGAGTGTTTTCCTTCTAACAATAAAAGACAAATTGAAAAACAATGAAAACATAAGTATTTTAGGAATTACTTTTGTATTAAACTATGTGAGAGTAAAGTTATATTTAATAGTTTCATTCAGTACTCATTAAAAAGTGTATAAATTTGAGACAATAATTACAATAAATCCTTTTCATTAGGTTTATTTTGAAACACTTTAAATGTGTTTTTTAATGTGGAATTTTAATATGTGTCTTACAGGTGTTTTTTGTAAATTGCTGAAGACTGTCCTTGAAGATTTAAGGGATAAAAACTTAGAATAATTCACAAGCCCCATGAAAAATGTTGCTTATTAATAATGATCAAACTTTAGGCACAATTTTTGTTTTTAATAATTTGACAATTTTTGAAGGTGTACTACCCACAAGTATTCATTAATAGTAAATAATATCAGAGGAGACATCAATATTACAGTATTTCAGTCTGTTTTCAATCTTTTTTAATGTTGTTTACTTCCTTTTATTTTAGCTTTATATTAGTCTGTTTTCAATCTATGAGAAAAAATATCTGACACTTGCCCTTAAAAGAGAGGATTTGCTTTGTTTCACAGGTTTAGAACTCAACTCAGTCTGTGATTGGTTAACTCCAAAGAAGAAATAGCCTGGCAGAAGGGATTGATAGATGGAAGCTGGTAAACCCATTCCAGCAAGGAAAGGGGGGGAGGGGACCAGAAAGCCAGAGAAAGAGAAGCGAAGTGGCCCAGGATGTGGATACCTCCTTACATATATCACCCCCACTGACATATCTCCTTCAAGCAGGCCACGCCTCCTTCCCAGCAGCACATTCAGCAAGCATGGTTTATCCATTGGTGATGACTCATTCACCATTCAAAACTCCCACCTCTGACAAAATAAACTTTTGGGGAGCATGTTACATCAATAACAAATTGTATGAGTGAGGCACAAGAGGTTGTGCCTGGTTATAACCTGGAGTGGTGCGAAATACATGAGAATGAACATCTGTATTGTCAGTGAAAGGTGTGAAAAATCTGGGAATACAGCAAAGGTCAAGAAACAATTTCAGGATGGGGAACACTAAGAATGAAGGGAAAGCCATAAGAATGAGCCAAAAGTTGTTGAGATACAGGGACTGCTTCCCCCAGCACAATATGCAGCCTTCTGGTGCATCTCACCAGCTTAATAAAACATTATGCATTTATTTTATGCATTACATATTTTATTTTAAATCACATAGAACAGTATTATTCTTCTTAGATGCAGTGCTAAATTCAAATGCTAAGCTGCAGAAACAGCCCAGAGTCATCTTTCTAAACATCAGAAAATATTTACATTAGAAATTTAATTTGGAAAATTTTTAATCTCTAAAAATTGGAAAATGTAAATGAAACAGTCATTGCCAATATTCATTCTAGCTTTCTTCCTAAATACAAAATATCCTGCATCTTTATGTGACACATCGTACTCTGTCACTGCAGTATTACCCAACCTCTCTTTCATGTGGGTTATCTATGTGACCAGGCCCTTATTAAAGGGATAAAGGTGGAAATACCACCTATTACCACCAAGTAGTGTTCTTTGAGTTAAGAATAACTTCTTCCTCTTCCATATATTTCTGGCTGATAGCAAAGTGGAGATGAGTGATAAATCTGGAAGCATTGAGACTTGTGATGGAAGCTATATGTATCACAAGAGAGCAGCAAGAAGTTTCTTGCTGTGACAAGCCACAGAACCAGCCACCAGCCCCCATCATCTTCTGGTTTAAGAAGATATGGTGTGTGTGTGTGTGTGTGTGTGTGTGTGTGTGTGTGTGTGTACCTTTGTACAAACACATTTGTGTGATCCATAGACAATCCTAATCATAACTAAAACAGAAGGTAAAAAGTGCTTATGCCTAATTTCTCTTATACGACATACTTTGGTTCATGGAAATGCTGATTATAAGTTACAAAGAATTTTCCTTGGGAAACAAATGCATGTTTTTATCAGAAAAATGAAATAAAAACTCTGAGAACATTACACTAATCATACTGCTTAGTGTTATAATAAGTGTACTTACTCTATTGTGTTCAATTATTAAACCTTTGATTACGTGCGTTCTTCTGTAAGGTTATGTATTACATTCTTCATATTTTTCCTGTTTTTCTCCTTTGCAATAACTTTTGTTCTTCAGTGTTCTCTACTTCTATTCTTTGTGACAGAGCACCATCTCACCTTTGGAGTGTATATAATATCTGTGCTGATATTTTAACAGCGTGTCTTCCTAGAGTTCTAAAAATGACTTAAAAATGGTACAGAAATTTCTATTCTTCCAAAAATATATTAATAGTTTTATACAAACAGAAATATTTGAAAAAATATCAAAAATGTCGTAGTTGTTTATATCTATTGTCCATTATATGAAAAAATCTAAATGTTGCTCGTTTAATGGCCAGGAAATAAACAAAATCATACATGTAAACCTTGTAAAGCAGATGCAAACAATATAAATTTAATACCTACATATACACTATGTTACACATTAGCATATATATATATATATATTTAAAATTTTATTGCTCACATACATGTATGCCCATAAAGTGCCTCTGAAACTTACTCAGGGGAATGACAACCTTTCAGGAGTTGACCTCAAATCTTTGGGTTGCAGTACTCTAGAGCACCAGCACAATTGGGCTAATTAGAGAAGGAAAATTATTGGTTGAAAATCTTCCCTGTCCCCTCAAAAGAATTTTTTTCCAGAGTAGATAGTGAGTTTTGTGTAGAAGGGTTAATTGTCATTACTCAGAAAACAATTGGTCAACTTTGGCATCTCCATGAGAGTACAGAACTTGTATTAATTGCAGTAGTGAAAGAAAGCCAACCTAAAATCTGAGTTTCTATAACATGGGTTGGGGAAAAAACAAAATATAATCTTTTTGGAATAAGAGAAAATGAATACAGAGTTGACAGGAAAATGAGGAGGTAGAATCTTTCCCAAAATTTGGAGCAAGGATAATTGCACAGATATATGTCAAAACATGTCTAGTATATTCAGTCCTCATTATTATTGTAAATATTGTTATCTCCTAATGGGTAAGTACTGTCTTACCACCCATCACGTGCTTCCATATTTCTTAATATAATTCTATACATGTAGTAAAAATTAGGAGTTATATTTTGTATATTCCATGTGACTAACATTATTTTTAGAGAACAACTTTCAATAGTGTTTGCCAATAACTTACTTAAGAAAACCACATGAAGAAAATACTAAAATTATCATAGGATACTCACCAAATGTATTTACCATCTCAAGTAAGATAAATAAGTCTCACATAAATGGTGCAATATTATTTGTGTGCACAACAAAATAACACACATATCAAATAATTTTTAAAGTATTTAGTTTACCCTGTGTGAATAGATTTTGGGACATCTCAGAGAAGTCCAATCCTCTGTGCCTGATCCTGTGAATCAAGTCCTACCTTCGACATCTGTTCTCCAAATAAACTAGTACTAGGAGTAATCTGATAATTTGTCAATGTACATGTTTGCCTGAATGTTTCCTCACCAAATCTATAGAAATTATAAATTTTTATATAAGGCAAATATTCTTTTTCTCAGATGTGATGGTTATACTTGATTGTCACTCTTAATTGACTAATACCTACTGAGGTTATCAGATTATAGGTGGTTAACCTCATCAATGGATGAGAAACTACATCACTAAATGGTCTTTCAGGTTGCTCTGGAATAAGAAGTAGGTCAGCAGAGGTGTGCCTTTGAAGGTGTGACTTTGCTCCTGTTTTCTCTTACTTTTGCTTCCTGAGTGCCATGAGATGAGCAGCAAATGCAACCACTCCCTCTGCCATCATGACCTTCTGCAATAGAACCAGTGTACCATGGATTGAAATCTCTGCATTCATGAAGTACAATAAATGTTTCTTCCTATGAGCTGACTTTCTAATTATCATGATCACAACAACAAGAGATGACTAATAAAATGAGACACTTCTGTTGTCAAAGAACTTTTTTAAAGCAATGTTCACATCCGTATTCCTCAGGCTGTATATTACAGGATTCAGCATAGGGACAATAATAGTGTAAAACACAGATGATACTTTCCCTTGGTCCACAGAGTTGACTGAGGAGGGCTGCAGGTACATAAATGTGAGAGAACCAAAGAACACAGCAATAGCTGAGATGTGGGAGCTGCAAGTGCTGAAGGCTTTGGACCTGCCTGTAGCTGAGCTAATGCGAAGGATGCTGGCTATAATGAAGATATAGGAGGAAAGTATAGTCAGGGTTGGGAGAAAAATATTAAATGCACTTAAGCCCAGAACTACCACCTCATTGATAAAAGTACTAGAGCAGGAGAGCTCCAGTAGTGGGAAAAGGTCACAGAAGTAATGGTTTATCACATCAGCCTTGCAAAAATCCACTCTTAGCATGCAGACTGTGTGAACTGTGGCACCAACCAAGCCCATGATGTACACCCCAGTGACCATCCAGCAACACACTTGAGAAGACATAGTAACATGGTAAAGCAAAGGGTTACAGATGGCAACATAGCGGTCATAAGCCATTGCAGCCAGCAAGTGACACTCTGATATAACAAAAACCAAAAAGAAGTAGAGTTGAATGATGCATTCAGGGTAGGAGATGATGTTCTTTTCTATCACAAAGTTCACCAGCATTTTGGGGGTAATGACAGTGGAATAGGACAGGTCAATGAAGGACAGACTGCTGAGGAGATGGTACATGGGAGTGTGCAGGTGAGAACTGAGCCTGATCAGGGTGATCATGCCCAGGTTCCCCACCACTGTGAACACATAGATTCCCAGGAAGAGAAGAAAGAGGGGCAGCTGGAGCCCTGGTTTCTCTGTTAACCCAGCGAGGATGAAGTAAGTCACTGTGGAATGATTTCCTTCTGCCATTTCCTTCCAGGAATTTCATGAAAGAAGAGAAGAAAAGAATTGAGATAGTTATTTTTGTATCATCACACAATGAAATAATAAACATAATTCTTTTTCATTCTTGTATCTGCATTTCTCAGCCAGCTTCTCATCTAGATCAACTGTAAAAGACCTTGAGATTTCAGAAATATGAGACATGTAAATAAATATCAGATAGAACTATTCATATTTTCTATGCTATAAGATTGGCTATTAATAGTGCCTTGTCCCTGAACATAAAAGGCAAGAGTTAGCACTTCCTCTTTTTTTAAATCACATAACTTTGTACATAGAAAATATAAGGAATATATAAAAAAGAGCTATAAGAACTAATTAAGAAGTTAATCAAAAAATCTATTGTGTTTCTGCACACTTAAAATGAGCAGTAAAACTACAATTGTAATAGTATCCAAAAAATAATAAAAGGTTTTGGAGTTAATTAAGGAAAAGGAATGTATATCATTGGACATATAATTATAAAACATTGATGAACGGAAGTAAATAAATGGACAATCATCCATGCCCATGGATGAAAAAATACAATATTGTGAAAATCTTAATACTTCTGAAATTGGCCTACAAATTCAGTGCAACCATAACAAAATCTCAGCTGTGTTACATGGAGATATTGATAGCCTAATCACAAAATCGTATGAAAATGTAAGTAACTAAGGGCAATTCTGCCAATCTGAGAGAGAAGGATGGAATTAGAGGTTTTATATTTCCCCTTTTGAAAATGCACTATGAAGTTACAGTGACCACAACAAGGTAGTAATGGAAGGCAATGACAAAGTATAAACTCACATGTAACTTGACCTAAAATGCTATAATTCAATTGGTAATGAATAGTCTATTTTTTTTATTCATCAAATGCTGCTGGGACAATTAGAAGAGTAGAGGTAAAAGATTAATTTGGACTTCTTTCTCAGCTCATCCACTATAATTTACTCAAAATAGATCCTAGAACTAAATGTAAGAGCCATTGTCTAATGATAAGTAAAATATGTGTGACCTTTTATTTGGGAAAGGTTTCTGAGAAAATATGCCAAAGCAGAAAGTGTCTTAGAAAACTGAACACGAAAATTGAAAAATTTTGTCCTGTAAAGAACACTGTATAGAAGTTGAAAAGAAAACACACAGAAAAGGTAAAAATGATTTCAAATACTGTATTTGAGTGGTAACTTGTAGTCAGTATTAATTAAAAATAAACTCATAATTTAGAAGTTAAAAGGATGAATAGCCAAATTTTAAAATGGTCAAAGAATCTGAATAAACATTTTTGTCGGGCTGGGGATTTAGCTCAGTGGTGCCACCGCCTGCCTTGCAAGTGCAAGTTCCCAAATTCAATCCCCAGTACCAAAAAAAAAAAAGCTAGTCACAATATTTTTGTATTTAAGATATGTGAGTGACTAGTAAGTACATGACAATATTTGTAACAGCACTGATTATTAAGGAAATTCAAATCAAAATCACAGTAAGACAACATGCTATATCCTTTGGGAAGATCGTAATCAAAAGATAAATGAAAATAAGAGTTGGAAAGAATGAGAAGAAATTTCACCCGTGATATATAGCTGATAGTATTGAAAATGATACAGATTGTTAGGAAACAGATTGGCAGTTATTCAAACTACAACATGTAGCGTTAAGATGCGGTTGAGCAATTTCACCACTGAGTACTTATTTTAAAGAAAGAAAACACACATCCTCACAAAAATTGGTACATGAGTTTTCAGAGCAACATTACTTATGATAGTCAGAGAGGAATCCAAATGATGCCCATCCAATGAAGAATGGACAATTAAAGTGTAGGATATCAAAATAAAATAGCAGAATTCAGCAATTAAAAGGAATAAAGTGATGAGATCTGCCATACCTTGAATGAACCTAAAACATATGAGATGAGGAAAACCACACACAAAAGCCATCCATTCTCAGAATCCACTTGTTTGATTCAAAATTGGCAAATTCCTAGAGGCAGAAAGCAGATTTCTGTCTGCCAGTTGCTGTGGACAGGAGATATTGGATAGGACTGCTAATGGTTTCAGAGCTTTACTTGAGTTGGTATTGAAAAGTCCCCAATTTGTACACAGTTATAGTTGTACAACTCCATAAATATACCAAAAAAACACTGATTTGTAAACTTGAAAATGGTGAATTGTATGTGAGTTACAATTAAGTAAAAAGGTGCTATAAAAATTAAAACCACAAAAAAATAATAATGATAACCATACTGACCACATAAAACATTCCATGAGAACATATTAATTCACCTCCATTTTGGCAGCCTTGCTCATCTAGGTTTTGCCTAGTATGTTTATGAAAACTATGCTCATTAAGTTTTTCTCCAAGAAATATGGCATCCTTGCGCACGCGGCACACACACACACAACCATCCCCATCTTTGTTTTTTTTTTTCCATTAATTTTATTGGTACATTTTAGGTATACAGTACAGTTACATTCATCATTGGGATCTTGTACCTTTATATGCTGTATCTTGGTTCTTATTTTTTCCCCATTCCCCTGCCCTCCCTTCACCCCCTCTACCCTTCCCTATTTACAAAGACTTTGTCTACATTTTTTTTCTTTTCCCTTCTTTTTTTCCCTTACCCCTCCCACTTCCCATACTCTTTTAGACCTTTTCTTCCTATTTAACAATTATACATTTTGATCCTTATTTACACTTTTACTTTTTCACACCAGAGAAGCTATTCGGTATTTACACATGTGTGTCCTATTTATTTCACTTAAGCACATCCCCATCTTTGGAACTTTGACAGCATATGTGGGGCTCTGCCATCTCCTCTGAGCACTTCCCCATGAAGTCTGAATTTGGCATATGTTCTTCCTGCCAACTGCTTCCTGTTCTACTCTGGTAATTCCACCTGGTTGTTTGAATGTCCATGGCTTTTCTCAAATCACTTGCTCTGAGTCCGTTGTCTGAGCTTCTTTCATTCAGATCCATTTTAGAGATGAGTGAATCGTAAGCAGAATGCCAAAACTTTTAAGGGAACTAAAGGTTTTGTTTATTCCTTTGCTCATTTCTTACTAGGTTCATTGAAGTAGAATACAGTGTTTGAGTCAAAGAAATGCACATATTTAATGTGCACGATTTGATAAGTTTGGATATATGCAAACACTAGTGATACCACCACCACAATCAAGGTAAGCAATATATGTATCACATCCCATAGTGTCCTTAGGTAGCTCAATGCTTCACATGCTACCTACCATTTTAAATTTTGAAGTACACAATACCACGTTGCTAACTACAGGCAGGCGTTACACTGTCATGTACAGAATATCTTTAAAACTTGCTCATCTAATAGAAATGAAAATTTAAACCCATGATGAAACTCCTCCCTGTTTATCCTCACCTTCCAGCCCCTGGTAACTAGTATTCTGCTCTCTGCTTCTATGAGATTGCCTGTTACAGATGCCTCATATAAGTAGAATAATGTAGCATTATCCTTTTGTGACCGGCTCATTTCACTTACAGTATTATCCACTGGGTTCTGCCTATTGTTTCAAATAAAAGATTTCCCTTGAGGAACAAAAATATCTTTGAATTTTTATGTAAAAAATGATGACTCAAAACCATCCTAAGATTGCTAGAGTAGACATGGAATTTTTGTTTCAGTAAATTTTTACTAGATTGATAGAGTAAAAGAGTGGAATAATCATAGTTTTCCCAGTTCAGTAAAGTATTTGTTAAATCTTTTGTAGTCTTGCAGACATGACGGAGTTATGTGTTTTAAGTAAAGAGTAGAGAAGAACATTTCATAGTCAGATGAACTTGGGTAACATCTAAAAACTAATGAGAAAGTCAAAACTTCATTCTTTTCTTTTGAACTCAAGACCTTGTGCTTACCAGGTACGCACTGTGCCGCTGAGCTACATCCCTGGCCCTCTTTATTCTTTATTCCACAAGATATACACTTAGTCTTGTCTTGAAAATAGCATTCTGTCAGTAACTTAGATAATTCCATACAAGTAAATATATTTATAGAAAATAATAATGAATATTTATATGAAGAAAACCATCCAAGAAAATATTTTAGGCCGTGAAAGGGAAATGCATTAAAATTTTAAAAATTATTATTGAAAGGTTCCTGAGAGCATTCAGGATAGAGATAAATTAAGCAGAATCTTTGCCCTCTAAAATATTTCAATCCAGAAGGGCCAAGGAGGCAGACTTGACAGTGGGATAAATGTCTTAGCAAGGCAGGTCCTGCAGAAACATAGTTATTATGGTGTGGGTGCAGAGTAGGGCTCAGTGAAAGGTTTTGAAGAGAAACGAAGTTTTTCCTCTTTTTTCTCCTAACAATTATCACAGGATATAACTATTGCCCCAAAGGACCTTTGGTCCACCCTCAGTTTTAATTCATAATGTTTCTTCAGTTTCTCTTTCCATTCTTCTTTATCCCATGAAAGCTTAATTAAAAGTTAAGGTCCTTCAGTTAAGATATTTCAAAGTGACATCCCACTTAAAAATACCATTTTCTATCTGCCCATGAACACGTTCATTATGTTCATATGTGACACATACTTAATTCTGTATGATTTTGAGTAATTTACTACCTTTTCTTCTGCACTAATTGTAAATTCAATATAGTTCAGGATATAGTGCCTGCCATAGTAAGTCTCAATACAAATATGGTTGGTAAAATTGTTTGGAGAATAGACACAAGCACACAGTGATAAACGTAAACATATTATATACTTAAAATGTACCAACACAAGAATTTAAGGAAAAAAAATTGTTTGGAGAAATTTAGGGATAAGTTAACATAGATTCAAACCAACTAAACAAGGCCTTCACACTTTCTGAGTTGAAATGAGTAAACAAAGAATTATTTGCTATAATTTTATATTTCAGGGGAAAAGAGATAATAAGGGATCCTGTGCTCATCAGAGAGTGTGGCTCTTAGATTGAGGATAGGTAGAGACAGAAAAGTATTCCTGTGTATCTTTATTAGCACTGGAGGGAAAATCCAGCTAAAGATTATAAGGTTTTAAAAGTTATGGTTGGGACTCAGACATACCCTCCTTCTTCCCAGAGAGTTCAGTTTGGGATATTTTTCTTCTCCACTGCTTTACCCAGAAAAACAGAGATGTTAGGAAGTGACAGATCAAAGGTACCCTTTGAGTCACTAATCCAGTTTCCTGATGAAGCTGATGCCCAAACCAGTGAGGCTTTCTGTAAAGATTGGTTAATGTGTGGATTTTATATGTTGGATATAGACAATAAGAGTCTGATTAGGAATAAACAACTTAATGATCTCCCACTAGAATCTTACCCCACAAGCATCAACTCTGGGGAAAATCAACAATTAGATTTTCCCTTTCACACCATTGGTTCTCAAGTGTTTAGTATCATGACACATATGTAAAGCCACGTTCTTGTTTGATCATGGATGAAATAAACAATGTGAGAGATATTGTTAGAAATCTAGTGAGTTTCATGTCAAGACATTAAAATATTCAAAATTTCAGGAAGTTTCTAGGGCATACATTAAGTGAATTGTCTAAAGTGATTTATCACAAGAGGAGATAGAAATGGAAAGATAGCCACCAATGCCTGTAATATTTGAAAGTTTTTATTTTCATTGATCTGTACTATTCATTTTAACATAATATGATATATTCACAAAACAATCATTAAGGAATATCTTACCTTAGAGACTGAACGAAAGAAGTTTTAATTCCGTTCCCAAAGTAAAATATTTTAGATACTACCAAAAACCCCCAAGGAGTGCTTAGCAAGATTAAGAAAGAGAAATAAGGGCTATTTTTCCTCCTTAAAATAAGAGAAAGGTTGAAGAACAGTGAATAAAAATATGTTTGCTGAAATTGTTTGAAGAAGTTTAGTGATAAGTTAATAGAGTGAAACCATATATTAAACAAAATAATTTCATACTAGAGTATTTGTGAATAGTATTATGTTGAATATTTTTACTGAACATTAATCAAATGTATAAATTTAACAATAATTGATATACATTTTCTTAAGTAAACTTGCTTTGGAATATTTTTTAATTTTGTTAGGTGTGCAGTTTAATGTGTGTTTTAAAAGTTTATTTTAAAAAATACTTTGGTTATACCTTGTAAATTTTGAGGAGTAAAAACATACTAGCAGAATAATTCATAAACCTCATGAAAAACTTTGCTCATCGATCATGAATAAACCTGAGACCTAGAAATATTATGCAGTCATGGTACAATTATTATTCTCAAGAATTTGATGATTTTTAGAAGTATAGCATGCCTGAATATTCATTAATAGTAAGAAATAGCAAAAAAGAAAGGAGGCATCCTCATTACTAGATTTTGATGAATCATAAGTATTCCTTATTAGAACTTGGAATAGTGAAAAATGCATTAGAATGAAACATTTCTGTTTGTTATTGAAAGCAGTGTGAAATTTAGAAAGATGAAACTGAGTGGAGTCCAAAGCTATTTCAGAATGAGGAAGCCTCAAGCATGATGGCAAAGCTATAGGAAGGAGCAGAGAATTATTAGGATACTACAAGGACTACTCCATCCAGCCTGATAGTCACCTTTCTGGTGGATCTGTACATTTAGTAATATATTGCATATTTCCTCATACATTACACATTTTATTTTAATCACAATGAGCAGTATTAAAGTTCTTGGATGCAATGCTAAATCAAATGTTAAACTCTAGAGAGGAACATAAGTATCATCTATTAAATATTGGAAAATACTTCAATTGGTAATTTAAATTTAAATTTAAAAATATTTGTCTATAAATTTTAGAGAATGCTTAATAAATTCTTATTATTCTTGTTATTCTCTCTTCCTCAACAACAAAAAAGGTCCTGTATCTTAGTCTGGCCCAATGCCATCTAAATCATCCAGCATTTCTCAATCCCTCTTGCATCTGGGTTTGTCTGTGTAACTAGGCTCTAACCAAAGAGATAGAGGTGGAAGTGAGGTCTGTCACCACCAGGAACTGTTCTTCAGGTTTGAGGACATTTCCTTCTCCTTCCATATATTCCGGGCTAATAGTGAAATGAAGGAAATCTGCAGTGATTCTTTGATAGCAAACATGAAACCCTGTAAAACAGAAATATAAAAGAAATATATTTCTCTGATGAATCACAGAACCACCCCAAAATAATAAACTTTTGGCTGAAGTCAACATGGTATGTGTACACATATGTGTAAGTGTGTGCATACCTACACCCATGTGTGGGTGTGAAGCACAAAGAAACCTAACCATAAATACTACAGAAGGCAAAAACTATTTCTGAGTATAATTATCTCTAGGGACATTTTGATGTTCCCCAAAATGGTAATTATAAGGGAATAACTATTTTCATTTGGAAATTAATACATGCTTTTATCAGTGAAATACAAATCAATGCAAGACTATGAAAGAAAAAACTGTTTGAGAAAATTATTCAAGTTAAAAACACTGCTTAGTGTTATAATGTAGGCATTCTATCATGTCCTTCCTTTTCATTTATTAAAACTTTGATTAAATGTATTCTTCTATAAACTTAGGTTATATATCATATATATTCATAATATTATTTTTATTGTAGCAGCTTTTCTTCTTATGTTAGATCTCAGGATCTGTTTTGGAATCTAGTGTCTAGGTTAATATACCAACAGCTTATTTTCTCACAATTCTCAGAATAATTAGCAACAGTTCAGATATTTCTATTATAATTTTTAATTGTTTTGTGTATACTTATTTTTGAAATATAACAAAATTGCACAAATAAAAATGTATATGTATTGTCATTAACATGAAAAAATTTTGTGGCTGTTGTTTAATACCCAGAGTAATAAACATAAGAACATATACACACAAACTTTTTACAACCGATTAATACAGTACAATTTCAATATTCACTTATTTCACATAGTTGCATGTACTCATATATGTATCACATAAATATATACCAATAAACAGATAGATACAGGCATATAGAATGTTTGTAGGATAAAATAATGAGATGTGAAGATAAGGGATTAGAACATAGAAAATTAAGAATTCTGCTTGTTTTCAAAGAAGGAAAGAGTCTCACTTCTCACTAATAGTTTTATTTTACAGAGTGAGATAGAGGCAACCTTGCTTTAATGTGTTCATGTGACATATTTGAGGGCAAGCTGAGGACAAACCAAGCATTGTTTTATACCTTTTAGATGAGACAAGTGATTTTACAAATGCATCTGATCCAGGTGAAATGTTCATACTGTGTTAAAGATGAATAAATAGCTCTGTGTTGTGCTTCCGGGCACACTGTAGCAGAGGGTGACAAGAAATAATATGATGCTATTTGCAGGTGTTCATGCTGTCTCAATGCAGCTCTTTGTGAAGGCTTACAAGCTTAGAGGCTTCAGGAAGAGTACAGCCAAGACTTGCTATTTACAAGTGGCCCTAAAATCAAATGGATGCATGTGATGGCCAAGAGGCTACTGTTAGGCAGACATAAGAAAATTCATTACAAATCTAAGGCATGAGAGCTACGGAGTTTTGATCTTGAGAACAATTGTCTCCCAGGAGCACCACCTCAAGGTTTCTAGTTGGAGTCTCTGTCTGCAAGGTGACATATAGAGTCTCAATTTGAAAAAACGGAAATGTATTTGTCAAAATACATGTTTCTCAGTCCATAGAAAATAAGGCATTCATTTTTAGATGTTTGTAAGTTCTTTATATATTCTAGATAGTAGATCTTTGTCTGCAGAACATCTGATAAAATTTTTTTCCTACATTGTGGGTTGTCTCTTCACTCTGTTGGTGGTTTCTTTTGCTGTGCTGAAGCTTTTCAATAAGATGAGATCCCAGTTGTTGATTCTTTGTGCTAGTTCACATGCAACTGATGTTTTGTTCATGAAGTCTTTTCCTACACCAATGTTTTCAAGAGTTCTACCTAAACTATTTTTTAGATGGTTTAGTGTTTCTCCTTTAATATTTACATCTTTGATCCATTTTGATATTAGTTTAGTGTACTATCCGAGATATATGTCTACTTTTAATCTTTGCCAAGTTGAAACTCAGTTTTTCAAGCACCACTTATTAAATAGTCTATCCTTACTCCAGTGAGGGTGTTTGGTACCTTTGTCAAAAATGAGGTAGCTGAGTTTGTCTGTTGTTTCTGCATCTTTGAATCTATTCCACTGATCCTTGGGTCTGTTTCTTTGTCTGTAGCACACTATTTTTATCACACTAGCTTTGTAGCATAGTTTCAAGTTGGGGGTTGAGATACCCCCTGCCTGATCTTTGTTGTCTAGAATTGCTTTTGCTATTCTAGGTCTCTTCTTGTTCCAAATGAATTTTTGGATTATTTCCTCAAGTTCTGTGAAATACACTATTGGAATTTCAACTGGGATGGCACTGAATCTATATAGAAGTTTAGCAAGTATGGCCATTTTCACTAGATGAGTTCTTCTTACTCATGAGCAAAGGACATCTTTCCATTGTCTGATATTCTCTTCAATCTCTTTTTAAGAATAGAAAGTGAGTTTTGTGTAGCAGAGGTATTTGTCATTAGAGAGGAAAAAACTGTGTCAACTTTAAGTTTTCCATGTGAATGAGGAACCCATATGAATGGAATAGTAAATGAATATCAGTTCTAAATCAGAGATACTATACATGTGGGTGGAAATATTTTTAAAAGCAATGTCTCCTTGGAATATGGAAAAAGGAATATATAATTGTCAGGATATTAGAGGTTGTAGCATCATCCTGAGAATGTTACATAGATACACATAAAAGAATGTTTCTAACATAGCTGTAACTGTTTATTATTGCCGATGTCTTTCAATATGCTGCTATCTCCTTCATGGTAGGAAAAGTTTTATCTCCCATATTGTACCCGCATATTACCTAACACAGTCCTACACACTTTGTAAATATTAGGGGCAATATTGTGTATATTCCAAATGGTAAAAATTATTTATTTTAGAGATCACATTTTCAAAAATGCTTGCAAAAAATTTAATATAGAAGGCTGGGTACATAAACTATTGAAACAAGAGAATTTGAAGCATATATATTTCTTTACTGAATTTATATAAATATTATTAAAAAAGAGCCATATTTCATACACATAAAGCATAATGAAAACATGGAGGCATTTGAAATTTATAAAGTTGAGATATAAATTGTTCTGGGTAGGTGGATGCTAGGCCATCCTAAAGAACTGCTATCCTATGTGGGTTTTAGTCCATCAATCTACCTGTACCCTTGGTACTTTGCATCCAAATAATTAAGTAGTAGCAGAAATTACAAGATCTGTGGACACGTATTGTTGTCTCTGGATTATTTCTTTACCATTGATGCAGAAATATATTTTTATAAAAGCAAAATACTCTATTTCATAGGAAACTTCTTTTGTCAAGGATGTTTTTAGGGCAAATCTAACATCCTTATTCCTCAGGCTACAGATCAGGGGGTTGACCATGGGAACAAGAATGGTATAGAACACAGAGGACACTTTCCCTTGGTCTATGGAGCTGACTGAGGTGGGCTGCAGGTACATGAATGCTAGAGAACCAAAGAACATAGCAACTGCTGAGATGTGGGAGCTGGAAGTCCTGAAGGCTTTGTACCTGCCCTCAGTGCAGCAAATGCAGAGGATGTGGCTATGATAAAGACCTAGGAGGTAAGTATGGTCAGACTTGGAAGAAGAATATTAAAAACACTGAAGCACAGAACCACTAGCTCATTAATAAAAGCACTGGAGCAGGAGAGTTCCAGTAGTGGGAAAAGGTCACAGAAGTAGCAGTTTATTACATCAGCCTTGTAAAAATCCACTCTCAGCATGCAAACCGTGTGGCACCAACCGAGCCCACGCTAAACACCCTAGCAGCCATCCAGCAACACACTTGAGAAGACATGGTAACATGGTAGAGCAAGGGGCTACATGTGGCAATATAGCGGTCATAAGCCACTGGAGAAAGCATGTGACACTCTGATATAACAAAAACCCAAAAAGAAGTAGAGTTGAATGATGCATTCAGGGTAGGAGATGACATTCTTCTCCACCACAAAGTTCACCAGCATTTTGGGGGTAAGGAGAGTGGAATGGCAGAGGTCATTGAAGGACAGACTGCTGAGGAGATTGTACATGGAGGTGTGCAGGTGAGAACTGAGCCCAATCAGGATGATCATGTCCAGGTTTCCCACCACTGTGAACACATAGATTCCCAGGAAGAGGAGGAAGAGGGGCAGCTGGAGCTCTGGTTTCTCTGTTAACCCAGTGAGGATGAAGTCAGTCACTGAAGAATGAGTTTCTTGTGTCATTTCTTTCTGCTTATCTATGTAGGAAGGGAAGAAAATTTTTGAAATTAGTATTTATGTCTGAACAATGAAGTGTGAAACATAATTTTATTCTTTTCATCCAGGTATCTCCAATTTTCTCCCAACTTCTCACCTAAATATATCAACAACCTTGAGATTCCCATGGGACTTGTAAATATATAGCACATAGAACTATCTTTTTTTTGTTTCATTCTGTAAGAGTGATTATTGATAGCAAGTTATTGAACACTCAAAATGTAATTTCTACTAACTTATTTGATGTGCTCCCCCGACTATCTTTGATTAATTATTTTCTCACCTCCTGTGGGACAAAAATATTCTTTATCATTAAAATAGCAGCATCCACAAAAAACCTCACTCAATGTCACACATAATGGTGAAAGACTAAGATTTTCCCCTACATTACTGAACCATAAAAGTTGTTCACTCCCGGATTGTCACTCCACAGTATACCAGAGAACCCAGTTAGAAAAATCAGGCTACAAAATTAAATAAAAGTCATCCATATTAGAAAGTAAGAATTCATTATTCTTTCATTCTATTTGTAAATGTCATAATCTTACATAGAAAAAATGTGAGACAATCTATGAAAAAAAAGACTAATAGAACTAAAATTAAGCACCATCATAGAATGTAAGGTCTAAATATAAACTCAATTGTACTTTTATATCTTTGCAATGAATAATAAAATGTCCACTAGAGGTAGCATGAATGGATGAAATCCTTAGAATAAATTTAAAATGGAAGTGGAGGCTGTCACACATAAAATTACAAAACATTTTTGAACAGTACTAACGTCTTTCCTATAGAGAAAGACATCGCTGTTGATGAACAAAAAGAATCAATATTGTGAAACCTGAAATATTTTCTAAATTAATCAACAAATTCAGTGTAATTCCTATCAAAATGTACACTGTGATATTTACACATATTAACAGAAGGATCATAAAACCTCTGTAAAAAGACAAGGACCCTAGACTAATCAAATCAAACTTGAAAGATAAATGTCAGATTTGAGGTGCACATTCCCTTATCTATAAATTTACTTCAAATTTCCAGTGACCATGACACTTTGGAGTCATTATCATTGTGCACATACAGATCAATGGAATAGAGGTGACAGTCCAGAAATAAACTCACGTCCATGATAAACTCAGTTGTTATAAGTGTTTTATGATAATGCAATGGGAAAATGATAATTGTTTCAACAATGACGCTGAAATGGACAACTCAATAAGTACACATATAAGAATTAGTTTGGATGGGCCGGGGATTTAGCTCAGTGGTTCTCCCTCCTGCCTCGCAAGCGCAAGGATCTGAGTTCAATCCCCGGTACCAAAATTAAAAAAAAGAATTAGTTTGGAACTCTGCCACACCATTCTCAGAAATTTACTCTAAATGGGTCATATGAATAAATAAAAGATCTAACACTCTAAAAACATCGGGGAAAGAAAACTACAAGACTAAATATTTGCAACCTTGGCTTTGATGATACTTTCGTAGATGAGATACCAAAACAAGAGGCTAAAATTAGAAAAAATAGTAAAGTGTGCAACATGAAAAATTTAAATATTGTGCTTTAAAGAACCCCATCCAGAAATTTAAAAGCAACATATAAAACAAAATAATTTTTTTCAAATAATTGAACTGAAGAAATGAACTGAGAATGTATTTTAAAATTTCTTATAATTTAACAATTTAATGGAAAAATAGTCCAGTTTTAAAATGGCCCAGTATCTGAATAAACATTCTCATATTTGAGATACATAAATTATCAAAAAGAAATGAAAACATTTTCATCAAGGACATACCCTCAGCTGTGCAAGTGCCCTAGATAAGAAAACAATATTTAAATGTTTAAGATATGTTAAATTGTATATGAGCACACAATTACAACAATTTAACAGTGACAACATAAGCAAAATATTTACTATGAGTGTTCAAAATAAAGAAATAAATGATGTAGAATCTCCACTCCTTAGATTTTACAATCTGGAAGGGGTTAGGGAGACAGAATAGACAATGAAACAAATACCATGGTGAGATAGGTCCACAGGAACAAAGCTATCATGGTGCTGGTGAAGAGTGGGGGTCAAGGAAGACTGCTGAAGAGAAACACAATGAAGCTTTCTTCATGATGTTGCAACAAGTATCATGTGACATAGCTAATCTACAAAGGCATGTTTGTTAGGCACTGAATTTTAACTCATGATTTCCCTGTAGTTTTTCTCTTCTCATATTAGCTTACCCCATAAAATCCTATGTACTAAAGTCCTTTTAATTAAATTAATATTCTCTGATAGAGAAATAGGACCATTTTCTATCTGGAAATACACATGTTCCTTATGTTCACAAATGGCACATAGTTAATTTGATATTTTGTGAGTCACTTACCAGCTTTTCTTCCACACTAGTTTGTAAACTGAATGTAGTGCTAGCACAGTGCCTTGCATAGCGTATGTCTCAAATATGCATTTGACAAACTTGTTGGAAGAAACTTAGAGATAAGTTAATACAAACTTGAAATAACTGAATAAAGCTTTTACCTCCTTGAGAAAAGTATAAAAAAGAAGTGTTGGCTATAAATTCAAGCTGCAGAAGACAGAGAGATAATAAGGAATCTGTTTTCACCAGAAAGTGTGGCTCTTGCAATGAAGACTAGGAGAGACAGAAATGTTGTCAGCTGCATATCTATATAGAATCCAGGAAAAGAGGTTAGAATTTTAAAATTCAAGCACAGGAATTCAGACATACCCCTTCTGCTTCCTAGAGAGTTCAGCATTTTATACTTTTCTTCATTGCTCTGAAAGGAAAAAAAAAATTGATAATGCGAGGTAGTGATAGACCAAAAATGTCTTTGGAGTCCCTAATCTTGCTAACTGACGAGTTTGATGCCCAGTGCCATTTGGCCTTCTGCAAAGGTAAGGTGATGTGACAATTTCATATACTGGGTATAAAAGTCTGATTAGGAGCAAACAACGGTAATGACCTCCCACTAGAATCTTATCCCACAAGTATCGACTCTGGGGAAAAACACAAGTTTCCTTTAATTCCCATTCATTCTCAAATATGTAATATTGTCACATATGTGTAATTCAGTTCTTGTTAGAATATAGATTAATAAAAGGATGTAATTAATATCAGAACTATGGTGAGTTTCATGCCTAGACTAAAAATTCAAAATTTCAGAAAATTTTATGAATTTAAAGGAAGTCTCGATAGTAGTATCTCAAAGGGGAAAACACTAAGTCAGAGGAATGAATTGAGGTCATTAAAGTTTACATTTTTATTCATTCTACTAATTTTTCTTAGATTAATATGATATATACTTAAAGTAGTACTTCTTGGAACGTTTTAATCTGTGCACTGAATAAAAGCAGCTTTCACTAAGCTGCAAAGTGAATCTCTTTTTGTTATTACTGGAGACCTGTGAGGATGGCCAGAGAAGACTAAGGAGGAGAGATAAAGACTGTGCTTCTTCTAAAAATAAAGGAGAAATTTTGAGGAATACTGAAAACATACGTGTCAGTGAAATAAATTTCATACTAAACTGGTTGTGAGTAAAGCTTTTAATTGTTTTTATTCAATGGTAATTAAATATTATATAATTTGAGACAATGTTACAATAAATTTTCTTAATTAAGTTTGCTCTGGAATAGTTGAAATTTTTGTTAAATGTGGAGTTTTAATCTGTTTTATAAAGGTATTTTTGCAATTAGCTAAAGACATTCCTTTAAGTTTTTCTATGATCATACATGTAACACATATTAATTATATTCTTCTAAGAAAAGCAGGGGTCCTGATGGCTCCACCGCTGAATTCTACAAGATATTTAGAGAGGAACTACTGCCATTACTCTTTAAATTCATCAGTGAAATTGAAAGGGAAGCAATACTCCTGAATTCATTTCTGGAAGATCCCCAAAGCAGAGAAAGATGCAATCAAATTAGAGAACTATAGGCCAGTCTCACTAACGAACATAGATGCAAAAATCCTTCATAAGATACTGGCAAATAGAATGCAGAAGATCATCAAGAAGATCATACACCCTGATCAAGTGGGATTCATCCCAGGGATGCAGGGATGGTTCAACATATGCAAATAAAAAAATGTAATCCACTATATCAATAAAACCAAGGACAAAAACCATGTGATCATCTCAATTTATTCAGAAAAAGCATTTGTCAAAATCCAACACGCATTTATGATAAAATCCCTACAAAAAAATTGGAATAGATGGTCTCTACCTCAATCTGATAATAAATCTATAAAAAACAACAGCCAATATCATACTAAATGATCAAAAAGTGAAATCCTTCGCACTAAAATCAGCAACAAGACAAGGATATCCACTATCACCACTCCTGTTCAATATAGTTTTGGAAACATTAGTCATGCCAATTAGACAAGAGAAAGAAATAAAAGGAATAAAGATAAGATAGGAAATGAAGAAGTCAAATTGTCATTATTTGCAGATGACATGATACTCTATAAAGAATACTCCAAAAACTCCACCAAAGTTCTTCCAGACTTAACAACCAAATTTAGTAATGTAGTTGGATACAAGGTCAACACACAAAAATCAATAGTTTTTGTGTACATAAACAACAGACTTACTGAGAGAGAAGTAGGGCAAACAATTCCTTTCACAATAGCATCCAAAAAACTGAAATACGTAGGAATTAAACTATCAAAAGAAATCAAAGGCCTCTTCTCTGAAAAGTATAGTACTCTAAAAAGAGAGATTGGGGATCAGAAAATGGAAAGAAATCCCCTGCTCCTGGGTAGGAAAGATCAACATAGTGAAAATGGCCATACTTCCAAAACTGCTGTGTAGATTCAATGCAATTCCAATTGAAATCCCAGCAGCACACTTCATGGACCTTGAAAAAACAGTCTAAATATTCATTTGGAACAAGAAGAGACCCAGAATAGTAAAAGCAATTCTAGGTAACAGAGACATGGAAGGGGGTATCACAACCCCAACTTGAAACTATACTACAGAGCTACTGTGATAAAAACAGCATGGTACTGGCAAAGAAACAGACCTGAGGATCAGTGGAACAGATTAGATGATATAGAAACAACTCCAGACACACTCAGCCACTTCATCTTTGGCAAAAGAGCCAAACACCCTCACTGGAGCAAAGATAGCCTCTTTAATAAATGGTGCTGGAAAAATGAGCTTTCAACTTGCCAAAGATTAAAACTAGACCTATATCTCTCACCATGCACTAAACTAAAATCTAATGGATTAAAGATCTAAATGTTAAAATGGAAACACTGAAGCTGCTGGAACAGAGGTTAGGTAGAACTCTTGAAGACATTGGGGCAGGAAAAGATTTTATGAACCAAATCTCAGTTGCCTGTAAACTAGAACAAAGAATGAACAAGTGGGATCTCTTCTTATTAAAAAACTTCTGCACTGCAAGAGAAACTACCAGCGGTGTAAAGAGACAACACACAGTGTGGGAAAAAATCTTCCCCTGGTGTTCCTCGTACAAAGGTCTATACTTGGAATCTATAAAGAACTTTAAAAAATCAGACAAAATGGCAAATAAACATATGAAAACCTTTCCAACCTCACTGGTTATTCAAGAGATGCAAATGAAAACAATGCTGAGATTCCACCTCACCCCAGAAAAAATGGCTACTGTCATAAAATCAACCAATAACAAATGCTGGTGGGGCTGTGGGGAAAGAGGAACCCTGCTACACTGCTGGTGGGAGTGTAGACTGGTGCAACCACTGTGGAAATCAGTATGGATATACCTCAAAGAACTAAGACTGAATGTCCCATTTGACCCAGCTATTCCCCTGCTGAGTATCTTCCCAAAAGAATTAAAAGAATCATACCACAGTGATATATGTGCACCTATGTTCATAGCAGCACAATTTGTAATAGCTAAAACTTGGAACCAGCCCAATTGCCCATCAACTGGAACCTGGATAAAGAAAATGTGGGGGTTTTTTTATAAAATGGAATATTACTCAGCCATAAATAATGAAAATTTAGAGACGTTTATAGTTAAATGAATGCACATTGAACCGATACTCTTAAGTGAAATAAATAGGACACACATGCATATAGTTTCTCTAGTGTGAGAAACTGAGGCAGGTGGCGGAACCACTGAGCTAAATCCCTGGCCCTAGTGTGAGAAACTGAAAGTGAAAAGAACAAGTAAAAAATATAGTAGATAATGTGAAATAGGAAGAAGAGGGACAAAGGGGAAGGGGAGTTGGGGGGGATAGGGGAAAAGAAAGAAGGGAATGGAATTGATATGAGAAAATGAAAAATTGGAAACAAAGTTTTTGTAAATAGAGAGGGATGGCAAGGTTGAAGGGAGGGCTGGGGAAGGGGAGAAAATAGTAACCAAGAGAGATTATGTAAAGGTGCAAATTTCCAATGATGAATGTCATTATATTGCATACCTAAAATGTACCAATAAAGTAAAATTTAAATAAATAAATATGTAAATAAAAGACCCAAGCAAAAGATGGGTATGTGAAATGAATAGATTCTTCACAGAAGAAGTACAAATCTCCCATAGATACATAAAGATATGTTCCAGATCACTGTCCATTAGAGAAATGGAAATTACACCATTACGGAGATTGCATCTTTGTCCAGAAAGAATGTTTATCATGCAGAAACCAAATAATCATAATTGCTGGTGATACTGTGGGGGGAAAAAAGGAAAGCTTCTACATTATAGAAATCAGTATGGAGATTTTTCAATAAACTAAACTAGAAATTCCATTTGACTCAGCTAGTCCTCTTCTAAGTATCTTCCTCAAAGAGTCAAAGACAGCTTATTACAATGGTACATATATAGACATGTTTGCAGCAGTACAATTTATAATACCAATTTGTAATACCTTAACCTTGGAAACAGCTTATATGTCCATCAACAGATGAAGAAAGAAAATGTGGTATTTATATTCAATGGTATACTACTGTGCAATAAAGAAAGAGTACTACTCTGCCAAGCTTGAGTCATTCGTAGGAAAATGAATACACATTGAAATTGTAATGTTAAGTGAAGTAAATCATACATAGAAGAATAACTGTAGCATGATGTCTCATATTAGAAATGCAAAGTATAAATAAAGAGCAAAATTAAAGTCAGGTAATAAGAAGTCAGGGGATGGGTATTTCTCAAATGACAAGTGGATCAAGAGATGGAAAGAAGGAGAGAGAGAGGAGGGAAAGGACATGAAAAAAGGAATTAAGGTGCGTTATGTACATTTATCAACTCCACACAAGAAATATAAATAGTATGTACTGAAAATATGTGTTAACTAAAAAGAAAGCATGACATCACACTTAAACATTATTGAAGGGTACTAAGATCTTCATAGGAAAGGCATCTCTTGATAAATCACAAGACTCAGCATTGTGAAAATGGCAATACTTTCCAAATTGACCAACAAATTCAACAATCTCCCCATCAAAATCCCTGCTCTATTTTTTAGAGATATAGTTACATCACTCCTAAAATCCCTATAAAAAGACAGGAAGCTAGAATAATTAAACCAAAGTTGAAAGATAAATATCAAGTTTGAGGTGTCATATTTCCTCATTTGAAAACATATTTCAAGGGTGATCAAGACAGTGAGGCAGTTTTAAATATAGACATACAGATCAATGTAATAGAGTGGACAGATGAGAAGTAAACTCACATGTATGATAATTGAATTGTTGTAAAAGTTTTATGACAATTCAAAGAGGAAATAATAAATTTTTTAAACAAATGGTTCTGGGGCCATTACATTGATACATATAAAAGAATTAATTTGGAACTCTTCCTCATACCATCCACAATAATATTCTCAAAATGTGCCATAGGACTAAATGAAAGAAATAGTGGTATAAAAAATATCACAGGCCAAAATATTGGTGACCTTGACTTGATGATAATTTCTTAGATAAGATACCAAAACAAATTGTGCTTCATCATAATTTTTTAAAATTAAACTTTAAAGAACACAATCCAAAAAGTAAAAAGACAACTCATGCAATGCAAAAAATATTTTCAAGTAATATAGCTGTAGAAAAATATATTTACTATCATAAAAGTTTAAAGAATAAATATCCCTATTTCAATATGGTCAGAGGATCTGAACAAATATACCCATCTTTGAGATACATAAATTACCAATAATACCTGAAAATATATTAATCAAAAACACACTCTTGGGCTATGCTTGTTCACTGGATAATAAAGCAATATTTAGATGTATGAAATATATTAAATTTATGTATATATATAAACAATATAATAAAATAAATTTAACAGTGATAACATTAGCAAACAAGTTTGCTATGAGCATTCAGAATAGGGAAGTAGCAATACAGAATCCCTACTCTTTTAGGCTGTTGCAGTCTGAATAGGACAAGGAGGTGGACTAAAAGATAAGGAGATAAATACCATGGTGACACAGGTCCTACAAAAACAAATCTATTATGTTGCCAGTGCAGAATGAGAGTCAGTGAAGCCTGTTGAAGAGTAATAAAATTTAATGCTTATTTTTTCTTTATTCCACAACATGTATTGTATGACATACTTGTTCCACAAAAGCTCATTTGTTAGACAGTGACATTTTAACTCATAATATTCATTTAATATCTCTTTCCTATTAGCTTATCATATGGAATCCTGTGTAATAAAGTCCCTTTAGTCAAATCTTTAACAGTGAAATTTTTTTAATAGGACCATTTTCTATCTGCATATAAATATGTTCCTTAAGTTCACACGTGGCACATACTTAATCCTGTACCTTACAAGTCACTTACTAGCTTTTCTCCTACATTAATTTGCAAATTTAATATAGTTCTGGGCATAGTACCTTGCATATAGCAAGTCTACATAGTACATTTGATGACAATTTTGTAAGAAGTTCACAGATTCAAAGTAACTGAATAAAGACTTCACACTTTCTGAGATGAAACAGGTAAACAAAAAGTGTTTGCTATAATTTTATACCATAGGAGACAAAGAGAGGAACCTGTACTCATCAGGGAGTGTGGGTCTTAGAAGGAGAGGCAGTAGAGGAAGATCAATTGTCATCTGCATCTCTAATAACACTGGGGAAGACACTGCAGGTAAAGAATCTAAAAACTTAAAAAGCAAGGACAGGGATGCAGACACACCCCTTCTCCTTCCCAGGGAGTTCAGTGCTCTGTATTTTTCTTTTTTACTCCTCTAAAAGAAAAAAAGGAAAAGAGAGATATGGATAACATAAAGGTGTGGTAGCCCCAAGGTATGTTTTGAGTCACTGATCCTAACGTCTGATGAAGCTGATGCCCAAAGCCATTTGGCCTTCTGCAAAAGTAGGTTGAAATGACAATTTTATATACTAGGTACAAGAGTCTGAATAGGAGCAAACAATGATAATGACTTCCCACTAGAATCTCATCTCTTGAGTATTAACTCTGGGGAAAAGAAACAATTCAAATTTTCCTTTATCCCCATTGATTCTCAAGTGTTTAATATTACCACATATGTGTAATTCAGTGTTGTTGTGAGATTTAGGGTTAGGGGAAAGTTGTGAGAAATATTGTTAGAACCCTAATGAGTTTCATACCCAGAAATTGAAAATTTCAAAATTTCAAAAAATTTTTAAGATGTCCACTAAAGGAATTACTTAAAGTGATTTCTCAAAAGAGAAAAATACCAAACCAGGGGAAATAATAAAAATCTTTAAAATTTTAAAGGCTTATATTTTCATTGATTCTGCTAATTATATTTAGATTAGTATGATATACTCATAAAGCAGTAATGCTTGGAGCATTTCAATATGGGCACTGAATAAATAGGATATTCATGTGCTCTTAAATGAATCTCTTTTAGATATTACCAAGGACCTGTGAACAGTACCTAAGAAGACTAAGAAGGAAAGAAGAGATAGATTTATTACTAGAAATAAAAAAGAAATGTTGAAAAAGATTGAAAACATATGTCATAAAAATTATTTTTATTCTAAACTACTCGAGTAAAAATTTTTATTCAATGTACATAAAATATTGTATAATTTTTGAGCGAATAGTTGCAATAAATTCATTGGTATTTTCATAGTGGCTGCATGGAATCTATATATTACTTTGAGTAATGTGGCTATTTTAGCAATCTTAATTTTTCCAGTCCATGAAAATGGGAGGTCTTTCCAACTTCTAGTGTCTTCTTTAATTTGTTTTTGTAATTTTCATTGTATAGTTTTTTTATATGTGTATTTAAACTTATTCCTTGGTATTTTATTTTTATGATTATAATCAGTTGGGTTGCTTTCTTGATATCTTTCTCACTGAGCTCATTATTGCTGTATGAAAATTATTCTTTTTTATGTTTATCTTATATTCTGCTACTTTTCTGAAGTTCTTTGTCAGTTTTAAATATGTCTTGGTGGACTAAATATAACTTAGTGGATTTGCTAGGTCTAGAATCATATCTTCTGCACTGCTACTTTTATGTATTTTATTTATTTTTATTCCCTGATCACCCTGGCTAGAATTTCTAGTGTCATATTAAATGTGCTTGGTAAGAGGAGACACACTTGTCTTGTTCCTAAACTTAGAGGAAATGCTTCTAGTTTTTCTCCAGGCAGTATATTGGCTATAAGTTTGTCATATATAGTCTTTATTGTAGTGCAGGGTGATCTTTTTATATCGAATTTACTCAGGAATTTACCATAAGTAATGTTAAATTTTGTCAAAGCCTTTCTTTTCTGCATCAATTGAGATGATTATTGATTTTTATGCTGATTCTATTTATGTGCTATATTCCATTTATTGATTTGTGTACATTGAGCCATCCTTGCAACACTGGAATGAAATCAATTTGATTATAGTGTATAATCTTTGTATTGTGTTACCGAATTTGATCTGGGAGACTTTGGTGATGGTATTTGCCTGATATTTGCATCTGTGCTCAGCAGTTGTAATGGTCTGTGGTGTGTGTGTGTGTGTGTACATTCCTTTATCAGGTTTTTATACAGTGTTTATCCTGGCTTCATAAAATGAGTTTGGAAGGGTTCTTTCCACTTCTATTTTATGCAATAATTTGAGGGTCATTGGTACTAATTCATCTTTAAAATCTGACAACTCTGTTATGAATACACTCAGTTGTATGCTGTGCTTTGTTGAAAAATTTTTATTACTGCTTTAAACTCATTATTTATTATTAATCTAGTTCATTTTCTTATATATTCCAGTTTAATTTCAGTATTTCCCATGTGTCCATTTTTTCTAGATTTTCCATTTTATTGGCATATGGCTTTTCAAAAAATTCCCTAATGAGTGTTTGAATTTAAATTCTATTTTAATGTCTTTCTTCACCTTTAATTTTATTTGAGTGTTCTCTATTTTTCCCTTGATTAGTTTACTACAGAATTGTCAATTTTGCTGTTTTTGCAAAGATAAAACTCAGTTTCATTTTCTATTTCCCCATGAACATGTTCATTATGTTCACATCTGATGCACACGTATTCTGTATTAGCTATTAAGAGGAAATTTACTAGCTTTCTTTCCAAACCAAATTGTAAACTCAGTAAAGTGTGGGATAAAGTGCCTGGCATATACTAAATCTTGACAAAAATATGTCTGAAGAAGCTTAGACATAAGTTAACACATTCAAACTAACAGAATAAAGCTTTCACACTGCAAGAGTTAAAATAAGCAAGCAAAGACATATTTGTCATAATTTTAAAGTGGCGTGTCACAGTGATAATAAGAGAACTGGTGCCCATAAGGGAGTATGGTATTTATAAAGAGGATGAGAGAGATAGAAAAATATAGCTGTGTACATTTCTATTAACTCTAGAAAGAGACTACAGCTAATGATTGCAAGATTTTAACACTCAAGATCTGTGACATGACCCTCCTTCTTCCAAGGGTTCAGGGTTACATATTTTTCTTCTCTACTCTTCTGTAATGAAAAATGAAGATCTGAGTAGGTTTCAGACCATAGATATCCTTTGAATAGCTAATCCAGATCTCGGACGAAACTAATGTTCCCTGAAAAGGTTGGTTGAAAGGTAGAGTTTATGTGTTGGGTGACGACAATAAGTGTATGAGTATGAGCAAACAGTTATAATGGGGGTCAAGGAGTCTTATTCCACCAGTACCATCGCTTCTTGGCCTTTTGGCTAAGATCAAGTATTATTCCAACAGTAACAGCTCTAGAGAAAATAAACGATTTGATTTTTCACCTTTACCTCATTGGTTGTCCAGTGTTTGGTGTTGTGATTCAGTGTTCTCGTCAGATTATAGATTATAAGAAAAATGTGAGAGATGATGTTAGACCTCTAGTGAGTTTCATGTCAATGTATTAAGATAGTTAAGAATTGAGTAAACTTTCGAGACAAATGCTAAAGGAATTGTTTGAAGTGTTTCATTGCAAGAGGAAAAATAGAAAAGAAGCAAAAAAGCAATCAATGTCTATCATTATAGCAATATGTGTAATAAAGCAGAAGTGAACTTTACAAGAACCCAGAATGGGGATAAATGGGGAAGAATAAGCATTTCTGTTTGTCATTGAAATCCATTTAAAATTAGAAAGATGGAATGTAGGATTGGAGACAAAAGTCATTTAAGAATAAGGAGGCATCAAGAATGATACCAAGACCACAGGAATGAGCTGAGAAAAATTACGATATTATAAGCCTGCTTCATCCAGAATGACATTCACCTTCCTGGCACATCTTAACAGTTAATATTACACACTTTCTTTGTGTATTATACATTTTATTTTAAACACATTGAACACAATCAAACTTCCTAGATGCAGTGCTAAATTCAAATGTTAAACTCTAGAAATATAGTCATACATTTAATATTGGAAAATATTTAAATTAGTAATTTAAATTTAAAACTGGAATGTATTTAAACATAAACACATTGTAAAAATGCATAAGAAACTGTTAGTTATTCCCAGCATTGATTTTCTTTTTAATCTTCAATGAAAAAAAATTTCCTGAGACTTTGTTTGACCCACAGTCACCACAGAATTTGTCAAACCCTCTTGCCTCTGGGTTTGTCCTTGTGGCAAGGTCCTTATCAAGGGGATGGAGTAGAGGTGAGGTTTTTTTCACTGTCAGGCAATGTTCTTCAAGTTAGCAAGCATTTTTTCCTCCATATGCTTCTGAATAATGGTGAAGTGAATGAGATGAAGGATGCATCCAGAGCCATTTTTGATAGCAAACATGTAAATACATAAAGCAATAACTTAAAAGAAACATATCTATGATGAATCAAGAAGCACTTCCAAATTATCTTCTGGTTTCAGGCAATAAGTGTGTGTGTGTGTTTGTGTGTGTGTATGTGTGTGTGTATGTGGTGTGTAATGACAAACTTAGTTGTGACTATTACACAAGGTAAAAAGTGTTTCTTCCTGAGGTCTGCTTTTGTGAAATTTTAAATAAAATTCTAAAATTGTATAAAAATAAACTTTGTAAATAAAATACAAGCAATATAACTTAAATACCCACATATACAAATGTATTTTATTTTTTTGGTACCGGGGATGGAACTCAGGTCCTTGCGCTTGCACAGCAGGCAGCGAAACCACTGAGCTAAATCTCCAGCCCTAACAAATGTATTATGTATTACAATACACATATATTTGTAAAACACAAATATATGCCAATAAATGGATAGACACACATAGACATGAATACTTTTGCAGGATAATAAAGTGGATGTGGAGATAAGAACAGGTTAGGACACAGAAAATCAAAATTTCTTCTAATTACCAAAGAAGGAAACAGGATCTTCTCTGTACCAGTTTTGGTTGTATGGGGTGAAGGAAATGGGACTCTGCTTGGCAGTGCTCATGTCACCTATTTAAAGGCAACGTGAGGACAAAATAAGGATTATTTTGATCTTTTTAGATGAGAAATATGATTTTAAATGCATCTGAACCAAATTTAAATACTTATACTGGGTTAAAGAGGAAGAAATAGCTCTGTACTTTGCCTCTGGACCTAGTGTAACAGAGAGATGCAGGTAACAACATGATGCCATTTGGAGATGCCCATATTTGTCTTCTTAATGCAACTCTTTGTGAAAGTTTCAAAGCTTAGAGGCATTGGGAAGAACAAAATGATTCCCTATTATCTGTAAGTGACCTTAAAATAAAATGGGCATATCTGGATGCTGAGTCTGAAAAGCTGTTATAAGGAGAGATTAGAAAAATCCTCTAGGTGCTTCTCCCACTACAAAATGAAGGTTTAAGAACTGAGCACATGACAGAGGGCACCAAAACCTTTGGAGATTTAGTACTGAGGATGATGGCTGCCTCCTGGGAGGACTACCTCAAGCTTTCCAGCTGCAGTTTCCAACAATACCAATGGGACCTTAATTGGATAAAAGGAAGAGAAGTAAATTTATGATTAGAAATCTGCTTCTCAGCCCATTAACAAAAATAATTGTTTCCCAGAAAGGACAGTTAGTTTGGTATTGAAGAGGTATTTGTCATTAGTCAGGACACAGTTTGTTGACTTTAACTTTTCTGGATAAACAAAGAACCCCTAAGAATATAATAGTAAAAGAACACCAGTTCTAAATCTGAGAGTCATACTCGGGTGGAATAAAGGAAAGCATTATCTCATTCAGAATAGAGGAAGATTGTGGACACAGAGGTGGTGATATCATCCCAAAACTGTGGAGCAAAGAATGTCATATAGATATATATAAAAATGCATACTCATAAAAAAAACATACTCATATCTGTTTATTATTGTAAATATTTTCCAGTATATTGCTATCAGCTTGTGAGTAAGAGTTCTCAAATCATTCATCATGCTACCTAATGAAATTTTACACAAAATGAGGGATTATATTTTCTATATTCCAAAAGGCAAAAATTATTTATTTCAGAAAGCTCAATTTCAGATATGCTTGTCAGTACATTGAATTAAAAGGCCAGGAAAACAAAATATTGAGAAGATAAAGTGCTAAACAAATATTTTTACTTCTTGAATTATGGTAGATAAGTTTCAGATTAAAAGTACCATGTTTAATACTTATAAATTATAATCAACCATGTAGAGGCATTTAAAGAGTTTTTAAAACTGTGTAGAGATGAGCAGATGACAGTAGGGAGATGGATTCTCAGTCACCCCAGAGGGGCACTGTCCTCTATGTGACTGAATGCATTAAGTCAGTCCTACCTTACTACTTCTTGTTCAAATAAGTACCCACAATGACCTCATGATTTGGGGGCAGTCTCTGGATTGTTTCCTTACTAAAACAACAAACAGTAAATTTTTACTAAAGATAAAACTTTTTATAAAAAAGTTCTTTTTTCAAAGAAATTCTTTAAGGCAACTTTCACATCCTTATTCTTCAGGCTGTAGATCAGAGGGTTCAGCATAGGCACAACAGTAGTATAAAACACAGAGGACACTTTCCCTTGGTCCATGGAGCTGACTGATGTGGGCTTCAGGTACATGAATGCTAGAGAACCAAAGAATATAGCAACAGCCAAAATATGGGAGCTGCAAGTGCTGAAGGCTTTAGACCTGCCCTCAGTGGAGTTAATCCGGAGGATGCTGGCTATGATGTAGATATAGGAGCTAAGTATAGCTAGAGTTGGGAGAAAAATATTAAATGCACTAAAGCACAGAACCACTACCTCATTGATAAAAATACTGGAGCAGGAGAGTTCCAGTAGTGGGAAAAGGTCACAGAAGTAATGATTTATTACATCAGCCTTGCAAAAATCCACTATTAGCATGCTGACTGTGTGAGCTGTGGCACCAACCAAGCCCATGCTGTACACCCCAGCGACCATCCAGCAACACACTTGAGAAGACATGGTAACATTGTAAAGCAGGGGGCTACAGATGGCAATGTAGCGATCATAAGCCATTGCAGCCAACATATGACACTCTGAAATAGCAAAAACAACCAAAAAGTACAGTTGAGTTATGCACTCAGGGTAGGAGATGGTGTTCTTTTCTATCACAAAGTTCACCAGCATTTTGGGGGTAACAACAGTGGAATGGCAGAGATCAATGAAGGACAGACTGCTGAGGAGATAGTACATGGGGGTGTGCAGGTGGGAACTGAGTCCAATCAGGGTGATCATGCCCAGGTTCCCCACCACTGTGAATGTGTAGATTGCTAGAAAGAGGAGGAAGAGAGGAATCTGGAGCTCTGGTCTCTCTGTTAACCCAGCAAGAATAAACTCAGTCACTGTGGAATGATTTCTTTCTGTCATTTCCTTCAGAGAATCTATGTAGGAATAGAAGAAAAAAAATTAGATAGGTATTTATTATTCAACAATTAAGTGGGAAATAATTTTAGCTTTTTCATCCATGTATCTCCACTTCTCTCTGAGATCTTCATTTATGTTATGTCACTGATCTTGAGATCCCAGAGATAAATAAATGTCATGTAGAACTATCTCTATCTTTTGTTCCATCCTGTAAGTGTCATTATTAGTAATACTCATTCTATGAACACTTAAAAGATAATTATAACTTATTTAAGTGTTTGATGAGTCATACAATACTAATTATAATCTTTTCATATTAGGGCTTTCCTGAAGGGACAGATTCAAATAAATATACATACATGTAATTATACAAAGGCATTTTTACAAACTTAGAATTACAAAATGCAAAGCAGAAGCATTGAAAATGATATTCTGAACATTGGAGAGCCAGAGGATCTGGTAGCAGCCCAAGGTTGAATCCTACATGTTTACTGTAGTCACATGTGTGAGTCTGTATAGGAAGGCTGAAGAGTCTCCACTAGGAGGCTGAAGAAAGTGGAGACAAGCATCCAAAGTTAACGGTAAAGACCAGAACTCCCCCAATATGGGGGCAGTATCTTCTTCTCCCTCTTTTATTCCTTCCACACTGCAAACCTAGTGGTTGGTTCCACCCGCATCCTGGGGGGGATCTTCCTCCCTCCTTATCTGGCCTACATGTGAATGAGCCAGACACAGCCTGAACTTAATCTGCTAGATGGCTCTTGCTCAAGTCAAGTTGACATATCACAATTAACTGTCACACTTCTCAATTTCTCTGCAGAGAAAATGCTTTTTATGTTAAAACAACAACATCCAGAAGAATTCACAGTCAATACCACACTTAATTATGAAACACTAAATATTTCCCCCTACAAAACTAAAAAACACAAATCATCCACTTCTGGATTTTTACTCACATGGCAACTAGAGTGCCTAGCTACTGCATTCAGGCAACAAAATGAAATTAAAATGTACACAAATTTTAAATTGAGAATTAATTCTTCTTTGATTCTATGGGTAAATGACATATTTTTACATAGAGAAAATGTGAAGGAATCTAAAAAAAAGATTTTTAGAAGAAAAGTCTGGCAAGGTGATAGAATTGAAGGTCTGCATATAAACTCAATTTTATTTCTACACACTTACAATGAATAAGAAAAATCCTTTAGCAATAGTCTGCAAAGATGAAATGCTGAAGAATAAATTAAAGAAATATTTGAGATCACATTTAAAAAGATAAAGGTAAAGTACTGTTGAATGGTACTAAAGTCCTTCAAACATGGAAACAAACTGCTTGTTGATGAATCAAGAGACTCTGCAATGTGTAAAAGGCAATACTGTCCAAATTAAATTACAAATTCAGTGCAATCCTTACCAAAATCTGTGCTATCTTTTGTATATACTGACAGGTTGATCCTAAGACCACTATAAAAATGCAAAATATCCAGAATAATCAAAGCAAGCTTGAAAGTTAAATATCAAGTTTGAAATGTCACATTTCCTTATTTGAAAACCTACTAAAAATTTACAGTGCCCATGTTGGTGTGGTATTAATATGAATATAGACATACAAATCAATGAAACAGAGATGAGAGAGCAGAAGTAAACTCAGATGTGCAATGAATTGAATTGTTAAATAGTTCTATGACAATTCAATGGGGAAACATTAATTTTAATAACTAATGGTCATTGAACCATTAGGTACATGCAAAAGAATTTGTTTGAAATTATTTCTCACACCATCCTCAAAATGGGTAATAGGACTAAATGAAAGAGCTAACACTGTTAAAGAAAAACAGAAAACAAACAAAAAAGGAAGCAAATAGCAAGCCTAAATATTGGTGACCTTAGGTGTGATGATCTTTCTTCCATAAGATACCAGAACCAGAAGCCACCATAGGAAAAGTAGTCAACTGTGCAACACGAAAATTTTTTAAATTCTATTTTTAAAAAACACCATCCAAAAAGTTAAAAGCCAACACATAGGAAACCAAAAGATAAAAACAATTTTAAAATTTCTTACATCTTAACAGTTTAAGGATGGATATCCTAATTTAAATTGTCAGAACATCTAAATAAGCATTCTCACATTTGAGATACATAAATTACCAATAACACCTGAAAATATGTTAATCAACCACAGACTCTCAGGCTGTGTGTGTGCACTGAATAAGAAAACAATATTTCAATGTATAAAATATATCAAATTATGCATATAAATGTAAATATATTAAAGCAAACATAATAGTGACAACATAAGCAAACTACTTGTTATGCTTATTTCAGGATATGAGGAGGGAATAATATAAAATGCCTACTCTTTAGAGTCTTTAGTCTAGAAGGGGACAGAGAAGCAGACTGGACAGTGAGATAAATACCATGGTGAGGCAGGTCCTACATGAACAAAGCTATTATTGTATTGTGCAGAACAGGGGTCAATGAAGCCTGCTGAAAACAAATAAAATGATATTTTCTTTATGTTGCAACTTGTGTCACATGATGTGGCTATTGCACAATAGCACATTTGTTGGACAGAGAGTTTTAACTCAACATTCCTGTAGTTTCTATAATTTTCTATCAGCTTATTGTGTAAAGTCCTAAGTAATAAAAGTCCCTTCATTAAGATCATTAATAGTGAAATTCTAATTAATAGAACTACCTTTTGTCTCTACATGAACATATTCTTTATGTGGGACATACTTAATTTTGTATTTATGAGTGTCTTACCAGCTTTTTTTCTACACTAATTTGTAAAGTCAATGGAGTGCTGGGCACAATGCCTTGCATAAAACAATTCTCAAAAATATATTTGGCAACATTTTTGCAAGAAGTTTACAAATGAGTTAATACAGGTTCGAAGTAACTAGATAAAGACTTCACACTCTAAGATGATAAACAAAGAAGTGTTTTCTATAATTTTATACTATATGGGACATAGAGATGAGGGAATGTCTCCTCATCAGAGTTTGCCTTGTAGAAGGAGAACCAGTAGAGATAGACCAATTGTCCTCTGCATCTCTATTAACACTAGAGAAGACACTGCAGATAAAGACTCTAGAATTACAAAAGTCAAGGACAGGTCACAGACATACCCCTTCTTCCTAGAGAGTTCAGTGTTGTGTATTTTTCTCTACTACTCCTGTGAAAGGAAGAAAGACTGATAATGTGAGGTAGTGTTTGCCTCAAAGTACCTTCAAAGTCACTAATCCTGATGTCTGATGAAGCTGATGCCCAGATATTTGGCCTTCTGCAATGGTAGGTTGTTGTGATAATTTCACATGCTTAGTATAACAGCCTGATTAGGAACAAACAATGATAATGAACTCCCACCAGAATCTTATCCCACAAGTAGCAACTCTAGGGAAAAGAAATAATTAGAATTTCTTTTTATCTTCATTGGTTCTCAAGTGGTTAATGTCCTCACATATTAATATGTAATTAAGATTAATATTTAATTATCAATATTAATGTTCTCACATAACAAGTGTTCTGTGAAAATATGAATTAAATGGACAATGTAAGAGATGTTGTCAGAGCTGCATTGAGTTTCAATCTCGGGCATTTAAAAATTCAAAATTTTAGGAAAACTTTAAAACATGAACTGAAGAATTACCTAAAATGATTTCCTAAATGGGAAAAATACCAAATCAGGAACAAAAGCAAACATCATTGATTCTCTTAATTTTATTTAGATTAATATGATACACTGTACTCATACAACAGTTCTTCTTGGAACATTGTAATTTGGGCACTGAATTCAACCAACTTTTGTTGAGCTTCATAATAACTCTCTTCTGTATATTACTAAAGACCTGTGAGGAGTGGCTAAGAAGACTGAGGAGGAGAGATGAGGATTGTTTTCCTTCTAGAAATAAAAGAAATGTTGAGGAACATTGAAAACTCACCTGTCATAGAAATTATTTTCACACTAAACTAAATGTAAATAAATTTTTAATGATTTTATTCGGTATTCATTAAATGCTGTACAGTTTTTGAGACAATAGCTGCAATAAATTATCTTAAGTTTGCTTTGGAATAGTTTACATTTTTGTTAAATGTGTGATCCTTTCATCTGTTTTATAAAGTTATTTTTGTAATTTGCTAAAGTATTTTTTAAGTTTTATTATTGTCATTAATTTCAACACTTAGTATAGCAATTGTACACATTAGTGAGTTTGCCTATAGTATTTCATAACAGCATATATGCAGTCTTGATCACTTTCCTCCACAGTTTTGCGCTCTTCCAATACCCCTCCCCACTCAACCCTTCCCCTTACTGCTTCTCCAGATAACAATACCCTCTATTGCATTCTCAGCTCATCTTTTTTATTGTTGTTTTAAGTTTCCACATATGACAGAATATTTGTAAATTTTGTTTTCCATATACAAAGAGAGAGATGGTGATCTAGTTTCAATCTTCTACATGTGAAAATCCAGTTTTCTCAGCATAGTTGTTCAGGGGACTGCCCTTTCTCCAGTTGGCACCTGGGCTGAGAAACAGTTGGGTTAAAATGTAGGGATTTATTTTTAGGTCTTGCATTTTGCTCTATTGGTCTTCAGGTCTAATTTTAGGATAATACCATATTACTTTGCTGGTTTAGTTGCTATCGCTTTGTAGTATGTTTTGAAATTACATATTGTGATGCTTCCAGCATTACTCATTTTGCTGGGAATTGCTTTGGTTATTCAAGCTGTTTTGTGTTTCTATAAGATTTTAAGAATTTATTTCTAGTTTAGTCATTGGTATTTCTATTATGGTTTCTTTTAATGTGTAGATTGTTTTGTATTATGCCCATTTTAGCAATCTTAATTCTTTCAATCTATGAAAATAGGAGAAGATTGGTACTCTTTTAAATCTGTTGATGCTCAGCTGGGAATCTACTCAGTCCTGTGCTTTGTTTTGTTGAAAATTTTTTATTATTCCTTCAACCTCATTATTTAATATTGATCTATTTCAGTTTCTGATAACTTCTTGGTTTAGTTTCAGTGCATCATATATGGCCAAAAAGTTGTCTATTTCTTCTAGATTTTTCATGTTACTGTAATAGTTTATCAAACTATCTCATGATGATTCTTTGAAATTAAGTAGTGTTTCCTTTTTCACCTCTAATTTTACTTGAGTGTTGTCTTTTTCTCTTGAATAGTCAGTTAGTTTTTTCAATATTGCTATTGTTTTCAAAGAACCAACTCAGGTTCCTTGACTATTTATAGGGGAATTTTAATCTCCATTTAATATCTATCTGTTCTGATATTCTTTATTTTCTTGTAGTAATTTTGGCATGAAGGTTGTTCTTGTTTTTCTAAGACTTGAGATGCATTGCTAGGATACTTATGTGAAATCAATTAGTATTTTAGCCACTCATTGATATAAATTTTCCTTTTAATACCCCCTTTGGCTGTATTCCAAGGGCTTTGATATGTTGTGTTATGGTGTGTTTCAACTTGATTAATTTTGTTCAATTTCTCCTCAGATTTCTTTAAGGACCCATTGTTCAATAGTGTGTTGTTCATTTTTCATGTATTTATTTATGTTCTACTACTTCTCTTGCTGTTGATTTCTAGTTTCATTATGTTGTGGTCTGATAAGATGCAAGAAATTATTTCAATATTTTTAATTTACTAAGATTGCTTTGTAGCCTATGATATAGTCTATTTTGGAAAATGTTCCATGTACTGATGAAAAGAGAATGTATACTCTGCAGCTGTTTGATAGGATATTCTGTAGATGTCTGTTAAGTCCATTTTTCCCTCAGTGAAATTTAAGTGTGATTTTTCTTTGTTGATTCTGTCTGGAAATGTATCTTTTGGTGAGAGTGAGTTATCCATTATCCTATTGGGTTCTAACTCACCCTTTAATATCTAGTAGTGTCTGTATTATGAAATTCAGTGCTATAATATTTGGTGCATGTATATATGAAATTTTTATGAGTTCTTGATGTGTTGTTCCTTTGATCAATTTATAGTGACTTTTTTGTTTCTACTAATTTTGTGTTAAAGTTAGTCTTGTTCTATATGAATTTAGCTACTCTTGCTTGATTTTAGATTCCATTTGCTTGAGATATCATTTGCTGTCCTTTCAGTTTCATGTTGTTTATGTCTTTGGAATTGAGGTAAGTTTCTTGTATGCAGGACATCACTGCGTCTTGTTGTTTAATTCATACAGTAATCTTTGCTTTGTAGCTGTATAGTTGAGACTATTTATGCTGAGTTATTATTGGAAGGTGTTATTAGAGGTTATTTTTGGAATAATTTTATTATGTCTGGTTGATTTTATACTCTATGTTAATTTCTTTTTTCTTATTTACCTAAGAAGTTTAATGATTTATTGTATGGATAATGTTCGATTCTTTCCTACTTATCATTTACATGTCTCTTCTTCCAGTGAGATCTATTCTTCACATGCTTGCATTGTATTGTTTGTCTTCTTTCTCTTTCTGGGAGTAGAACATCCTTAAGAATTTTCCATAATGCTCATCTAGTGCTCATGGATTCTTTTAGTTTATGCTTATTTTCAGAGGTCTTTATTTCTCCTTTAATTATGAAGAATAGGCTTACCAGCTATAGTACTCTTTATTAGTAAATATTTTCCTTCAGGACTGTGTCATTTTAGCGATGCAAGTTTCTGAAGAGAAATCTGCTGTTAGTCTAAATGTTTTCATTTACATGTTAATTAGTGCAACTTTCTTGCAGGTTGTAAAATTTTTTCTTTGTTCTTTACTTTTGGAAATTTAAGTGTAGTATGTCCTGGAGAGGTTCCTTTCTAGTCATGTCAATTTTGAATTCTAAATGCCTCTTGTACATGGATGTTCATATATTTCCCAAGATTTAGGAGATTCTGCTCTTATTTCACTGAGTATATTTCTATGCTCTTAGCATGTAGCTCTTTTCCCTCCAGTGTGTTAATTATATGGATCATTGATCTTTTAATGGTGTCCCAGAGATCTTGTGCACTCGCTTCAGTCTTTCTTGTTGTTCTCATTATTTCTGTCTGAGTATAATATTTTGCCAAAGTTATCTGCACACCCCAAATTTCTTTATTCTGCTCGATGTAGTCTGTTGTTGGGATTTCCAATTGAGATTTTATCTAACTTATTGAACTTTACATTTTTAAAATCTATGTTTGGGTTCTTTTCAAAAACTTTATCAAATTTCTCATTCACATTCTGCATTTTATTCTTTAATTCATTCAATATTTATTTGTATTCTCAGATTTCACTGAGATTTTAAAATCATTCTTTTGAATTCTTTATCTGGTACTCCATTCATTTTTATATCTTTGGAATCTGTTACTATGAAATTAGCTTAGGGTGATTACAGATCACCTTGTTTTACATTTATCTCCTGTTACTATGTTGAGATTTTCACATCTGTTGATATAGATATTGTTGTACCCACTGAGAGAGAACCAACCAGAGACCGGTATTAAATCCACACAGGAGTTTATTACCAGCCGGGACCCAAGCTGAGCATCTGACTTGAGCCTCAACTGGGGGTTGACAAACATGTTTTATACACCTTTGAGGCCAACAGTTCCTAGGCCCCCCTATGGGATAGAACTAGTAAAGCAAGCAAAAGGTACAGAAGCAGAAAGTCCTGCTGTTAGAACATTTGTAAAACAATAGTTGTTTAACTGTTGTTTCTAAGAGACTAAGGGGAGGAGGTTTCTAGGCTTCCTCCTTCTGTGTTCATCTAAAGGGCAGGCAGGTGGATCAAGCAGCAATATGCAGTCTGTCTTGCTAACAAGTGTCCTTCAGGTATCTTGTTGCTTCATTTTCATATAGCTGTCTTTCCTTTATGTAGACTTATTTATTTTTTCTTTTTTTCCATTAAATTTATTGGTACATTTTTGTTATACATTATGATCACATTCATCATTTGGAATTTGTACCTGTACCTTATATATCTATGTTCTTATTTTTCCCCATTCCCCTTCCTTCGATTAAACTCCTCCACACCTCCCTATTTACAAAAATTTTGTTTCCATTTTGTTTTATTTTCCTGTTTTTTTCATATTTTTTCCTTTCCTTCTTTCCTTTCCTCCACCCTCCTCCCTAGATCCCTTCTATTTTGGACTTTTCTTTTTCCTATTTTTCATTATCTACTATAAATTTCGGTCCTCATTTACTCTTGCAGTTTCTCACAGCAGAGAAACTATTTGGTATTTACACATGTATGTCCTATTCATTTCACTTAAGAGTATGATCTCAAGGTGCATCCATTTAGCTATAAATGCCTCTAGTTTCTCATTCTTTATGGCTGAGTAATACTACTTTTTATATATATAAAAAAAGCTGCATCTTCTTTATCCAGTTACCAGTTGATGGGCATTTCTTGATTTTTTTTTCCTTCCTTTTCAACATTCCCTCTTTCATAGTTTCCTTTTCCTTTTGAACAGTTTCTCCTTATTCCATATTATCTATTTTACATGTTGATCCTTATTTACCCTTGCAGTTTCTTCATGAAAGTCCTTCAATATTCTGAGATTGAAAGACTCTAGAAAAATGCCCTTTTGATATTCATTCTTTCTTTGCTTGGCAATCTCAGTCCAGGTCATACATAAACTTTAGAATAACTGCTCTCTCAGAGAAAAAGCTTTCAATGATGTTGCTGGTGTTGTTGTGCCCAGATTGTGAGGTCCCAAAGACCACCAGGAGGCCGTTTCCGATGTAAGCGCACGAGGGTCGTTTATTCAAGCTTAAGCAGGGACTCTCAATTGTCACCAACACAGCGGATCGAGATTGAGAGCCCCGAGTTCCAAATTAGCGGGGTTTTTATAGAGGTTACAGCAAGCTTTGGAGATTCTCTACTTAGCAGTTACAATGATTGGTCAGCGCTTAACATGCATGAAGTGTACATTTCTGACTGGGTGAACTCATCAGGGGTAAGGGGTGATTACATATAGGTTTTACAAAAGAAAAGAAGGACAAAGGTTAGTGGGCAACTGTCACGTATTGATGGTCAGCAGACACGGTGACTAATGGTCACGACCACTCAGCACTGACAGTCAGCACATTGACAGACGGTTCCTACAGATAGTGGGCCCAGGATGTTCATTTCCTGGGTAAACAGATGGCTGAGTAATTAACTTAGGGACTTTGGTTTGTTACAGATTGTATCTTTTGTCCTAGATCAAGCACATTTTAATCATTAATGTGAGAGGACAAAGGAGACTACTCCATTTTGGGCAAAAGTGGAGTCATTCTGGTTTCACATAAGCAAAATGGAGTCACTTTGGTCTCACAGTGTGAATTCAAACAGATTCCTGAGCCCTCTTTTTCTTAGGAGATCAAAGGCAGATCTCCTAGTCTTAGTAGCTGACATATGTATTATGGGTGAAAGGCCACAGTGACTCCCATAGTTTCCATATAAGGCATTTCATGACAAGATGATGTCATTTTTACCCAGAGTTTTCAAATAAAAGAGTGGCCATAAAAATATGTAGAAGGATCTTCCCTCAAGATTTCCTTTCACTGGGGTTGAGCTGATGGAATATAAAAGCAATTAAAATTTTCTTTTCTCATCCTTCATGTGACACTCTCCTTAGCTTTCTCGTATATAATGTCTATCTGTTTTGAAGTAGTAGCAATCATTAGGCTAAGGGCTAGAAATTAAAGACTGGCAGATATGATTCTAGCAGGCATTTATGACAAGTTCTTATGTGAAAATTATTTCTGAAATATTTAAATCAATTTTTATGTAAGCTTTGGAGAACTATTTGGACATTTCTAATTATTAGTAGTATTGCTCTTTATAATTTTCAGGATGCTTTATAGCATAACCTCACTGAAGGGGATGAGGGTAAAAGGTGTTGACCTAAGAAAGTTTGGAAATGAGTAGAAATTGTAGGACTAAAGACAAAAACTGAACTGTATAATCACTGTACTCAGTTGATAAATCTGTTGTTAGTCATTTCCCATTTAGGTATAGGTTGACAGTTCTGAAACCACTGTACCCATATATTATGAATGAACAAAAACCAATAAATGGGAAATGGATAATGGGAATCAAGTTTCTTGAATTGGCAGATTTCAGGTCAGTAATGGGAGATCTTAAAGTGAGCCATATAATACCAAATACATGTAGGAATAGGAACTGAAGTTTAGCACAATACTTAAACAAATATAAAGGCATAAATGTTAAAATGGCAAGATAGCATCAAAAGGGCACAACAATTAAACAGCAAGGCATCCATTGGCCAAGACTGTAAAAATGGAAAGCTTATAAAAGTTATAGTTGACTGTTGATTTTCAACTCTTCCTGGAAACAATTGGCTAACTCAGGGCTCATCATGTTTGTGATTTGAAGGCTTTCTTTCCCACATTATTATATGTGGAACTTCCAACCATCCACCCTCCATAGTGTGTCACATCTAGTCTCTGCTCTGTCATTTCCTTGGATTCAAAATGAGCCAGATTCTGAGACCCAGGATTCATCTGTAAGGCCTGCAATGCAAAAAGGAAACCTCCCTGCTCTGCTTGAGCTCTCAGAAGGCCAGGAACTGTGAGATAATTAGAAACTCCCGTTGTCTCTCTCACATTCTTAGAAAATGTTGACTTCTTTATTAAGGAAAAATGGGTCTTGATTCATCATAAACACCATAGAATTTAATGGTCTCATGGTACATGTCTTATCAAGACTTTAATTTTCAATGGAACATATTCAAATCAGAATAAGCTTCCTTACATTGAATCTAAATTATTCTTAGTATCTATCATTATGCATAAATGATGTCTTTAACTCCTTTTCTGTTATTGAATCAAAATCAATTCCTTTTGTAGCTGTGTACAACAAACATTAGGCACATCCATTCACAGTGGTGTCAGATTTATTCTCTCTTGCTGTTGAGGCACTTGCTTCCTGCTTATGTTGAAAAGGAAGGTTCATTCTGTTGTTGTTTTAATTCAGTGTTCACTCAGATGAAGTAGGCATGAGTTTGTCTTTCATATGAATTTTAGGGGACAGGGTGACCTCTAACACCTTCTACATACTGAGGAGTTGTGTGTAGAAATAAGCTCTTTTTTCAAGGAAAGAAGAAAAATAGTTCTGTTATGTCATAAATAGTACATGAGTTAGGTACTGCGTACTAACATTTTGGTCAATGACAGGTCTTATATACAAGGCTGGTCCCATAAGATTAAATCGAGAGTAGAAGTTGTAGCAATTTTAGTTAATATAAGTGCACTGTATTATGTTCAGACAATGAATAGATAAGGTGAAAATGCTTCTTAGAGAGTATTCCATAACTAAACAAAAGGCTGTGCAAATTGGCAGGTTGCTCAGCTCCTAATTTCCTCTCACTTGTACAGAGCTGGTATTTATATAAACACATTATCATAGTCTATCTATTTTCAGTGAATTTCTGTGAGAATGTGGTATAAATTTTAAATCCTCTTTCACAGATAAAGATAAAATTCAGTGAAGGTTAGATATGTTTTTCTCTGCAACTGGATTTGGAGTTATGATCTGTGGAAAGATTTTTGTACTGTAATTTCAGTTTCTTAAATAGCTATGGGTTTATTCACATTACTTATATCTTCTTGGATAAATTTTAGTAATTTGTGACTTGCAAAAATTATTTTTCTGTCATATATGCTTTCCTAAGTGTAGGCCTCCCTTCTGGGGTTATAATCCTAATGTCATTTCCATTTTACAAGGATCTGCCATGCTGTTTGTATCTGTCCTGATTAGGGAGCAACTTGAAGACCTGAGCAATTGACCTCATAGTTTAGCTATCTGAACCTTGATATGCTGTTTCAATCCACACCAGATCCACACATGTGCAACATGAGGATAAACCCATAGATCCTTATACAAACTTTATGAGATTGTTTTAACTCTGAATACTCCTAGTGAAGTATGCTGCTATTGTCAATCATACTTTAATAAAGGTGAAAGGAGAAGAAAGAAAAAAAGAGCCAGACACAAAAATAAACTACAGTTGTATTAGTGCTTATTTGGTTTTTCATGTCCATTAATATTTGTTTTGTACAGTGGGACATTCGTATTTGGTGTGTATGTATTTATGATTGTCATCTCTTCCTCTTGGATTGTTCCCTTCACAAGGATGTAGTGATCATCTTTGTCTCTCTTAATTAGTTTTGGTTTGAAATCTACTTTGTCTGCAAATAAGATTGCTATGCCTGTTATTTTCTGGGTTCCTGTCACATGGAGAACTGTTGTCCATCCTTTTACTTTCAGTCTATGAATCTCCTTTTGAGTTAGGTATGTTTCTTGTATACAGCATATTGTTAAATTTTGCTTCTTAGTCCATTCATTCTCTCAGTCTATTTCTTTTCATTGGTGAATTGAGGCCATTATCATTGATAGTTATAATTGATATTGACTCATCCTTGTCATGATGTTTTACTGTTGCTGGCTCTTTTATTTCTTATTTTTCCCCCCTTTCCTTTTAGTGTCTTAGCTTGCCTGGTGGGTTCTCTCTGTTGGCCCTCATGGAGTTGTGACCTTCATTGTCTTTTTCTAGGATATTTTTTAGTAGTGTTTGGAGTGCTGATTTGGTGTTCATGAAATTTCTCAGGTGTTCTTTGTCATGGAATTATCTAATTTCCCCATCGACTTTGAAAGATAATTTTGCAGGATACAACAGTCTAAGTTGGAAGTTATTTTCTTTTAAGGCTTGAAATACTTCACTCCTGGCTCTCCTTGATTTCAGGGTTTGTGTTGAGAAGTCTGCCGTGATTCTGATGGGCTTTCCTTTGTAGGTGATTTGTTTCTTTTCTCTAGCTGCCTGTAGGATTTTATTCTTCTGTTGGGTTTCTGGGATCTTGACTATTATATGTCTTGGTATAGATTTTTTTGATCATGGCTAGTTGTAGTTCTATATGCCTCACTTATCTATATGTCCAATTCTCCACCTCTGTATGGGAAGGTTTCTACTATTACTTCTGTGAACAGTTTTTTTTATGTCAATTGTAATTTCTCCTGTTTTTTTGTGGACTCCTTATCAGTCATATGTTGTTCTTCTTTGCACCATCTAGCAGCTGCTGGATTGATTTCTCTTGGTCCCTTACTATTTTTAAGAAATCTCTCTTTTCATGGTCCTTCACTGCAATCCTGTCTTCTATATCTGATATTCTATCTTCAGATTCCCTAAATCTGCTCTGCATGCTTTCAGTGGAGTTTTTAATCTCCTGAATATCTGTTTGAATGTTTCATGGATTCCATTTTTTTTCTTATGTTGGGCAATCATGGTTTCTATTTCTTTCTTATGCTGGGCACTCATGGTTTCCAGCATGTTTCTGAGATCATCTGTTTTTTATCTGTTTCTGTTCTAGAGCCTCTAATCATGTCTTTCACTCTGCTCACCATCTCTATAATTATCCAGGATATTATTTCTGCTTTGAATTTTTTTAGAGCCTCATTCATCTGTTTTGTTACTTCCTGTGCTATCAGTTCAGGGTGTCCAGGTGGTTGATGATCAGACTTTTCCACTTCATTTCCCCCAGAATTTGCCTTTTGTGGGGTGGAAGTCTGAGTTTGTGATTACTTAAATGTTCTCATTTTTGTTTTTGGTACTGTCCTTGGTTTAATTTCTGGGTTGATACTTTTAAGTTGCTTATTGTAAGTATTTTGTTGATGTATTTAGAACCCTTATGGAATGACTGCTTCTCAGAGGTGACTTCCAGATATAGCTGGTCTTTAGGTTTTAAGTCTCTAAGGGCTCTGAGGCTATCTCATTTTCATTATGCCAGGAAAGACAACTGATTAGATCAATCACAACACCTTAGCCCAAGTGATACAATTAGCAACATAATAGCATCAAGTACTTCTTAGAAAATGACAATTTGTGGTAGTTATTAATCTATCACCTTTAACTGTGTGAATTAAATAAAAATCAAGGCCCAACCCAACATATGTTTATAGTAAATAAACTCTTCAATATAGCAACTTTACTCTTTGGAATGGGGAGTTAGAAGGAGTTGGGGAGGAAGTGATAGGTAGGTGGAAGGATAGGAGAAGGTTAGCAGTGAGGCCAGAGGATGCAGGTGAGAGAAGGAAAGAGAAGAAAAGGGAAATAAAGAAGACATATGAATTAGGGCCAGAACAGGAACACAGGGAGATGAAGAACAACGTGGGACAGCAAGAGAGCAAGGGAGAGAGAGGGAAAAAAAAGAGAAAAGAAAGAAAAAGAGAAAAATAAAAATTTTAAAAGAGTAGAAAAGAAGGGAAAAAATTAAAAATAAGACCCAAAAAATGGTAATTTTGAAAATACCAAATAAAAGATAAAAATGAAGAGATTCCTTCAGGGTGTGTCTCTTCTGTCACAATAGACAACGTGGGCAGCAGTATGCAGTTATAAGTCAATGAGTCTCAGTAAGCCAGTCACAGACCCGTGAGATTCAGGCAGATTTCTGGCTGCAAGTCCAAAGTTTAGCTCCCGGTCCTCCTGCAGGATTGAACTGTGCAAGGTTCTATTGCAGGTTCCAGCTGCCTTTCCAATGAAGATAGTCAAGATTCTGATGGGAGGTGATGATCCCTCTAACTTACTAAGTATGGTGGTCTGGTGTGTCTTTACTGCAGAGATTCTCTTCACTTTTCCAGTGGGCTTCAGTTATCATCGGGGAGCCTGAGAGAGTCCCTCTCTTTGTTGTTTACTTCTGTAACTCAGGACAATGGCCTTTATGTCCCCCTGTGCCTCTGTAGTGTGGAACCAGGTAGCAGCACAGCCAAGGGGCCGGGGGAGGGGGGTCTCTGTTGTTATAGGATCCTTCGAGGCTCCATGGGCTGCTGATGGGCATGCCTGGGGGTCCTTATCAGCTCTTGGTCGCAAGTAGGCATAGCCAGACAGACAGAGCTGGGATCAGTAAGTCCTGGGCGCTCTCCCCGCACAGCTCTGTACTCTTGGCTGGTGGGCGTATCCTACCCTTTTTTTCATTTTAAAGTAATCATCATCATTATCATTATAACTATTATTTATTTATTTACTAACTTATTTATTTTGCGACAAAATTTCATTAAGTAGCCTAGACTGGGCTCAAATTTTTCAATCCTCCTGTCTCAGCCTCCCAGGGAGCTGGGATTACACATGCCTGGTTTTTGTGGATAAATATTTACTAAGTGATTATCATCTCTTTCAAGACAGTAAAAAGAACTGTAGAACAAATTTCCTTCCCTTTCTTAGTCCCACGAAACACCCATTCCATCCTGATGACCCCTAAAGCCAGCGAATAGTTCATTTTCCTTGATAAGATTGGAGACCTGCCTGTGTACACTAGGCGGCGATAGAACACAGTTTGATGGGCATAGATGCTGGTGGGCGTGCCCCGCAGGAGCCATTTTTACTGGGGGTTACTGACTTATCAACCCCTTCACTGCCCTAAGGCATTGCTAGAATCCCATTGTCTGTACAACCGGTATTGGCTAAAAAAGTGAAAACTGCCCCAGCTGCCCTCTTAGTACAGGGTTAGATGCCAGAAAATCGGAAGATCCAGGGATGATTTGAAGAGCTAGAGGAGAGCCTGTGTGCGCCTTTCTTCTAAATCACGGCCTAAAATGCAAGGAGAGGCCAGGGCCAGGGATTTAGCTCAGTGGTTCCACCACCTTGTTCTCAAGCACAAGGTCCTGAGTTTGTTTCTCTGGTACCAAAAAAAAAAAAAAAAAAAAAGAGGGCAAGAGCTAGATATTCATTCTTTTATTTTTTTGGTAGGTATTTATTTATTTTTAAAATTTTCTTTTATTGATACATTTAAGGTATACAATACATTTACATTTATCATTGGGTGCTTGTACCTGTACATGATGTATCTTGTTTCTTTTTTTTTTTCACCATTACCTGCCCTTCACCCCTTCCACCCTTCCCTATTTACATAGATTTTGATTCTTGATCTGACCTCCTTCCCAATCCCCGGACTTGCCATGGCGACTGCACCCTCTAATTTGCTCTCAATTTAGTAGGGTAAGTCACCCATAACGCATACAAACACACACAACACAAGGGGCCATTGGCCATCCATCCTTTGGCATTTTCATCCCCTTGCTGTGATAAAGAAGGCTGGGAAATGTCTCCTCTCAGATTACTGGAACAGGACAGTCCAAAAAGGTAGGATTTAATTCCTGTTACTGGCATATCTGTCAAAGGGATTGTCCAAAATCTCTAGTTCCTAGGATTACTAAGAATCAAAATAAAAGAAACTATTTCTATGACTGTGGCTTGCAACTGTAGGGATAGAGACTCGTAGGTAGGGAAAATGAGGGACCCCACCCCAAAGGAGTTTAGACACATGGTTAAACAGGCTTAACCACCTGCTAAGAGCTGACAGTGTGAGGTCATGCTTCCTCTGTATGCTGTCTCCTGCAAAGTTTGGTTTGCAGAAGTTAAAGAGAGGGGAAAAAAGGAAACCTAACCTTAAAGTGTGAAAAGCTCCCAAAGGCCCTTCCACATCCTGCCCAGTAAGGAGCCAATCGACCAATCAATCCAGAGAAAGGATAGGCCCCCGACTACTATAAAGTTAACACCTCAGCCCCACTCAGTGGTGGCTCCTTTGCTGACACCCCTGCCTGTCTGTCTGAGAGAAGGCAGCTGTCCTCTTGCATGCTTGCTGAATTAAAGTACAAACTTTGCTATGATCTATGCTTTCCATCTCTGACTGATTCTTCCACAACCTTCCCCATTGTTGAGAGGGTCAGGACCCTGGGAGGAATCTCTGCCCATCTCCTCCCGCTACACAATTTAGTATCAATCTCAGATTAATTACAGATTTAAAATGTAACTATCTAAAATTCAAACACACCTGTATCTTTGTTACTTCTCCTTCACCTAGGTATACAATAGTAAGGAGGACTTCATGCAAAAATACAGAGCATTACTGTTGTCTGAACCGAGGCATCCAGTTTAACCTATTGACTACAACTGCATGCCAGAGGCAACCACTGGTTTCACAGCTGTTAAGACCAATAGCATCTTTAATTTTCATGATATCATATAACTGCTGAGCAGAGGCTTCAAGAGGGATCTTAACATCAGCTAGTTATCCTATGAAATCTATTCCAGTTTATTATTTTATATAAATTTGTAGGTCTTCATAGGGTTTGATGTTGACGCATCAGTTATTTGGATTAGTTAGAAACCTATTTCCCTGCAAGTGTGTTTTCTTACCTGGGTTAGTTCTTAAGAATGCTATCAGTTCTTCCAAAGAAAGGAGATTTCAGAGAGAAGTATCTCATACCTGAGGTCATCAGGGAAGGCTTTACCAAGGAAACTGTGTTTGGATGGTGTCCCTAAAGATGAGTGTTTTTTTGAATGAAATTGGTAAATATGGAGAGTAGAAATAGCAACAAGACCAGAACCCAGAGAAGCCCAAGGCAGGACCTATGTGAGAAACACACTGCAATTCAGGGTCTGTGATCTGAAATAATGTGTAAAACACCACCCAGACAATAACAACAAAAATAGTGCCAGGTGGATTGAAGTGAGGAATCCTGGCTACTTTATTACATCGCTTGGAGGAATTACAGAGTTTGAGTTGGCCTGTGGGAAAGTAACTGGAATAAAATTGCTGATATTGATTAGAAGCAGGTCCCCAAAAGTTGTGTCAAACTCAACAAAGACTTAGAAAGTGGAAAGCCATTAAAGAAATTTTTAACAAAGGAACAAAATGTTTCTGTCAATATGTTACAAGGAAAACTGGCATCAGTTAAAAATAAGGTGAAAGTAGAGAAATGAAAGCGTGCTTGCAAAGGGTAAACAGTTTTTATTCCAAAAATATATGTGAGTTGGATAACAGTGATTTAAAATTTTTTTAAAATACCTGAAATCCCTTGTTCAGGAACAAGACTGTCTACTCTTAATCTTGGTTAATTATTTAAGAGATGAAAACTCCAAAATCAAACTTAGTAAGTTCTTCTCTATGCCAAAAAGAGAGCTGAATCTCATTGAACAACTATGTGTAAGGTATTCTTCCTTGGAGAATCAATTTCCCTCTCTCTCTCTCTCTCTCTGTCTCTCTCACTCTCTCTCTGTCTCTCTCTCATTTCTCACTCAATACATATATAGAAATTAGATAATTATATATGTATGTAATTCAATTAGTCAACACATATCAACATTCGAAAGAATTTTGCTTTAAAATATGTTATCTATGGGCCGGCAATATAGCTCAGCAACACTGTACCTGTCTGGCAAGCACAAGATACTGAGTTCAATTCCCAGTACCAAAAATAAATAAATAAAAATGAAATGAAATATGCTATCTCCTAAAATCATATTATTGAAATATGGATTTTAGGGGATATTGTATTATCTTAAAATGTCTTATCTTTTAAGACATTATATGATATTCAGCATATCATAAAGTCACATATTTTAGTAACCCATCATATGAAAAATGCATATCTCAGGGGAGAAGAAGGTCAGCATCAACAGCAGCACTGTGTCTCTGGGAAAGGCATTGCAGTTTTCTTCTTTTGCAATTTTCTGTGATCATAATCCTTTAAAAAATGTTGAGTTTAGTTTTATACCCGAGTTCTTTAAGGGTAGAGTATAGGCTACTCCTGCCTGAATTCCACCTCTGTTCTCTTTATGAGAAGAATCATTCTCAGGATGATTTCTTTGGTCAATACTAAGTGCCTAGAATCACATTATATGTACTTATGTCTTTGAATTAATAATGACATTCTTTGCAAAATTAGAGAGGTCAGCATGTGAATTAAAGAAAGGAGTAAAGCCTACCTAATGCTGTGAATCCCTAGACATCCATTTATCTTTGTTTTACATACTGTAGCAAACTCAATTTGGGCTAATATAGGTATTAATGAGTTTAATGAAATGCATTTATTTCAATTACATATTATTTGGGGAGTCATTCTGAATTTAATAAATAAAATTTGGGGCATATAAATCCCAACTCTTCCACACATATTTGTCCTAATTCTGCTTCCCCCAAATAGGAGTAAATATAATGTTGAGATTGTTTTGTGTAATTGTGGATTGGATCTGTCCTCGAAGCAGCACAAAGGAAGGTCTCATCAGAAAAGCTTTCAGAATAGCATGAGTGTGAACATAGCTATGATCTGCTGTCGTCATTAGCAGCAATAAATAAAGGTTAAAGGGATTGCAGGCAGAGAGGCTTTGGGTTTCTCGTTATTAGAAGAAATGTGGAACCAAACCTGAAGTATTCAGAACTTTCCAGATACCAAAATTACCCTATTTCCCCAAAACAAAGGCAATCTAAATGTTATTCCGTGTTATGTGCTGTAAAATGTGTCAACATTACAAGTGAGCAAGTCTCTCAATCAGAAGTTCTCCCACAAAGAAGTTTGGGGTAATCATTTATTGAGTATGTTGATAATTTGGTTACATTTGGTAATGCACTGTTTCTACTTCCTCCTACCCTCCTCCTACTCCTGAAAGGCACCCAAAATTACCCAAAGGTCTATTTTCCAAGCATTAGATGTTTTCCTTTTCCTCTTTCCTTCCTTCCTTCCTTCCTTCCTTCCTTCCTTCCTTCCTTCCTTGCTTCCTTCCTTCTTTCTTTCTTTCTTTCCATCCTTCCTTTTCCTTTTTCTGTTTCGTGTGATGAGAGTGTTTGTGTATGTGTATGTGTGTGGTACTGAGGATTGAACCTGGGGTCTTTGTACTGAGCTACATCTTCAGTCCTTTCATTTGTTATTTTAAGACAGGATCTTACTGAGTTGCTAAATTGCTCAAGCTGGACTGAAATTTATAATCCTCCTGCCTCAGCCTCCCAGAGTACTAGGATTAAAGCCATTCAGATTGTTTTTTGTATTGGTTTGTGAGGCTTGCTTATTCAAATAGTAAGTTTACAATTGCTTTTTATTTGTCATTATTATAAATCCTTTTTAAGTGATTGGTGTGATGGATTTCAATCAATAAATGACTTTCATTCATTTTGACATATAATACTGGGGATTTTCTTGAGCATGTCACGGGTGTAATATTTCTTATTAAAATGTTTTCTTCTTATTCTCAGAGAGGCTGGAGCTCTAATGCTGAATGATTATTGTATTGGGAAGCCAGGGAACACCTGTTCAGGACCAAAGTACAGCTGTGCCCCTGGATCAGGTGAGAGCACAGCACTTACTCCAACATCCTTCCAGCGTCTAGGTGCACTGAGGGATCTCTCCTCCTGCATGCATCCAGCAGGGCATGCTGGTCTGCTCAGCGAGTCCAGAAGATCACCGGAATGCGGTTCATCCTGCAAAGCCCCAGCTCTCAGACCTCTTTTGAGTCCCAGGACAGCTTAGGATCAGGGATAAAGCTTAGAAATCCAGTTGCATTTGATTTTATTTCTAGGGTATCACATTACCTCAGATACAGTGGGTCAAAGAAACGCCACTTTATTATCTTACAGTCCTGGAGTTTAAGAATCCAAAACGGGTCTTTTGGCACTGAAAGTTAGCATTGGTAGGATTCTGTTTCTTCTTGGTCAGTTTCGCTGTATTTTTCTTCTGCCTCCCTACTCCATTTGCTAAGATCGTTGTTCCTAGGATGAGCTAACCCAAATCTCTTAGGATAATCTCCTCATCAGGTTAGCTGGCTGGCAATCTTGATTCCAAGTGCATTCTTTTTTTTTTTTTTTGTATTAAGTTCTTTTATTGGTACATTGTAGGTATACAACACAATTACATTTCTCATTGGGAATTGTACCTTTACACAATGCATCTTGGTTCTTATTTTTTCCCCATTCCTAACCCTCCCTTCACGCCCTCCACTCTTCCCTATTTACAAAGACTTTATTTCCATTTTTTCCATTTCTCATCATTTTTCCTTTCCCTTCTTTCCTTTCCCCTGCCCCTCCCACTACCCCTACCCATTTGGACCTTTTCTTCCTATTTTACATTATCGATTATTCATTCTAATCATTGGTACATATTCCCCTGCTGGGGATCTTCCCCAAAGAATTAAAAGAATCATACCACAGTGATATATGTGCACCCATGTTCATATCCATGTCCATTCTTAATTCCTCTTTACTGCATAACCTAATGTATTCACAGATTCCCCAGATGAGAACATGGACATTTATTTTAAGGAGTGTTCAGGTTACCACCCCAACTGACAGGATTCCCCACCAAGGAGCAGTCAGATTCCAGCATTAGTCAATTTTTCCTGGCCAGAAATGTTAAGTGTGGTCTTAGAGGTCATGGCAGACAAGCAGGGTTTCTGTATTTCACAAGAAAATCTACCTAACTATACTCCCACCAAAAGTGAATTGTGCCACATGTCACCTTTGATGCTCATTCACCAATTGAAAGACCCAGAAGCTAATAAATTCTTTCACCTGCTCAAAAATATTAGACAAGTCTTTGATATCCGTCCACTCTACTTCAGACACTGACAGTTAAGTTGTTGCTAGAGATGAAATACAAGTGTGAGGACACAGAGCATGAGAGCCCAAGTCTGACTGTCTTGCTTGACAAGTGTTTCTGCTTTATGAATACAGGAGAGCTATGCTTGAGCCATTGCCGTGGCAATTTGTGCATATTGCCATAATAACAGATCTTTCAAGGAAATGGATTTTGTAAAACAAAATGAAACCAAAATGAGCATGCAAGTAACACAAATCAACAATATTTTTTTTCAAGCATGTAGTCTGAAACTGGCCTTGAACCAGACCCTGGGAGGAGACTAATTTTTTAAGATAGCTAAATGGCTTCTTTCTTATACAGCATTGACAAGCAGAGGTGTTGCTGCAGTTTTGTGTAGGACTATCGCTCAAGCAAGCTCAAAGCAGTAAGAGACAAGAAGACAAGTATAAGTCAAGATGTTAAAATGAATCTAAGTTATTAGGCACAGAATAAATGGATAAAATAATTCCAAGTGAATGGTAGCATTGCTAAACAGAAAAGGACTCGAAATTTCAAAAAGTGCAATGGAATGAATTCAGTCAGTGAAATGGACCCAGGTAAAGCAGAACTTAAAAGAAAATCAGTTCTCCTAGCTGAAAGCAGTCTAGCAGCTCCCACTTAGGTCCCTCCCTTCCCATAATTACTGACCTCCTCCTGGTACTGATAAGGGAGACAGTCACATTCCTGTAAATAAAGTTTTGTAATCCCTAAGGAACTATATGCTCTGTAAACAACTATGTTCTATAAACAAAGTCTGTTACTCTCTATTGCCATATGATTCATAAGATGCTGACTTGCCCTTTTCCAGTTCCAGTAAACTCACTTACTATGTCACTAGAAAGACCATCTGCCTTCCACTAAATGTGTAAAAAGTTGAACTTTTCTTTGTTCAATTGCTCAACCTCGGGACACGAGTCCCTTGAGTCAGTATTCACCTTAATAAATCCTCCTGATTTCCATGTCTCTTGTCCTTTGGAATTCTTCAGCACAGGAATGGCACACACCTGCTTGCTTACCAAGTCCTTTGGTAGGCAAGTCATACTTACCAAGTAAAGGATAATATACTCAGGCTGATTTGTTCTATAGAAATAGGTATAAATATGTAACTAAAAATGTTAATAAGTAAGAAATTTGGAGACTGTGTCAAAATATATAAAGTATAATACTGTTGTTATATTTAGGGAAAAATGAGATTCACAGCTTACTGAGTTCATTTTGGAAAGATCTACATTATATTAAAAGGATATACTGAATTTTTCCATGGTGATGGGAAAAGGACTTTTATCCTATTCCTCCAACAATAAAATATAATGATTTCTATTTTCTGTGAAATTGATGTTGTGTTTAAATAGCAACTTTTATTGTGTGTGTGTGTGTGTGAAGTTTTTGTAAGGAATTACATGAATGAAGGGTGAAATTTGCAATGATAGTATAGAAAAATTAAAAAAGAAAATATACCAGCAAATTCGTAGCTGATATCAGTAAGAACACTCATTAGTCGGCCTCACTGATTATTATTTTCATGACTCCTATCAGCAAAATTCAGTTAGAAGAATTTCACAAGTATACTATGGACTTGGATGTACCTTACATATTGTTAGTCATTGACAGATTCCACAGATCTTCACACTCAGAAAACTCAGGTATTAATCTGCTTCAAACCTTTTATAAATGAATTTTTAAAAGGTCTTGTTAATTAAAAGGCTCTTAGTCAACCAAATGATTTGACCAACTACTCATAACTTATGAAATACTATTTACTAGTATTTGTTATTTGTTTTCTCATAACATATCTCTTTTCTTTGCATCATTCTACTGAATGTTTTTGTTTAAATATGAAAATGTACTATTTAATTTTTAAAATTTAGACATAAAGATGATGAATATGTTCATCCTACAGAAATGATAAATATTTGAGGAGACAGAATTATAACTACAATGCACTATTTATTTTTTTTCAAGCTACAAAATGGATTTTGAATGTTTTCACCATACAGAAATGATAAAAATCTGAGAAGACCGACCGGTTTTTGAGTATAACTTTGTATATTAATATTTTTTCTCTTTGTTATTAGCAATGTTTGCAGTACATAATGTCTACATTCCAATGTGTGGAGCTGGTCCTATGCATAATACATCATTGCTTTTTTATTCCCTTTCCCTCCTCTACCTTCCCCTCCCTCCCTGAATCTCTTGATCTCATTGAAAAAATGCATCTCCCTACTTCCTATTATCTTTTCTTTTGCTCTTCATTTATAATTTTGGAGAAACCATGTGATAATTATGGTTGTGTGTCTGACTTATTTCACTTAATATTATGGTGTATTCCCCTTCTAGATTTCTTCCTGAAAGAGCTAAAGTCATCATATTAATGTGATACATGCATACACAAGTTTATAGCAACATAATCATATCTGAATCTTGAAAGCAGCCTATATATTCACCAACAGATGAATGGGTAGAGAAAATATGTTATTTACACAAAATGGAGTACTATTCTGCCATATAAGGGTAAACTTGCATATCAATTTTTTTTTAATTTCCAAATAAATAATTCAAAATTAAAATAGAAATATCTTATGAAGTAGTGAATTCAATGTGTTGTGATATGGAGACCTTTAAAGGTCTCAGAGAAAGGACAGAACTCCAGTTGAAAACATTAAGAGTTACACATTGTTTTGCCTTAAAGGACAAATAGAGTTGCAGATGGACAAATAGAAATGCAGAGACTGAAGATCAGCATTCTCATCAAAGGGAATTACACGTGTGCCCTATTTATTTCACTTAAGAATATCGCCTCAATGTGCATCCATTTAGCTATGAATGAAAGTGTAAATAAGGACTAAAACATATAATAGGTAATGTGAAATAGGAAGAAAAGAGGCAAAGGGGAAGGAAATGGGGGGGGCTAGGGGAAAGGAAAGAAGGGAGTGGAATTAATATCAGAAAATGGAAAAATACGAACAAAATCTTTGTAAATAGGGAGGATGGAGAGGTTGAAGGGAGGACTGGGCAAGGGTGAAAAATAAGAACCAAGAGAGATTATGTAAAGGTACAAATTTCCAAAGATGAATGTCATTATATTGTATACCTAAAATGTACCAATGATTAGAATGAATAATCGATAATGCAAAATAAGAATAAAAGGTCAAAAGGTGTAGGGGTAGTTGGAGGGGCAGGGGAAAGGAAAGAAGGGAAAGGAAAAATGATAAGAAATGGAAATAAAGTCTTTGTAAATAGGGAAGGGTGGAGGGGGTGAAGGGAGGGCTAGCAATGGGGAAAAAATAAGAACCAAGATGCATCATGTAAAGGTACAATTCCCAATGAGAAATGTAAATGTGTTGTATACCCACAATGTACCAATAAAAGAATTTAAGTAAAAAAAAAAAAAAAAAAAGGAATTACACAAACTGGAGTACAGAGGTAGACAGTAATGAAATACACTGAGCGTATCTTAATGAATTCATTTTTGCTGGGTTCAGAAACAGCAATTAATGTTAAGGCCAGACAGGTCACCAGGCAATTATATTGTGATTGCTCCATCTAGTGCACTAGGGAGAAAGGACAGATTAACTGTACATTAGTCATACAGATTTCATGATTTAGAGTCGAGTTTAAGTGAGAATGCCTCAGCAAATACCTAACTGTTACAGTATTCAAGGAGGGAGGGACAATGGAATTACAGTAGTGGCCCAGGACACTTGTGCAGCAGCAGTTGTGGAATAGATGCGCCATCAAGAAGAGCATAAGTGACTCATGGAAAACCACCTGAACCTGGGCACACTACCCGGACTTAGGCCTAGCATGGGATTTCTGCTCCAAAGGGAAAAAGAAATGGAAGTAAACAGTAACGACCAAACCAGCAAATGATAAATCTGTGGTTGACTCTGCCCTACTCCATGGAGCTTTTAAAAGCTTAGGAATTGGGTGGGCAGAGATAAACTTCACTCCCAGAACCTGAATGAAGCTACTCACTGGCACTGTTGCTTGTGACTTCCAAATACTCAATGTTACTTTGGGGAAGAGATCTCCAACTCTTACTTTCAGATAAGATTATAAACTAGGCAAAGACTGAGGAAATAGGTAGGAGTTTTCATGGAAAAAGAAAGATAGGGAAAGAGAGAGAAAACCAAATGCCTTTTAAAATGACTGAGTCAAGAGGAAACAACACAGTGTGAGCCCTTTTCAAACTATGGCAGTGACTATTCCAAGGAGGACCTGTGATTGTTGATGGAACTGAATAAATAGGGTTTATCTCTAAAGTCAGAAGTAACTCAAAGTTCTGAGGATGAAAATTATTTTAATGCATTATAATTGATTTGTGGTGGAATAAAATACAAGAAATGTATAACTCAATTTTTCAACTAGCCTTTAAAATACAAAAGAAGCTTCAAATGTTTCTAACACTGCTGAAGGTAATTTCAAGTTCACTATCCTCCCTCCATCCTTTGTGCCTTCCAACTTCATCCCATTCTATAGCATTTCCTCCTGTCTGCAGAGCCAATTCAGTGGACCATTTTCAGAAACAGTGGCTAACAGGATATGTGCAGGTCCAAAAATCAGAAGATATGGGTATAGCCACCCAGAGTATTTTATCTCCCTAGGAACCTGTTTTAATTTTAATATCCTTGAGCTGTTTTTCTTTATCAGAATGATCATAGGATAGTGTAGAATTCAGCAATATATATTGTGCATTGTTATGAAAATCCTACCAGCTGTTCCAGGAGATGACAGACTGAGATTAATGACCTTACTGAATGCATTGCAGCCTGGACATCTGTCCTTCAGCTCTGCAGTCTTGGAAACTTAGTTTTTTGTACTCTTAGAAAGAAAACTGATCTGCTATGGGAAATTTTTACATCGATCAAGCACACATAATAGAAGCATAAAAGTAGAACCCTCATTTATTAATATATAGGAATCCAGACTATGTATGCTTATTAGAAAAGTACTCTTCTACACATGAGAATCCAGAAATTTCAATCACAAAAACTAGCAACATCAGCAGTCTCCACTTTTCTTGCAGAAAAGCCTTAGAAGCCAAATAGAAGAAAATTTTTTGAATTCTGTCATATTGAGCAGAAATAGCTTTTCTGGTTAGGGATTTTATTAGTAAATTAAAAGAAGAATATTAAATCAGGGCTAGAAATGGAGATACTCATAAGTAATATAAATATATGTATAATATATTCAATATAAGTAATTTTATAATAATCTGATAATGCTTGGTATAAGATGCCTATGTATCTTTATCCCTCTCTACATGAAGGTGGGATTCACTTTGAGATGAGAGTGTTTAAGTTGGTCAGTTTATTTGTTTAGGTTTATTATTTTCTGAATTATGCTCTGCTGTAAATACTTGTCTTATGTATTGCTCATTTTGTATGGCTGTAAAGGTGAACAATATTTGCCTACCTTCCATATAATTTCTGGCTAGTATATTTTGAATAAATGAATACATATACTGCTCAAGTCCTGTTGTCTCTTATTTTGTTTCCCTAAATATTGTAGCTATATAGTAAAATATTAGTCTCAGAGTGCAATCTGTGTGCCTCCCCAGTTTGTTGTGCACATCTCACTTAAGCACCTAGGCTAAGGGGCAGGCAATATATATCATACTTTACCAGTCTCACGGGTTTATTTGAGCATTAAAACAAATGGTCTGCACATGTGCGAAATTGTTAGCATCATTTATAATCGGAGCAGGAGATACGAGTAACTGATATCTCTACTTGGAGACCCAAGTAGACTAAATCAAATTGTTGTTCTCTGATAGTCTGATTTGTACATTTTCTAGTAGTCATTCTAGTTCTACCTTCTACTTCCTCTGTGTTTGCTCATGTGCCCCTTTTTAATGGTTCCAAACCCACAAATAACCTGAAGGTCTGGACCTAGATACTCCTGTCTCTATTGCTCCACTGCAGAGGTCACTTCTCATAATGCAGTGAAATAGGCTGAGGCCAGGCTACGGCCAATCAGAGATATCATTATTGCCTTGTCTGTGACAAAATGAGGGAATGGCAATAAGGAAAACTCTAGGGAATGTGAGGTAACACAGGCAGAGTAACCTAATACAGCTGTGGTGGTAAAGAGAACAAAGCATGTCGAGCATAGAAATTAATGGAAGAAATTGTTCCCTTTGCTCAGGTTTCTGCAATCCGATAAATGTCATTCTTCACCCATTTATCAGAATAAGAGGCTTCAATATCAGTTCCTTAAAACTTAAAACACACTGTCATTCAACCAATGAGCTTAATACATAAATTCTTGCTCCATAGTTGGAAGAATATCAACAAGTTGGAGGTGGTAATGATGTAATGCAGCCTAGCCTGAAGAGAAGTCACAATGTATATATAAAAGTTGAAAAAATGGTCTATAGCATTAAAGAAAATGTTCAAAAATAAATAAAATTTGAAATATTTGTTAACTACAGAAATATTCCCTTTAATAGTATCTTGTGTAACTTAAGCCAATCTAATTTTACTGCATCTATTTAAAGTCAACTCATTAAATGAAGTTTTGAGTGAAACATAAAGTACTAAAGTATAAAGCAAACTTCCTACAGCATTAGTCAGGGGCACATAAAATTTCTGATGAGAGATGCAGAGGACAACTGATATAAGACCCTGTAAGAAATATATGACTATAAAGAGTCTTCATAATTACTCATTTGAGGATTCTGTAAGAACAAATTTAGTAGAGTGGACAAAAGAGAAGAATTAGACTGAGGATTCAGACCACTGACTGGAGTGGTTGAGCAGTATAGAGAAGGTCGGCGATAGTAATCACTGGGCTGTGGGCAGATGGCTTGAGGAAATGCAGCAACTTTATGGTCTTGTGCCTTATCATCAACAATGTCCACTGCATCCTGCTGACCATGAGACTTCCTGCTCAGTGAAGCAAAACATCCCTTTATCTGATTCTCTGTGATGGGGAGTATCCTGAGTTGAGAGCATATGTTAAGGTGGACACTCAGTCACTCAGTTTCCCTGTGGTTTGTCCTTCAGCCTCTAGTCCTTATCACTAACCCCTAAGAAGATCAGCATAAACAGGGACCTAATCATGATTAGTTTATATCTAGAAATTTAACACATGATATGTATGACTGTACATAATATCATGCAGCAAAAAAGAACATCATTTACTCACATTTGCAAAAAAAAAAAAACCCCAAAAGTTAAAGTTATACATTTGTTAGAAATTAGGACAGAGAGACAAGAGTCCTGATCCAGTCCCAGTCTGCCATGAGGTCCTGCCTGATCTCAGATAAAGTAGGAGAAAGTGTCTCCAGAGATAAGTGGCCAGGCTGGTAAAGATTATGCAGTGGACCTTCAAGTTACAACCAGCCTGACATACAAGCAGCTTGGGCTAATTAGTTTAAGGGAAGATTCATCTGCCTCTTGTTTTCTATAGCATGTACCCAGATCTCAGCCTTATCACCTTAATTAAAATCAGCCCCTGGGAACTGATCAAGCTTGTAAGTCAAGAGTCCACTGTATGTGGTGACATAAAGACTGGTGGTCTTTATGGTAGTAAAGGACTTGCCCCAGGAGGACTAGAGAGCAGAGGCCTCTCTATTCATTAATGAAGTTCCCTTCTCCCTGCATTCTTGACTCAGGCTGGACTGGAAAACTTCTCAGCTCGCCTCAGTCACACTCACCCCTCAGAGTGTTATTGAGCTTCCATTGCCAAATTCCCCTTGGTTTCATAGAAGGTGGGATGCCCACATAATTTATCTTATACAAAGGACACATTTGTTTTGTTTCATAGTTATTCATAACAACTTTGCCTGATTCATCTTTTTATTTTTCATATCTCCTAACCACCCTACTTATCACAGTGCATTCTCAATGAATGTTTGTTACTTTAAAACATCAGCTGCAATAGGTGGAAATTTAGTGAGGCCTTGTGTTTCTTGACGGGATGCAGAACTCCCAGTTTAGTGCACTCATTTCTCTGCACTCACTTCAGTGTGTAGGAGTTTTTCCTCATTTTTAGGAACTGTGTTTACATTAGGCACCTCTCCAGTTTCTTCTATTTCAAAGCTTCTGTTTAATAATCATGAATCAGAAGCCAGGTACAATCACTCTGCTTTTATGACAGCTTTTGTTGTGTAACAGATTCTCTTTGGCTCTGCTCAACACTGGCTTCCAACTGGTTAAGAATAGTTCTACAAATAACGGAACTGTCAAAGGACCAAAGGCCACTACATAAGAGCATCATTTCCAAGGAGATGCCCAACTCCATACTCCAAATAGTTTTAGACTTTGAGCTATTCTCAGGCTCTTGTACTGAATGACTGTGGTTGAGATTAGTGAAGATGAAGATAAGATTAGTGGCAGAAGATACATGCCGACACCTGGTGCCTGTTCTTAGGGAGTTTGAAATCTCGGCAGTAAGAAGAGGAGCACAAAGATGGTAACCAAATCTTATTCTAAAGCAGAAAAGCTCAAAGACAGGTTTATATCCTGAATTAGATTCTAATCCTTTTTTTGAAATAGCCAAGTGCCTCATTTTTTATCCCTTGCTCTATCTTATTTTGTTTGTTGTTAGATTCTGTTGTTTCATCACATATAAAATAATTGATTTTCATTGCTTTTAAGATCCCTCTCACCTCCATCCACTCACATCTCAAAGGATATAAATCATAAGGTGCTTATCTGTTTTGGAATAGATGCTCTATTTACTCTGGATCCTAAAGATGCTTAAACTTTATTTAAAACAATAGAATCCATTCTACTTTTTATATTACTGTATTACTAATTATATATTGGGAATATATAATTATATATTATATATGTACATGTTTTATTATATATTATATATATTATTATATATAATTATTTTCATATATTATATGTATCTGTTTTTACATGTTTGAGGGATTGCACGTATTTTATATAAATATTCTTTATCTCATATATGGAAGATTGAATGTACTAGTAATCATAAAGCTATGGAGTACTTTTATTAAGAATGTCATACACCTCAGTAGAGTAGAGCTTTGGTAATTACTAGCAGTGCTTAGAATATGTTTGCGAGTAGAAATAGGGAAAGAGAAATAACATCCCTCTTCCATATTAGTTGGCACAATCTTGTCATCCTAAATTCACCACTTATTAGAAATTTCTCTGGTCATTACATGAATGCATTATTGTTTCAGAAGATTTCATATATATGTGTATATATATATATACATATATATCTTATTTCTCCTCTTATTCCTACCTTTTTCTTAGAGTATATGTAGTTAATTTTGTTCACAATATTATGTAACTTGCAATGAATTTATTGTTATACTAAATTGAATTGACATTTTTAACCTTAAAAAGTAAAGATTTCTTAAGATAATAAAATAGCTAAGAGTGTAAAGTACAGATAACTCTTATAATGCAGAGAGATTGATATGAGGTGTGGTATGTCTTAACAGCATGCAGGTATGGAAAGAAACAGCAAATATATGGTTAGTTTAAACCATGAAGTCTGTCAGGTTTGATGAATTGAGGGTTCTGCAGTCCCTTTTGAAATTCATGCTGAGCCTCAAATTGCTACCCTTGGCCTTGCTGCTCAATTTAATTCCCTGGGCTTAATTCTGCTTTCCAGCATGTGCTGGACAAAGTTAGAACTGAGCACTGAAATATGATTGACAAATTCCACTGATATTCTTAGTGGCAGAAGGAATATGTAGCCATTTAGAGCCTTGATAATAATAACCCCATGCATTTACTCTTCCAATAATTCCAGCCAAATCTTTTTAATTGTATTATAATAGGCAAGTGGTATTTTTGTTATTAACTCCTATAACATGGGTAATGTTATAGGAAGGTAGTTTAATTTCATGGTTTAGGAAGAATCAGCCTTGTCATGGATATACTGAAAAAACTGATGTGAATGAATTTATCCATCAGCATGTGTGTGTAGCAATGAAGCTGTATGTTAGTATGTGTGTTTCACACTTTTTTTTTCACACTCTTGATTGTTTTCTTCAGAAGAACAATTTCAGGTGCAATCCAAGACACAGAGACTTTAATAAACCCTTCTTGAATTGCTTAAACCAATCCCTAGTCCAATTAATCCACTTTGCCCCATGACATACCTCACAAAAGGGGAACAAAAAAATATAGAGAAAAATTTTGAAATCTTAAGGAGCATGAGAAGCATCTCCTAGGAATTTTACCTTGAAATTCATTAATTTAAAAGTTTTCTCTGATTGCCATTAATGGTACTGATAGCTTGATATAAGTGATGGGAGAAATTTTTGCAATGATACTTCTTACTTTTCCTCACCTAATAAGAAATCGGGACTGTTTTGAGTTTCAAAAAATGATGTAAATAACAATGACTGTGGGAAAGACTTGCCGTCAATAATATCATGTGTCACATATTGTACATGAGAGCCATGCTAGGTTTGGAGTAAATCAAAATTAGGACTGACTGATAGCAGAATTGTAAGCATGACCTTGAGCAAGATGTGCAAGTTCTCAGCCTCATGTTTTGAAACTATAAAACAAGGATAATCACAGTAAGCACTTATCTCAGATAATTACTAAGAGAATTAAATGAGATATGAATATAGAAGACTAAGCACAGTGCCCAGCTCATGTTAAAGTATCCATAAATCTTAGTTAATCACAACAAAATTTTTTATTTTATATTTTTCTTGGTATCTCAGTCATTTCCTGATATTAGCTGTACTTTATCCTTTTCCATTTCCATTTAAAATTTAATAAGTCTATCAGCTTCATCATCCCTTCTAAACCTTATCCAATCTAATATGATTTTTAATAGGATTTGTAAAATAGGATTTTTCCTTCCTTCCTTCCTTCCTTCCTTCTGTCTTTTTTTTTCTTTTCTTTTTTTGTAGCACTGGGATTGAACCAAGAACCTTATCACTGAGCTACATGAACAGATCCCCACATTTTTGTGTTCTTATTTTGAGGAAGTCTCATTAAGTCACTAAGTTGCCCATGCATTTTGGAATTCACATTATGGAACCATATGCTCTGGTTACTGGATATGGACTTATAGGATTTAATTTTTCCCTACTGGGCTCTGTTCTGTCTTTGGTTTAATTTCTTTCTATTCTTTTATTTCTTTCTATTCTTTTGGAATGGGAATATTTACCATGTGCCATTATATTTTCAAAGTATGTAATTATCTTTCTTAATTTTTACATTTGCTCATAGCCAAGAGTTTGCCTTGATTCTCAGAAGAAACTTTGATCTGAACTTTTGAGAAAAGCTGTAATTGTTCAGTCATCAGTAACTCTTAGACATGAACTACATTTTGTATTAGGACATAGATTTGAGGCTTTGAAAACAGAGACAAAATGTTATGGTTTTGATCAAAAATTACCCCAAAAGGCTTGTGTATGGTGAGGATATGGGAAGTTGATTAGATCATAGGGTTTTAAACTCACTGAGGGATTATTCCATTGATAAGTTCATAGCTGAATATACTGTTAGAATGTGGGGCCTGGTTGAAGGTTGCAGATCACTTGAAAAGATATATTGACCTGAAAAAATATATACTTGTTCCCAATCCTTTCCCCTCTCTCTGACTCTTCCTTGTTCCCTCTGCTGCCCGGTGCCATGAGGTGAGCAGCTTTCTTCCACCAAGCCCTTCAACATGATGTATCTGCAACAGAACTAGACAATCATGGACTGAAACCTCTGAAAACATGAGCCAAAATAAAACTTTGCTTTCTCAAGGTGTGTCTAAGAGAATTTTTTCCAGTAATAAAAAGCTAATAAAATAATCTATTAATAAAATGAAATGCTACCAAAGTTACTTGCTATCATGTCTTTGTTCCTATCTTACCTTTTATACCTAATAGTACTTGTTTTATGAAGCTGAGTGCTCTGAAGTTCAGAGCATATAGGTCTATAATTGCTGTATCTTCCTCATTTATTACTCTCTTGATCAATTTGTAGTGACTTTCTTTAAATCTTCCCACTGATTTTGTCTTAAATTCAAGTATGTTGGAAATGAGTATAACTGCTTCAGTTTGCTTTAGGATAGATCTACTTGGAATATTTTTCTATCCTTTTGTTCACTCTGTGTATATATTTGAAGATAACATGAGTCTCTTGTATGAAGAATATTGTTGGGGCTTGTTTGTAAATCCATTCACTAATCTGTGTTTTTTAATGGAAGCATTATGATCATTTATCTTTAGAGTTATTAAGAAAGGGTATATGCTTGTTCTTGTCATTGTGTTAATTTTCTTCTGGTTGTTTATAATATACTGGGTCCAGGTGTTTCTCTCTTATTCATATTAGAAGTCTTTTTTTCCTATTTCTTATTTGTGTGTCTGTTCTATAGGTTTTATTTAATTACATGTTTCCATGGTTATGTTATCTTTCTTCCTCTTCTGAGTTGTGGATTTTCCATAAGTATTTTCTATAATTTTGCTCTAGTGGTCATGAATTCCTTTAGTTTATGCTTATCTTGGATGATCATTATTTTTTCTTCATTTCTGATGTATAAAATTGCTGGATATAGTACTCTTGATTGGCAGATAGTTTTTTCTAATAACTTGCAATACATTATTCCATGCTGTCCTGCCCAATAGAATTTCTGCTGAAAAATCTGTTGTTAGTCTAATGGAATTGCTTTTAAATGTAACTTGGTGCTTCTGTCTTACAGCTTTTAATATTTTTTTGTTCTGAATTTCGGACATTTAACTATAATATATTATGAATTAGTTATCTTTTAGTATATGCTTTCAGTGCATAATGGTTATATTTATCTTATGGAGTTAGTACATGTACATAATACATCTTAATTCTTTTTACTTTCCCTTCTTTCCTCCTCTCCCCATCTCTTGGAGTAGTTCTTCTCTGATCAAGTCAGTGAGGGATTCTAAATTTCTCCTATATCTGGATGTTCATTTTTTTCCCATGATTTCATAGATAGTCTGCTATTATTTCACCAAACACGATTTCTATGCCAATAGCCTATAGCTCTTTTCCTTCCAGTATGCTTATCGTATGGCTGATAATCTTTAAATGGTGTGCCAGAAATCTTGTATGTTCTCTTCATTCTTTCCTTTTTACTTCATTGCTTTCTGAGTGTGACAATTTGATAGAATATTTGATAAGATCATCTAATTCCAATATTCTTTCAATCTAGTCTGTTTTGGGCTTTCAACTGAGGCTTTTGTCTCACTTATTGCACTTTTCATCTCCACTATATTTATTTGGTACTTTTTAAAAATCTCCACCTCTTAATTGAATTATTCATTTATATCCTACATTCTCTTACTCAATTTAACTGTATATTTATATTGTTTGGGTTTCACTGAGCATTTCAGAATCCACTCTTTTAAACTTTTTGGCATCTCATCCAATTCAATGTCCTTAAAATCTGTTACTGAAGAATTATAAACCTTAGGAGGTGACATATTACCTTATTTTGCATATTTCTTAGTTTCTATGTTGAGACTTTCACATTTGTTGAGATCAATATCTCTTCCACATTAATGTCATGTCCTTTAACATATGTGGCAGCTTTTCACATGTAGCTTTCTTTTGTGAATGACATTCGGTTGTGAACAGATGACTCTGAGGAATCCAGCATCTTTAGGGTGGCGTGTCAACCACATCCTGCTGACCATGACACTTTCCACTCAACACAGCAGAACATCACTTTGTCTGATTCTCTGTGATGGTGATTATTTTGAGGTGAGAGCAGTTTTAAAGGGAACACTCAACTTTCCTGTGGCTCACCCTTCAATCTCTAGTCTTTATCACAAATACTTATGAAGATTAGTATGCACAGGAGCAGTAACATAATTAGCTTAAATTTGGGAACTTAAGTCATCAGGAACTTAATTTGGAAAATTAAGAATGCATAACATGTTTGATTCCACATAATAACATATACCAAAATAGAATATTATTAATTCAAATTTTTAAAAAAAGTTTAATTGATAAAATTGACAGAAATTAAGACAGAGTCCTCATCCAGTTGCAGTCCTGCCATGAGCTACCTGACCTCCGATAATGGAGAAATTGTCCCTGAAGGTAAGTGGCTGGCCTGGGACTCTTACTTCAGATGACACACACTGATAGGTATTAGATGTTAAGTACTCCTCCTGGGAGTGGGTACAGTGCTCTATATTCCGGTAATGAATGCCCCTTCCCACTCTAGTCTTACACTGGCCACATTGGAAAATACTCTCAGCTGACATAGATCGAAATCAGCCTCTAGAAATTTATTGAGTTTCCATTGACAAGTTCTCCATAGCTTCACAGAAAAGTAAGATGTCTCTATAAGTTATCTTAGGTATTAGAATACTTCTAAGACCATGTGCACTGTTACTATAAATCATGAATAAGCTCTCTGGGCAAATCTGGACCAGTAGCCTTCCCATATACAAAGACATTTATTATATGAACCCCAGTAAGTTGATCAATCAGTATTCTAATGTCCCTTCCTCTGGCTCAGCTTTCTCCCTTCACTTTCACTCTCATCTTCAATCATCCATTTTTGCACCAATGTAGTCCTCCCCTGAAACCTTGTGCACATTAGGCAGGACTTTTTATTCCAGCCTTCAGATTTATTAGCTGTGAAAATCAGTTTCTCTGTATCTTGGTTTTCTCATGTACAAAGAAGACCAAAACTAACACTGATATTTGTGGGATTATGGTGAAGATGAAATGAGTTCATGTGAGTATGGTGCTCAGAAATAATACCTGCCATGTGGTAATCCCTAAAAAAGTGTGTTCTCTTGTTTTATGAACTTTTATTTGGTACAGTTTTACTATGTTCAATATTAACATCATAGACAAATAATAATATGTTGGACTCCTTCAGGTCAGGGGCCTCATTTAATTTATAGAATTAGCATGAAAATATAATTTATTGTAAAACAGGTATTTAATAAATACCAGCTAAATTACTTCAAGATGTCTCACGAGAAGAGACATTTGCATTGCTTTTACTCTAACATTTGACAAGTAGTAAAGACTACAAATGCTATAAATATTTTGAACTAAAGACAGAAAAACGGGTAAAGAGTACATTTAAAAAAATTATCAATGTACCAGTTCCAAGGATTCAAATATTTTTGAAAGAAGACTTTGTTATTCAGGCTTTACATCCAGGAGTGCTTAGGAAGGAGAACAAAGAGAATGTGGGCATGAATTTAGCTGTGTTATATCACAGTGAATCAGATTTTCTAGATGGTGTTTATCAGTAGAATGAGTCATATTTTGTTCAAAGGTTCAAAGGTGCAAAAGTAATGTGTGCCTTAGGCAGTTAATACAATGACGGATATAGCAAAATGGGGATGTTCTCTACCCTCTGAGATATTGCTGAATCATCCAATTAGTGGCTCGCATGCCTTCTGTGTAACCATTTCTAAAGTAAAATAGATACATTTACTGCACATAAAAATAAAGAGGTTAATCATAAAGGTTTACAGTTTTTTTCCCAGCTCTAGAGATGGAGCCCAGAGGCCAGGACGTAGAAACACAAACTCTACCATTGAGCTACAAACCAGGTCATAGTTTCATTTATTTTTTTAATTATAAAAATGGAATTGCTTGGGAGTTAATGATTCTTGAAGCTTAACAAATATAGAGGGCCCATATGAATCTCAGAGAGCTAAAAGTGAGTTTCAGGTATTGAAGAAAAAAGGGGGGGCAAAACTTTTAAATTTATGTGTAAAAAGACATATATTTCATAAATTTAGAACAAGAAGGTGCCATAAAGATTATATGGTCCAGAGACTTCTGAACTTTTTTAATGGATGTTTTCCAAGATAATGTGTAAGCTAGAAAAAAGAGAGGTTCTTATGAAGTGTACTTAACATAGAAGACTTGGAAAAAATTCTCTGGAGTCCTGCACCCCTTGAATGCTTGGAAAGCTAATGACTGAATCCAACAATCTTACTAAATAAAACCATTGTTCAAGCACACTGATTGTCACATTATTTGCTAGTAGGGAGATGAGAAAGGGCCCTTCATTTCCTTAGGATTGAGGCTAATCCCTTTTGCCTAGGAAACTTCAAGGAGAGAAATCAGACATGAAGCTAGGGATAAGATAGAGGAAAACACCCCCTGATTCATAATTATTCCCTGTCCATGCAGATGGGGAATAAAATGCTTTGTCTTTAAACCAACATTTAATTTGTTAATATTAAAAGAAAGATGACTCTGTTACTCTTCAAATAAGTTATTTAAACTGTTTTTCCGGACCTTGCTTATCTCACACATGGTTTGGAGACAATGAATCTAGAAAAGTATGGAGAATCATGGGATAGGAAAGACCTTCTTTCCAGTGTCAGAAGTTTCTTCACAAAAGAAAGGCAAAATAACAATAGAGAATATGCTACTTTGAAAGGGGATTGGCAGAACCTAGATAATATAAACTGCACATTTAGATAATGTATTATTATTATCATCATTTTTTTGGTATGGAAATGTTTGTTTTATCTGAAGCTATTCATAGCCTCAAAATACCATGTTTGCTTGTTTTTTAACAATGGTGCACAACATTCAACATGTGCTGATAGCTCCTTGTTAGTGTTACATGTGAGGACTCTGGAATGAAATTTCATATCCCATGGTAGGAAGAATCCCAGAGTCATGCATTCATCCATCTGCTTCTCCTGTCCTGTATAATAGTTTTCTCAAGGCTGTCTTTACTTCTTTATTCCTCAAGGTGTAGATCAAAGGGTTCAGCATTGGTCCTACCAGATTCATCAGAATTTGAATGATAGTTCCCAGCATGGGGTTGGGTGTGGGCTGCAGGTAGACAGTGATGATGGGCCCATAGGCACAGAGGATGGCTATGAGATGGGCACTGCATGTAGAGAAGGCACGGCGACGGCCCTCTGTTGTATGAATGCTCAAAATGGAGACTGTGATTCGTGTGTAAGATACAAGGATTAGGAGAAAGCAGACAAGGGATACTATGCCAACATTTGTGAAACTCACCTTCTGTGCCAAGGATGTATCAGAACAGGCCAAGGGCAAGAGTGCAGGGATATCACAGAAGAAGTGACTTACTTCATTGGAACCACAGTATGGCAAAGTGAAGGTGAGGGAGGTCAAGACACTGGAGTGGATGCACCCCAAAAGCCATGTGCCCACAGCCAGGGCCATGCAGATTCTGGAGTTCATGATGATTGTGTACCGCAAAGGGTAACAGATAGCAACAAAGCGGTCATAGGCCATCACAGTATACAAGAAGCACTCGATGCTCCCAAGGAAATGGAAGAAGAAGAGCTGGGTGACACAGTTTTGGTAGGAGATGAGCCGGCTCAGACCTACAAGGTAGAGCAGCATTTTGGGACAGGTCACAGTGGAGAAACTCATGTCAAACACAGCCAAGTTCCCCAGGAAGAAATACATGGGTGTGTGAAGGCGAGTAGAAGCAATAACAGCTACCAGGATAGACAAATTTCCCAAAATGGTGCAGGCATAGAAAGGCAAGAATAAGATGAAAAGCATTGTCTCCAGCCCCTGTGTGTGTGGGATTCCCAGAAGAATGAATTCAGTTACAACTGAGCAGTTCTCCACATCCATGAGAGGCAGTCTTTGAAAGAAGAGAAAGCAGAAGTCATGGGAGAATTCCCTGGCTTACTTCGGATGAGGGAACATACTTGGAAAATGAAATATAAGTGAGCATCTCTTGGTTCTAAATTATAGAAAGGCTGATCCAAGTTATAGGACGTTTAATTGGAATGGACCTGTCATGCACAACTTGATAGTTACTTCAGCAATAGTTTTGTTGTAGTGATTGCATTTATAGATATCTCTTATTGTAAAATATTTTTTAAAATACTATATCAAGGATTTTTAAAGGGTAGAACATGATTCAGAGAAATATATGCTTTTTCTTTCACACGGTGGAGGAATATCAGGCCTCAGAATCATTTAAGGGCTTTTTTTCATATTTCTGGGAATAAGAATGACAGCTTGAGAATCACTGTATTTGTGAAACACCACTAATGATACTAGATTTTATTTTCAGTGTTTTAAAGTAAGTCATAGGGAAAGTTAAACAATCACTGTGTTACAGTTCAAACCATTTCTATATGAAGTACGTTCACTTAATTCTTGCAACAGCAGTTTGTGGTATATCTAGAGAAAAGAAAATAAAGGTTAAGCAACTCTCTTAAATTAAGACAGTGAAGAGCTCAATTAGGTATCCAATCTTTATTTAAGACATTAGCCTTTCCACACTACCATATCTGGGATAGATTATTGGTATTGGTGACATTGTTAAACATTGTTAACCATGTTTTTCCTTCAAAATTTAAAATGGTGCTGTTCCTCTTTAGTAAGTGATGGAAAATCAGGCTGTCTTTGCATCTGTGAAGCGCACACACACACACACACACACACACACACACACACACTGACAAATACAAAATCTAGGAGAGTAAATATATTTTAGTGTTTATTGACTCTACCTCTAGAGCAAAGATAGTGTCTGGCACAGGATAGGTAGATTCTCAATAAATGATAAAAGAAAGGAACAAGTTAGTCAATGGCTGGAAAGAATTTGATACCACTTACTTGTCTTGTACAAGGACTATGTGTTACTGTCAGTAGCAATATCTCCCATATAACCTTGTAAAGTACCTTAATCACCTACCTTTGCTCTTTTGCTCTGTTCCACTGAATACTTAGAATTTCATTTTTATTTTTATAGTACTTGCATGATCAGACTCAAAACAAGAGTTACACTTAGTCTATACTTCTCACAAAAAGCTTTGGTGTTTAGACCTCACAGAAAGTATTGAACTGATGATATCCAGAGGTAGGCTTCTTTAAAGTTTCCATTTTGTAAATATTTCTGAGTGAAGTCCATATTCCTAATTATACAGAAAAATTCAAGAATAGCCCAATGTTTCTGTTCATCCTGAACTATAAGATTTGTAAATTAAGGAATCTAAATGCTCTCTACCATTGGATATATGAGTCATAAAGGAAGAGTTAAAAAAGCAATGAAGATGGCATGTATGCAACTTACAGGGAAGAAGTTTGATTGTTTTATCATCTGTCCATCTGTCTTTTTAGGATAATCGTCCAAATTTGCCCTGGAGAGCATATTTTAAACCTGAGTCGGGACCACCTCTCATGATACTGAATGTTTTTTCTTCTTAGCTAAATAAACTCATATAAGTGACATCAAGTTGAATGTGTCTCTCTCTTCTTCATAGATGTTTTCCAAGACACTAATAGATCTGTTGTTTCCTTATATGCAAAATTTAAATGTCCCCAGAGCCCTTGAGCTTGCAAGCCTGAGTGGGTCCTATTCAAGCAGAGCAAAGGGAGTAATTAGGCATTAGTAAGTGATGGAGCCAAGAGAGAACACAGTAATCCTCTCCTTTGTGGCATTACTGTCTATAAACATGATGGACTCATTCTATATTTTCTGTTTGGGTGACTCACCCAAGAGAACAAGTGAGGGGTATAAGCCAATTTTAGGAAATATGTGGAAACCATTTGCTCAGTGTAAGGATATATTATTGCAATGAAAAAATACATTAGTCTTTTTATACCTAATTTCAAATACATTAATCTCATTTTCTCCATAGCTTCTGCTGTGGAATGAATTTTCTCTCCCACAAATTCATATGTTGAAATCCTAACACCCTGTCCACCATTAGGGTTTGTTAAAGCAAGTGACTTTAAAGAGGTTATTAAAGTTAAAGGAGCTGGGAAAGATAGAGCTCCTATCCCCTTCTATACAAGAAAAATAGACACCAGACAGAACACTTCTTCCTCCCTCCCCTTTCTCTTTTCCCCACCCCCTTCTTCCTCTTCCTCTTTCCCTTTTTTCTCATGTTTTCCTTCCTTCCCTCCTCCTCCCTTCCTAGTTCCTCTTCCAATTTGAACATTTTCTTCCTATTTCACAATATCAGTTATGTATTTTGGTGCTTATTTACACTTTTGATTTCTCACACCAGAGAAATCATGTAATATTTAAACATGTGTGTCTGACATTTCATTTAGGAGTATGGTCTCGAGGTCCATACATTTAGTTATAAATGTCTAAAACTCATTCTTCTTTGTGGCAGAGTAGTACTCCATTGTATTAAAAATCCACATATTCTTTATCCACTTGTCAGTTGATGGCCATTTGGCATGCTTCCAAGATTTAGTTATTACAAATTTTGTTGCTATAAACATGGATGTGCATATATCTCTGTGGTATAATGCTTTTCATTCTTTCAGGAAGATACCAAGAAGAGGAATAGGTGGGCCCAATGGAATCTCTAGTTTTAGTTTTTTGAGGAATCTCCACACTAATTTCCACAGTGGTTGCACCAGTCTACACTCCCACCAACAGTGAAGAAGGGTTCCTTTTTACCCACAGCCCTGTCAGCATTTGAAAGATAGCCTCTTTAATAAATGTCAGTGGAAATACTGGCTTTCCACATGCTGAACACTAAAATTAGACCCATGTCATTTACCATATACTACACTAATATGAAAATGGATCAGACATTTATATATTGAAAGAGAAACACTAAATCTGCTGGAAAAGAGAATAGGTAGAACTCTTGAAGACATAGGTATAGGCAAAGACTTTATGAACAAAACCCTGATAGCACAGGAAGTATTACAGAGAATCAACAGCTGCGATATCATCTTATTAAAAAGCTTTTACACAGCAAAGGAAATCACCAATAGAAATGATGAGACAACGCACAGAGTGGGAAAAATTTTTGCCAGCTGCTCCACAAAGGACTAATATCTAGAATATATAAAGCACTTATTAAAATCTGGGGTAGATTTCTTTTTTTCTTGTACAGAGGATCAAACTGGGCACCTTGTGCTTGCAAGCCAGACAGCAGAACCACTGAGCTAAATACCCGGCAAACATTTTTTTTTTTGGTTCCAGGATCGAATTCAGGACCTTGAGCTTGCAAGGTAGGCAGTGGAACCACTGAGCTAAATCCCCAGTTAGATTTCTTGATAATAGCAATTCTTTCTGGAATGAAATGTAATCTCAAGTTTATTTTAATTTGCATCTCTCAAATGACTAGTGATGTCAAAATTTTTTTCATATATTTATTTGCCACTCGTACTTCTTCATTTGAGAAGTGTCTGTTCATTTCAGATGCCCATTTTTGGATTGGGTCTTTAAATTTAGGGGGTCTGATTTTTTGAGTTTCTTAGTGGACTGAGAGTTTTTCTATATCTCAGAGTCGGTTTTCTATTGTATTCATTTGCAAATATAGTTTCTATTACTAGGCTTCTCAACAGTTTTGTCATTTGGCAAAGTTGACTTCCCTATGAAGGAATTATTTTAAACAGGACCTTTCCTGAATTATACATCAGGAAATACATGTTGTAAAGTATTAATCAAAAAAAGTAAAAAATTGTACACCCATTCACAAAAGAAGTTTCCTGAATCTGTCCTTTGTCTTCTATAAAAGAAAGAAGTCAAGAACTTTTCCGTTGGAATTTCAGATATTTCTAAACTAGGAATCATTGGAGTAAATAAAAAGTTCTAGAACAATAGAATTAGCATAAGTTTATATGAAGCACTTCTAAGTAATAGATGTGTTTATTAATATTTCATTAATATATTTTAAACATTTAAAAATATTTTATAACAAAATAATTTATTAAATTGGCTGAAATAAATTTAAAATTATATTATTAAATTCATTTTCAATACTACAATATAAGTAACATAAAAGATACATATTTATTGCCAATTAATATAAAAGTAGTCTCATTCATTATAGAAAACATACTTTATTAATATATAACATTTAAATGTTGAATTTTAATAATGTCATATATGGGTTAGTCACCAAATATACATTAAAAGACAGATTAAAATTTCATTACATGTTAACATATGAAATGGACAAAAATCAGTTTTCAGAGCTCATTGTATTTACAATTTAACACCTCAGTTCAAAAACTGTTAAGTACAAGACTCAGACTTCTACTTGTAAACACTTCTTAAGTTTTGTAGTAATTAAATATGTTGTCTATATCATCAGAAAAAGAAATAAAATCTGGGATAAAATTGTCATTAGATGTCTTATCATTACTTTGAGATACCAGAATTTGATTTGAATACAAATTCTTAAGTTGGTTATGAGCTGACATATTATTAATGGCAGTCTACTTTCTTTATTGATTTTAATCTCAATACCATTTTTCTTCTTTAGTCAAATATGGGTATAAATTATATATAAGTGATTAAGAATACAAACAAAACTGTAATGGTTAATGTAAGCAGTTACAATATTTTTGCATATTGTCACCAAGTTAGTGACAAAAATAGGAGCATACATTCCTAGATACTTAAATACACTTGTTATTCTAACCACACACACAGATGCTGTCAGGAAGACTTATTTAGAGTAAAATATATCACAATATTTTCCTTCATATGTACTTGCTTTTAAATCATATTGCAAAAGTGCTGCATTGCTATTTTTGCTAATATCTGTAGTGTCCAGATATATTTTTTTTAATCTCAGGCTGTTTTTAAACCCCATTTGAAAATGCTGCTTTACACAGCTCAGAACATCCTGGGTGGCAGTCTGCTCCCACACTCCATAGATTGCAATGTCACCCATTGAAAGTGGACCGTCCATTGTTAACATTCTCCTTTAAAGGCTGCTTCTCTGAGTTTTCTTGTTTTACTGTTTCCAGTCTTCCAGATGAGTCTAATCCATTTTTATCCAATGTGACTTCATAAATTAGAGACTATCAGGCCTCTCTTCTTTTTTTCTTCCTGAGACAAGGTGCTCTCACAAGGAAGGCAGATACTGCAGAAAGGGTGTGTCAGACATCACAAACCTATCTGGTTTTATGTTTATTCTTTCTGTTTATAACCTTTTTGTTTCCCTAAGTATCCATTTGCTATCATCATTTTTTTAAATCCAGTTTCTCACAAATCATCTAAAGGAAATCATAAAAAAGTGTTGCCTAAACCAAGTTGAGATTATTAACTGGCAATTGTAACCTTGATAACTGTGTGATGGTAGGAAGATTAATCAGTTTGAGAGCCATAGGAGAAAGTGAATGACTTGAGAGCAGTTGTGACACGTTTGAAGAATTTGAGATTTTTTTTTCCTTCCAGTATTTAGCCTTGTATGCTCTGAATTTCATTTTGATAAGACATATAATCTCTTCAGTCCTGTGATTCTAGGACTTGTAGAATGACATCCTTTACTAAATGCTGCTCATAACTTGTATCCTAGTGGCAGGCAGGATTTGCTCATGTAGGGAAGATGTCATAGACAATGAGCTAGTGGGGGAATATGCAACTGTACTAATTATATTTGGAAATGAAAAGTTATTGATAATACAGTGAATGCTAAAATTTTTAAAATATAATGCAATAAAAGACACATTCCAACTAAATTGCCTCAAAATATTCCCACTCACTTCAGAAACTCTAATCCCATTTTTTTTGCCACTTTCTGAAGCAATTCTGGAAGTTCTCTTTCAGGAGTGTCTATGTGGTATAACACAGTGATTGATGCTGCCAAATATCAGGGCCACAACTCAATTTGTAGGGCTCTGGGAACCAGCATTGGTCTGCTGCTGAATCACCAGGCCCTGTTGAGAAGGGTCTCCATGGAAACCAAATGCAGAGACAAAGGAATCCAGAGAGAATTAGCAGATCAGTTTACTGTAAGCCTGCTCTTTCTTTTTCTTGGGTCCAGATAATAGAGCCAGAGTTTTAGTATTATATAATACCATGCTATAAATAATATAATGCTATAAAATAGTATCATACAAATAGTATAAGACAAAAAAATTCACAGTTATGTGTTACTTAAAATGGAAACATATCCCAAAAAATGTGTCATTAGGCAGTTTTGTCATTGTGTGTATTTAGATACACCTAGAGGTGCAGGTCAATTACTCCACGTGACCCCTGGAGGTAATCACAAATGAATGATGCTGCTACTGTGTGATATAGTTTTCTATTTCATGGTGAAGGTTTTTGTAAGTAGAAATACACTCGAAAATAATGAGAATCATATAACATTTTAAATGTATAATAAACCAGTAACATAATTTTTCATTATCATTACCAAGTAGCCTATAATGGAAACTATAGCATGTGCTATAAACTGGATGGTGTTTAAGTTTGTTCTTTTAGTTTGTTTACACCAACATCAACACAAACACTTGAGAAACATGTTGTGTTCAGGTCTTAAGCCAGATATAAAGTGTGTGAAGAATTTTTCAGCTAGTTATAATCTTATGAAAACACGATCATACTTGTGGTCTGTCACTAACTTAAATATCATTATGTGGCATATGACACCATATTATACAATATTTAAAATAAATACTCACATATAACTTTGTATTTAATATTTTATATTACTATTCTTTTTTTGAGAAAAGGTCTTGCTGTGCTGTTCAGGCTGGCCTTGAACTCATATGTAACCCAACTGGACTCAAACTCACAGAAATCCTCTTGTCTCAGCCTCTTGAGAGCCATAATTATAAGCATGCACACACCTGGTTCTATATTATTGATTTTTAACTGAAGAAAAAAGAAATAAAAACTCATTATGTTGCAATTTCTATGTCTAATCAACTTCCAGATTTTTTTGCCTAATGTTCAAAGTTTTTATATTTTTAAATTTTCCCAAGTTTTTAAATCCTTTTAGCAAATAAAGCTTAATTTATTTATATTTATCTTCTTCAGGCTCATTCTTTTATTTCCAGATCAAGTTAACTTCTCTCACTTAAATTCACTTCTTATTTTAATGTATTTTCCTGATTAGTAATGTATAATGTTTCATAATAAATTTCATAAAATTTCTGATAGCCCACTGTCATTCATCTTTTTATTCTTCATAACTCCTAGCTAAATGACTAAGTAAATCCACAATGAATGTTTGCTAAGTGAATACATCAGAGTATTGGTTAACTTTTTGTTCATGACCAAATTCCAGAGCAAAGAACTTAAAGGAAGAAAGACCTATGCTAGCTCAAGGTTTCTAGAGTTTCACTTGATGATCAGGTTACTCCAAGGCAGAAACATCATGGCAGTGGAGCATGCCAGAGAAGAACTGCTCAGCATGGCAGGCAGGAAGCGGAAATAAAGGAAAAGAACCAGAGAGAGAGGAAGGGGCGGAAGACAAGAATATACCCTTCCAGAGGCCCAAATGGACACCAACAGTGCAGGGGTGCAGTCCCCAGCCAGCAACCCACCCAGACAGCAGCAACATAGGGGAACAGCCCCCAGCCAGAAGCCCACTGGAAGCAGCACAGTGTAGGGATCCAGACCTCACCTGGCAGAGTGCAGAAAGGCCAGCATTCTGAGCACAAGAAAATGGCACAGTGATGAGCAGCAGAGAGAAGACCTCTGAGGCTTTTTGTTGAGAAATGAAGCCCAGTGGGAAAGCAAAGAGACCCTTCAATAAAGGCACAGCAGGTAGCAGTGGCTGGTGAGTTGTTGGGGTCAACACTTCCTAACAGAACTCAAACTCACTGTGGGAGAAAGATGGCTCAAACCTGCAGTAGAACCATGCAGAGTTCAAACATGAAGGAAGTCAGGGAGATCAATTTCAGCATCACACTCAGAAATCAGCCAGAACGTCAATGGACCATGCCTGTCTCACTGAGATCAGTCAACGCAGATCTGTACAGTACCCATGTTCTCCACCAGTGACAACAGAAATGCCTTGGAGAAAACATTTTCCTTGTTTCCTTTTCTGTTCTCCTTCTTCCTCATTTCTTTCCTTTCTCATTCTTCTTTTTGCTCTGTTTTGTTTTTTCTCAATTTTTCTTCTTTTTAAAGGAGCATGAATATGGTTTCCAGTTTTTCTGTTGCTATTAGTTTGTTCTGTTCTTGTTTTCGTTCCTTCCTTCTCTCCTTTCCTCCTGTCTTCACCAGTTACCCTAAGTTTGCATGATCTTCCTGTGTCCTCTAGGATTAATTCTAAACTTTCCCTATCCTTGTTTTTCTCTATCCCCCAACTCCTTCTAAATCTTCTCCCCACAGGGCAAATTTGCTATGTTGAAGGATTTGTTTACTGCAAATACATTTCTGACTGGTTCTAGATTTTTAGATGTAACAACACATCTAGTTAATACAGTCAAAATTGATAAGATTAATAGTTACCACAGTTTGTCATTTTTCTAGGCTGTTTGATCCTATTGTTGATGCTGATTATACTGCTCTGGCCAAGGTACAGTGATTATGTTCTAATCAGTTGTCCTTCCTGGTATACCAACAGTGTAATTGTCTAAGGGTCATTACAGACTCAAAACTGGAGGGCCAACATTACCTGAAAGACAATCTGAGAAGTAGCTATTCATTAAGGGTTATAAATACTAGCAATAAAGATACTCACAATAAGCAATATACAAGCATCAACCCAGGAATTAAACAAAAACATCATCAACAACAGAAAATAGAAATGAGAAGATATCCAAATAAGATACAAACCCAGACTTCCAGGTCACCAATGGGAAATACAGGGGGCAATAAGATGGAATAATCAAGAAGTCAACCACCTGAACTCTCTGAACTGAAAACAAGGGAAGTAACAAAACACATGAAAGAGGCTCTGGAAAACATGAAATCAGAAATAATTTCTCAGACAAAAACAAAGATGGTGACCATAATGAAAGACATGATTAATAACTCTAGTGCACATACAGATTTTAAAAAATACAAGAGCAGAGGAAAATGATGGAAATTATGAATATCAAGCATAGGAAAGAATTAGAAAACACAAAATACATCCAAGCATAAATACAAGAAATTAAAAATTACACTGAAAGTTTCCACAGCAGAATAAGTGAATGAGGACAGAATTTTCAGAATTGCAGAACCCATAAAAAATATTACCCAACAATGAAACCCAACCCAGGCTTGGCTTGGCATTCTGGGCTCCTGTTCTGGTAGAAACGGAATTCAGACTCTGAAGCCATGTGAGCTTACAGCATCTCTCAGATTCAGAGGCAAGGAGATAGAAGAAAATCACCAGTCTATGCTTCTACCTCCACTTCTTCCACCTGCTTCTTCCTAAAGTCTCTTACTCTCTAGGTCATTCTTGAAACAAACTTCATAGGAACTATATTCTCAAGCATGATAGGATTCTTTTTTTTGGTACCGGGGATCAAACTTGGGACCTCATGCTTGCAAACACTGAGCTAAATCCCCGGCCCCATGACAGGATTCTTAATGAATTCAGTCATGAAAGTAATAGCTCACTGGATTGAAAAGGAGAATTTCCTGCTTTTAGCACATTTCAGCCAAAAAAAAAATCAAGAAATACAGGAAGGTACAGCTAAGTGAAGTCATTTCAGTAACCAAAGAAACAAAAGAATAATAGTTTGGACCCCATATTTTCTTCTCATTGTACTGAGTATGATGAAGACAAGACATGGAATCACAGCACAGTCTACTCTCATTGGATTCCCTTGATCTATTCTCTCTTCAATTACATGCTGCATGTTCATAGCCCAAACCTGTTTTCAGGTCTAAATACAACAGGCAGGGTTTGAAAAGAATATAGCACACTTGTACCTCTGCTCTACATATGAAGGATTTATCTCATTATATCCAGAAGTTTTTCTTTTCATACAATTCCTTTATGGTTTGGAAGTAACAGGATGCTATTGGAAGCCATGGGGCTATGCTTCTCTTACTCTTTCAACAATCTTTGTAACCACAAAATGATGGCATAGCCAGTGCAGATGCTGAAGAGGACATCACTATAGCCAAGATGAAAAAGCACCAGAGTGAGAGGAAAAGGAGAAGCAATGAAAGAGGATGAAGAAAATAAAAACTGAGAGACAGGAAGTCAAGGTTGTTCTGCCTACTAGCAAGAGTTCCTGTTCTCATTCAATCAGTATGATGTCTATAAGAAAACGCGGATCCCAGTTTCAGGAAACCATCTCTGTAGTCTTTGTTCTGCCATGTGTTGCTGGTAGGTCCCTGGACAAATCACACTAACTCTGAGCATCTCAGTCCTCATGTCATAAAGTAGAAATAATAATTCAATTTTTGCTCTCAAATTCTAAAATATTTATGAGAACAAAATAAAAGTATTTTGTCAGCTGTAAAGTATGAAGGGTAAGTTACTGATCTCTCTGTCTCTCTACAGCTTCTCAGGAAGGAAGCCCAGCTGATGTAGTACATTCCTCAGTGATAATTTCACCTCCTTATTCCTGAGGCTGTAGATCAGGGGGTTCAGCATGGGAGTGACCAGGTTGTTCAGGACCTGAACAGTTGAGTCCAGCCAGGGCCTTGGGGTTGGCCTCAAGTAAATGAAGATCACAGGCATGTAGAAAAGTAGAATGGCAGTGAGGTGGGCACTACAGGTGGAGAAGGCACGATGCCGGCCCTCAGCAGAGCGGATCTGCAGAATGGAGCAGACAATGTAGCTGTAGGAGGTGAGGATGAGAAGGAAGCAGCTGAGGGGCATGAGGCCCACACTGATGAACCCCACCATCTCCAGGGCTGAGGTATCTGCACAAGCCAGCTTCAGCATCACTGGGATATCACAGAAGTAATAGTCCACCTCCCTGGGGCCACAGTAGGGCAACTGGAAGGTGAGAGTGGTGAGAAAGGTGGCATGAATGCAGCCAAAAAACAGGGTCCCCATGGCCAAGATGGTGCATACTCTGAGGCTCATGATTATTGTGTAGCGTAGAGGGTGGCAGATGGCAATAAAGTGGTCAAACGCCATCACTGTGTACAGGAAACACTCAGTGCCCCCCAGGAAATGGTAGAAAAAGAGCTGGGATGCACATCCTGCATAGGAGATGGCTCGGCTGTTCCCTGAGAGGTAGAATAGCATCTTGGGAGAACTCACAGAAGGGAAAAAAATGTCAAAAATGGACAATTTGCATAAGAAGAAGTACATGGGAGTGTGAAGTTGAGTGGAGGAGATGATTGCCAGAAGTATGAGCAGGTTGCCTATAAGCGTGAAGATGTAGAAGGACAGAAACAGGGCAAATAGCATGGTCTCCAGACCCTCTGTGTGTGGAATGCCCAGCAGAATAAACTCGGTCACCACTGAGAGATTCCTCATACCTATGAGAATGTCTGACCTTGAAAAGGGAGCCAAGACTCTCAAATCTGGACACCAGTATCAAATTATTAAGTTTCTTGCTGATGAGTACTCTAACGATGCCAATGTACAGCAATGTACCTATTTACAAAGGGTAAGAGCATGATTTAGGTAAAAAAAAAAAAAAAAAAAAAACCTATTTAAGAAGTCACCATCTGTCCACTTCTTGCAAAGAATTTTACAAAAGCTTCCATAATGAGATCATAAGTTTAAAGATATTTTCAATATATTTCCAGCTAGAAACCTTTTTGCATCCTTTTATTATCTTCTAATATATTTATATTTGACTTCTTGTAATATCTTTGAGCAATAAACTCACACTATTCATTACCATCTACAAAATAACAGAAAAAAATTGTATTAGAAATGTACTAGAAATAAGAACAATTAATGTGAATCTTCACTTTGACACTTATTAGATATTGTAGTTCAAATTACCTGCACATTTACATACCTGGCTGTGCAAAACATTTATTAAAAATCTCATTTAATTTTAGGAATCATGCAACAGTATTTTCTCCCTGCAGACACTAGATCTTCGGATCAGTTCAGTATAGAAGCTTTCAAATTGTGCAGCCACATTCAACATCAAGATTCTAATCAGAAACTTTAACAAGTGCCAATGAAAAATATCTCTAAAGATAATGACCTGGACAGTATAAGTTACCCTGTACCACATCACAATTAGGTAAAAATGAAAACTGTGAAGAGAGAAACAAGCCTTCTGGGAAAGGAGTGATTATTGATCCCTGTTATCAATTCTAGCCATACCTGAGAAGTCTCTGAACAAATTCCCATGAGTTTTTCAACTACTGTCCTTGGTCTGCAAAACACGGTGTCTCTGGTCCTTGCCTTTGTGCAGACATCATTATGATCTGTGTTTTTACAAGTTTCATTTGACTCAAAGTCCATGTCAGGTAAAGGAAGTCCCCAAAATCCAGAGAAGGCCCTGTGTGTGCATTTGTTAGTGTGCAAGGGGCAAAGGCCATCAGTGAGAAATAGGAAGCAGTTTGAATACTCACAGAGTGCAGCTGGGAACATGGTCAAGGTTTCCAATGTGTAATGAGAAGACTTCACATTTACTGCTTCTGAGCAGAGCACAGCGTATTCGATTCAAAAGGCTTTTCATTTCCTCCTCATAAATAACCCAGTCTCATGGGATTTGTGCAAGCAAAATTAGTACACATGCACTCTCCCTGGAATGCTTTCATGGATGTATACTTCAGATCTTCTTAAGCTCTGGTTGGAGCTCAGTGATGTCCCTGAAGGAGCAATTAGTTTGTCAACCTCATCTTCATCTGGTCATGAATAGTCATGATATCATCAGAAAAGAATGGCCTGAAGTGGGAAATGTGTTCCTCAAAGATTGTTTGCATGGCGGTCCCAATTCTCACATAAATCACCTCCAATGATAGTGTACTTTCATTTTATTTGAACTTATCAAGAATTGTGTCAAGTGCAACATCTTAACCTTGTTCCACAAATAAAGGACATTGGAACTCAGAGCATCGCGGCTTTCCTAAAGTTAGATGGTAGAAGAGCCCAGGCATTCCCAAGCTTAGCTTACTTTGCACTACATCAACCCTGATACCCAAAATGATTCCAGGCAGAAAGCAGCTGTCCCTGTGAAAGCAGAGTACTATTAATAGATTTATTTGTGAAATTTGAACAAGCTTCTGTATATTCATATAGCAATTAATGTTGCTATTATATATTCCCTGACCATACAATGTTATGGCCTCAAAGAGTAAGCCAGAAAGGATAGACACACAGACACACACACACACACACACACACACACACACACACACACACACAGAGAGAGAGAGAGAGAGAGAGAGAGAGAGAGAGAGAGAGAAAGAATTGAAATTTTCAGTGGCTCATGTTCTGTTCACTGAGCTAAAGCCTCCCAGAACGTTCAATAGATATCTCTCAGGAGATCTCTAAAGATATGGCATAACTTGTAGACTATTTTGCATTGCACTTGCATTGTTCTTGTTTCAATCACAGAAAAGAGCCTAACTCATTTAATTCCTTATTCTCTGGACCAGATACTCAAGCTAATCATTGGCCTATTGCAGGAAAAGCTTATTATAAATGGTAAGATATTTTTCTGAGCAGTCTTGATCCAGCAACATGTGCTTTATTGTCTGTTGGTAATACAGGGGGTTGGATGAATTGCTAGTCACAAATTACTTTTTACCCACAATAGCAGTAGAAATGAATTGGACTCTAACCCAAATGGAAGAGAATAGGGATGACAAATTCCTCGTTTGTGTTTTCTTTCTTCCTACCATCTCTCCTTTCTTTCCTTCAGACTTGGTGAAATGAAGTCCCTAGCTTCCTGGAAATTTAATGGTTTCTGTGAAAGAGATGTGATCCACTTAACAAAAGAGTGAAACAACAAATAGGACTAAAACCTATTAAACATATATTTTCTGTATTTTTGTTGGAGAGAAATGGGAATGACGAATTCCTGGAAAGCACTAACTCCTAAGCAGTCCCTCATCCTGATCCCCTCTCTACTGTCAAAGCCTACACCTTGCTTGTATATAAGTAAAGTAATAACAGCAGATTACAACACTGAACCAGTCCCTGAATCAGAAGTAGAAGAGGCACAGTGAAGAGATCACTGCTTCTCTTAATAGACAAGATTATCCATGTGTATCTATCTATACATGCATTCATCTGTTTTAAATAGGTCTTTGCTTTCACTGAGATGTTCAACCATATCTTCTATATTCATTCCTTACTAATGTTTTACTCATCTCGAACCTTGCTATGCTGGTGTCATGGAAATTGGGTATTGTAGTCTGCTCAGCAAAATGGAACAAATCTAAGACTTCTAGGGAGGATTATACTAAAACATTTCCAAAGGGAAGGATTTATTATGGGATTTTTAATGGTGTATATTTGCAATGCATAACGTATTTATCTTGGGGAAATGGTACATATATGTATTGCAACTTAATCACTTTTACTTCCATTTCTTTTCTTGGCACTTCTGTTTCCATCCATTACCTTTCCTTCCTCACAAAGTCTACTTCATTATTTCCTATCATTTCCTCTTTGCTCTTTATTTGTAGTTTTGATTTCTCATAGAAAAGAAACAATGCAATATTTAACTTTCTGCATGTGATTTACTTCACTTAACATTGCAGTCTAGAGATGCATCCATTTTTCCAAAAACAATTAAAATACATCCTTTATGCCAGAGTAGTACTCCATTGAGTATATAACATATTTTCCTTACCCATTCATCTGTTGATGGACATATAAGCTGCTTCCAAAATTTAGTTTTTATGAATTGTGCTTCTATAAATATGTGTATTTATGTACCACTGTAATACAATGCAAAATATTTAACAATTTCAGGAAGATACCCACAAAACATATAGCTTAGTCAAATGAAATTTCTATTTTTAGGTTTTTTAGAAATGTTCTTATTGATTTCTACAGTGGTTGTATTAGTTTAAAGTCTCACCAACATTGTAGAAGTGTTCCTTTTCTCCAACAACTTCACCAGCACTTGTTGATTTTTTGAGTCCATTTTTTCTGGAGTAAGATGAAATCTCAGGGTTTCTTTTGATTTAGATTTCTCCAAAGATGCTGAAAATGTTTTTCAGGAACTTATTGATTAGCCATTTGTACTTTTTCTTTTGAGAAGTCTACTTAATTCAAACTGCCCATTCTTGGTTGGACCTTTTATTTCACAGGGTCTAATTTTTTTTGAGCTCTTCAAATTTTCTAGATAGTAGTTCTATGTCCAAGGAGTAGCTGGCAATATTTTTCCCATTCTTCAGGTTGTTTCTTCATTCTCTTTGTTGTTTCCTTTGCTGTACAGAAGATTTTAATTTTATATATTTTATAAAATCTCTTTTGGTGATTCATGGTATTATTTCATGTGCAATCAGGATTCGGTTTAAAAATCCTAACATATCCCTGTATCTTTTAATAATTTTATTTTATGTACTTTTTCTTCCAGAAGATGTGGTGTTTCTGTTTTAATAGCTACTTTTCTTATCAATTCTGATTTTATTTAAGTACATGGTGAGAGATATGTGTGTACATCCTTTCCTCTGCATGTGAATAACGAGCTTTCCCAGTATCATTTGTTAAAGAAGCTATGTTTTCTCCAGTGTTTTGACCCATTTATCAAAAATCAGATGACTAAGGTGGGTGCCTGGAGGTTGTTTCTGTATACTCAATTCTATTCCATTGATCATTATGTCTTTTTGCATGCCGGTAACATTGTTTTTATTACTGTATCTTTGTAGAATAACTTGAAATCTGGGATTAATGTGTCCAGCTCTCTTTTTGTTCCTCAAAATTTCTTTTGCTATTCTGATATCTTCTTGTTGTATATACATTTTTAAATTTTTTTCTAGTTCTCTGAAAAACTCTGTAGTTTTTTTATGAGAATTGGATTATATCTCTATATCATTTTGATAATAGGGACATTATGACCATATTAGTTATGCCAATCTTGGAAAAGGGGATGTTTTCCCATTTTATTTTTTTTAATTTACAAATTCATGTATTGAATAAATTCAATAAACAGATAAACAGTGATATAAAAGTAAGATGCAAATAAAAACATTATGAGCATTTTAGATTTTTTTTAAAAAGTAAATTTTTGTTAATTAAAAATTAAAATTAATACTGGGCCAGGGATTTAGCTCAGGTGTCAGCACACCTACCTAGCAAGTGCAAGGTCATGAGTTCAATCCCTGATACCAAAAACACAACAACAACAACAAAAACCTCACAAAAAAACAAACAATGGCTACTTTTCCAAAGTATAGAACTGGATTCCAACAAAAAAATTTAATAAAATAAAGCACAATGTTTAATAAGGCAAAATTCACACACATTTATATAAGATTACAAAATTCTGTTATGTCCTGGGAGATGAGGGGAAAGTACTAAAATTGAAGTAGCTTAAATATCCTTTTTAGAGCATTTACCATTATAAGGTAATATATAAATTTCACAATACACTATATTGAGAAAATAAAACTTAATTGTTGAATCATACCACTGAGCTATTCATTTACCATTAACTTTTAGTTAACTATATATTTATAAAGATATTCCTAACTCACACAGCTTTAAATACAGAAAATTAAGATATCAGATCATGCATAGTAATTTGCACAAAGTAAAAGTCAATATATTTTCAGTATCCTTTGTGGATACTCTAAAGTCTGAAAGTTTATGAAAAGTTAAAATATTGGATATTCTAAAATTTTCTCCCATTGTTTTTGTTTCTTATGAATACAAAGTGAGTTCAGAACACAACTTCAACAAGTCTCTACATGACTGTTGTAAAGTGGCTGTTAAAGCTAATAGTCTTTTCTCGTAGCTAGTAATCAATATTATTTAAATTATTGACAATTGTCAAACATCAATTATAGGCAGAATCAATTTAGTAAAGTTTTTGCAATACTGGAAACAGTAATGTCAATCTTATTCCACTTTCTTCCTTTAGCTGGAATTTTGAATAAAACAATTTTATCCACAGCCAAAGGAACAAACTATGTTCTGCTGAATGCAGATGGTCTTTCTGCTATGGCTTTCTGGCATGACAGTATATAAATACTGTTTGTTTAACTAACAGATTTAATGTATACTAGATTGAATACTGTCCCCTACATGCATTACTGAGACTGATTAATGCTAAGTGAAAAGTCTAGTAGCACCCAAATTGACATTATCCTGTGAGTGTTCAAATAATGAGTAATGTTTGTTAGTGAACTATTTTTTAAACATCTATTCTTAGAAAATGTGTACCAAGAAAAATATAAAAAGAATTGAGCTATTTAAAAACAATGTATTAAAACACTAACCTCTACCCTTTTAACTTATAAAGAAAAGCAGTAGCCAAACATGCCAGGCCTCAGAGTAACTATGTCTTCATACGATACTATAAATATGAAGATGCTTAGGACCTGCTGTTATCCTTTGGTGTTACCAGACAAACTTTCTAAAATAAAGAAATATGTAAGAAAATATATCACTGATTTTATTTCAGGGGACCCTGATTTTTATGGTTCTGACCTCCTGTAACAGTAGTAAATTAATTGGAGTTCCCCCCCCTAGAAGCCCTGTGCTCATACACTGGGTCCTGTATTAGGCGAAGAATTTCTCAGGATCACACTCCTTCAAGTGATATGCAAAAGATCATAGGGCTGTCAAAAATAACATATTCAATGGTACAGTTCCCGAAACTAAAGGTTGAGAGTAGGACTTAAGGCATCTGACTACAAATGAAGGCATGCTGCCTTTAAAAAAATCATGACTAAGGCCAGGGATTTAGCTCAGTGGCACCACACCTGCCTCACAGGCGCAAGGTCCTGCATTTTATCCCTAGTACAAAATAAAAAAGACTATAATGAAAATATAAAATTATACGATATTAAATTCATTAATGTTATATAAGGGTTAGTGCTTTACATAGAGACAATGAAGGTCGAGGACTTTTCTATGCAGGAATCAGAACTATCTATTATTACAGGTTGTGCTGCCTTAAAACCTATACAATAGCCTTTACTGTGGTTAAATAAATGCCCAGCAAAACTTAAAATCTCACTATGTAGTATTTTGGATTAAACAGTGAGTAATATTTGTAAGGACACAGTAAAATCTCTACTTTTGTATAAGAGGGTCATTTGGGAAAAATAGGTATTTGTAACTACAGCTAAATAAATTATACAATTGATAGTTTTCTATAATTAGCCATATGAAGATTTAAAATAACCATTATTTTTATATGTAAATAGCTATTGCTAAAATACTTTCAAAGATCAAACTTTATTTGTACTATTTGCTTGTTTTTCTTTTTTTAATGTAATGAACAGGTAAACATTAACCATGGCTTACTTGATGAACCATAAGTTCCAGGTTAATGAAGTACTATTTTCTCCCTTTGGGAAAAGCAAAGTTGGCTGTGAGAAAATCCTACTCCTTACTGGCCCTCCATTATTGAAAGATATGGACACTCCCATAGCAGACATTAAATATATTTAGAGATAAAGGTTTTTGGATGGTAGTAGGCCACTTAACTTCATTTTTAAAACAACTTATAATATTACTATAAAGGGCTTTTTTGATTCACGGATATTCCTAAATTGCTGATGACATCTCTAATCCTGTCTTTGTTGCTTTTAAAGATTTTGTTTAACACTGTAGCACTCAGACTGTTCCTTCTTTTCTATTTGAAATTGATATTTGCAATACCTGATAGAATTTGCAGTACTAAGCCATACCTTTGTGGCATCAACAAAAATTTCTCAAATCTAAGGTGCAGTTTACAGTGCAAACCTTTACTTTCAAATCTAGTGACTTAAAATTCTAAACATCCACAATTTTTTACCAGGTGTTGTGGTGTCAGCCTTTAATCCCAGCACTCAGGAGGTTGATGCAGGAGGATTGTCATGAGTTCAAGGCCAGCCTGGGCTACATAGTGAGTTCATGTCCAGCCTGAACTACAAAGCAAGACTGTCTCAAAAAATAAACAAAACTAAACAAAATTTAGAACAATAGATACCTTCTGCATACATTTAGAAGTAAAATAGAAACAGTCACCTTCAGATCAATCTCTGCTACTCAAATACAAGAAATACTGAGAACCCTGACCAGCTGGTCCTTAGGCCAGTCAGTTCCTGAAACCATGGAATCAAAATTTCATATTAGCTAATCTTCCTGTTTCTTGTGTCCTAGGACTATCTCTCTGACTCATTTTGATGATGCAGACAGAACTGTATTCTAGGAATAAAGGCTACTAAGAATGTACAATGTACCCATTTCAATTTCAAATATTAGCACTGAAAAATTCCATTCTAGACAGATTAATACTTTTCCGTAAGTAGATTTTTCTACAATAGTTTCATTCAGTAAAATCATTTAACTGGAATAATATCAAAAATTTATTTCACAAATCTCTTTTATTTTATTTTTTTAATTAAATTCTTTTATTGGTACATTGTAGATATACAACACAATTACATTTCTCATTGGGAATTGTACCTTTACATAATGCATCTTGGTTCTTATTTTTTCCCCATTCCTAGCCCTCCCTTCATGCCCTCCACCCTTCCCTATTTACAAAGACTTTATTTCCTTTTTTTCCATTTCTCATCATTTTTCCTTTCCCTTCTTTCCTTTCCCCTGCCCCTCCCACTACCCCTACCCCTTTGGACCTTTTCTTCCTATTTTGCATTATCAATTATTCATTCTAATCATTGGTACATTTTAGGTATACAATATAATGACATTCATCATTGGAAATTTGCACCTTTACATAGTCTCTCTTGATTCTTATTTTTCACCCTTGCCCAGCCCTCCCTTCAACCCCTCCAGTCCTCCCTATTTACAAAGATTTTGTTCCTATTTTTCCATTTTCTCATATTAATCCCATTCCCTTCTATCCTTTCCCCTAGCCCTCCCACTTCCTTCCCCTTTGCCCCTTTTCTTCCTATTTCACATTACCTATTATACAGTTTAGTCTTTATTTACACTTTCAGTTTCTCACACCAGAGAAACTATTCGGTATTTACACATGTGTGTCCTATTTATTTCACTTAAGAGTATCGCCTCAATCACAAATCTCTTTTAAAAACTAAAGTTTATCAACTGTGGTTAAACACAAACATATGACTCAAGAGACTACTACTTTAAATACATAGTCTGCTATATGACTTGGAAGCTGGTTATCTTGCTTCTAGATAATTAAGTCCCTTGCATCTATCTCATCTCCTAATTTCTATAACCATTTATAAGGAAAGGGAACGTGAAGAAAAGAAACAAGGAAAATCTCAGAAATTATTAGCAGCTTTCATGAAGGTTAAGGTCAAAGATTTTAAAAAAGATAAAATCGGCTAAAAGATAGATTTCATTAAACATTATCAAAGATAGCTGCATATTGATAATAGACTTTTGAACAATAATAAACATTCCGTTACACATACAGTATGTATCTACACTATATGGCACAAGCTAAAACTACTTCTGGTTGGAATATTGACATCCGTAAAAGATCAAAGGGTATACCATCTTTCAAGAAAGCTGAAAAGGCTAAGTAAGGTTAAGTGTCATATTTACACACTTACCTAGTTATTTTACAAAGACTGATTCCTAGATTACTCAAGCTGTTACTTAGGTTAAGCTGATGGTCAATAAGGTAAAGGCACATGTAAGCCAGAAAAATTTGGTCCTATTACTTTAGTATAAAGTATTTTCCATGAAAATATTTTATGCATCTAACTAAGTCACTTAAGTACAAAACATTTTAGGATTGTCACTTAGGTACTGCCTAAGTCAGATGTACCTTTCATAATTTTGTAGTCTTTCCATGGCCCAACTGAAAAAGCAAAAACTTTATTATTTCTATTTTATGATATAATCACTCATGTACTGCTGTTAAGGAACAGAAACACATTAGACTATTTCTATAGATATAGCAGAAAATTTCTGAATCAAAAGAAAAAATCTTACTACGTTATAACAAGGTAAAGCTAAAAGGATTCACTACAACAGCGTTTCACAACTGCAGTCATGAAACTCTCATGTTTCATGAATTAACACACAAACACACAAACCCTGAATTACCCTATACTATGCTTTCTTCTAGAACAAAAAACTATGTTAAAAAACTTAACCTATATATAACACTATTGTACAACTGGCTTTTAAGAAATAGTGTGTGCCCTTTAAGAGACGAAGAGATGCTCTAATGCAGTCTGATCTGTATATTACTCTATATTTAACATTTACCAACTAGCCGTCACATTATTATGGGTTGATTACTAGTGTGTATTTTACATTAGCAACTTATAGCTGCACTATTATAAATTTTTAGTCTATATTAAAGTAGTTAACAAAAAATTGATAATTTCTGATGGCAAAAATTTGTGAATCCTTTTCCCCTGTGGGTACAATGTATTTTTTAAATTTTTATCAATATTTTATTTTCAAAATCCTCCATGATTAAACTAGTTTTGGCAACTGTTCTATTGTGCATGAACACAATAATCCCTGCTTTCAACTTTATTTTGTTCCACTGTCACGTTTTTCTAGTTGATTTCTTTTTTTCTTCAAGTGTAGGGAAAGTTATATTTAGTACGTAACATGAAAGAGTCACATGTGATTATTTAAAATTCTAAACATTCCCCCCATTTATTTAATGTGTGATACAAAGAAGCTTTCCTAGCTTCTAGAGTTTTCTGTTAAAAACTAATGTTCTATTTTACAATGAACAGATTAAGATCGTGGCTTCCCATTAAGTGTAAAAGCAATTTGTTCACAAGGGATCATTGTTACATTACATTAAAAAATTAAGTTATGATGGCCATGAGTTCAGCTGTTAGATACACAGTTGTTAACCTAGTTCTAGTTCTCTTAATGTATATTTTAAAGTGTTTTGCATAATATGTCAGTTTGTACTCTGCTCTGGCACTTTTTCTTGAATAAGCTTCTATAACTTTGCTAGCATTAAGGCACTGTTACAGTCACTACTGGGTTAAAGTTATTAACAATCATATAAAACAAAGGAGAACAAAAGAGTTAAACATTCCATTTAAAAGTAACATTCCTTACTTTACCACTTAGCCGGTCACAAAGTTTTAGGTCCTGTGTAACCAGCTGTGAGCACACATGAAGAGGTCTGTAATCTAAACACACGGGCAACACACAGAGAGAGTGAATCCCGTTTATGGTATAGGGTTCAATGGAAACCCAATGACAACTCTGCTAATAATTACAGCGTTGATAATTTCTTTCATCTGTCACCACCAATTATAGTCCCCATGGCTTAGTATAACCCTATTCAGAATATACCTTTCTGCTGAGAGATTCATGCAAAACTTGAGTGAAACTGCCACCAACCCAAATTGGAACTGCCATTCAGAGTAAGTTGTATTAAAAGAATCCAAGCATGGAAACGAACTCATTCCTGCTGAATTGTAGATGAAACTTCACATCATCAACTCTTTCATGGACACTCAAGATGAAGATAATCTGTTACACTTAGCAAGAGAGAACCAACCAGAGACTGATACTAAATCCACACAGGAGTTTATTACCGGCTGGGACCTGAGCCGAGCATCGGACTCGAGCCTCGACTGGGGGGAGACAAACATGTTTTAAACACCTTTGAAGCCAACAGTTTCTAGGTCCCCCTATGGGATGGAACTAGTAAAGCAAGCAAAAGGTACAGAAGCAGAATGTCCTGCTGTTAGAACATTTGTAAAACAATAGTTGTTTAACTGTTGTTTCTAAGAGACTAAGGGGAGGAGGTTTCTAGGCTTCCTCCTTCTGAGTTCATCTAAAGGGCAGGCAGATGGGTCGTTCAGCAGCATTATGGAGTCTGTCTTGCTAACTCGGGTCCTTCAAATCAACTTTAAACTCTATGCTGTTTTACAATCACCCCTGCTCAGTTTTTTAGTATTTCACAACACCCTGCACTTATGTTCAACCAAGAACTTTCTACATTCTGTGTGCAGCGACACTAGCTTCGTCTTGCCAGTCAGACTCTCTCTGGGACGTGGAGCTGTGTGAAGCAAAACTGCAAGGGGAAGAACATTCTGGCGAACATAAGTAGTGCATCAGTGGGAGGCGGTACTTCCCACAGAAGTCCACAAATTTAGTTTGTCTGATACAACAGTCAAAGTAGACTCTACCACACTTTGGATTTGGGCCATTGTTAGCTGAACTCAAGTATTTAAGAAGATTCCCAGGAAGATCATGAGAGTGTAGGAAATATTTCGCATCTTAATGGTCCGCGCAGCTAATTCCAGGAGAGTTGGAGGGTGGTAGGTTAAATCTCTAACAAAACGAACAACCAGTGGATTTCCTTATAAGCTCAACTCTTCCAAATAAATAAGGCTGAGGACCTCTCGGGGCAGGTTTGTCAGCAAGTTATTGTGGAGACTGAGGGAATGAAGTGAATGCAACTGTGAAAGCTGAGGAGGCACACTTTCAATTTTGTTGTCACGTAATACCAAGTAATTCAGAGAAGGCAGATTTGCTAATTATGGTGGGATTTCTTTGATGAAGTTTCCTCCAAGATATAAACACTCTAAACCCTGCAAGTTCTCGATCTCCCCCGGGATGTTTTGTAGTTGGTTGCAGCCCAGGCTGAGGGTCTGCAGCTCTCCCAGCCCCAGCAACGAGGCGGGAATCTCCTGGAACCAGCTGCCGCTGAGGTTGAGAACCTGGAGAATGCGTCTGAGCGGCACTGGGCCAAACCTTTGGGCAGCGCGCCCGGCTCGCCGAGCCGGTTGTTCCTGGCCAGCAACGTGCGCAGGCCTCTCAGTGCCAGCAGCTCGAGTCTCAGCTCGGTCAACGAGTGACAGCTCACGTCCAGCAGCTGTAGGTGCGGGAAGCCACTGCCCAGCGCCCACGGCAAAGACACCAGATGGTTGTGGGGCAGCGGGAGCCACAGCAGCGCCTCCCGCGAGCCGCGCTGCTCTTCGCTGCGCACCGCCAGCTCGGACTCCAGCGTTTCAATGGACTCACTGAGGCGAGACCAGTTCAGCTCAGCCAGCCACAGCCACCCCAGCCTCTTCCATCCCGGCCAACCGGCTCGGCCTTCTGCCTAGGTCAGCTGCGCCCCAGAACCTGAACGGCCCCCATTTTCTAAAGTGCTCTTCAATTTCCTTTTTTCAGAGTACTATAGTTTTGGGTATAGTAGTCTTTCACTTCCTTGGTTAGGTTAATGCCTATGTATTATTGAAGGGTTTTTTTAAATCACTATGAATGAGATTATGTACTTTATTTCTTACTCAGTGGGTTAATTATTGGTATACAGAAACACTACTGACTTTTTGTGTTTTGATTTTGTATTCTGACACTGCTGAATTTGTTAATTAGTTTTTAGAGTCTACTGATGGAGTTTTTTAGGATCTTCAATGTAAAATGCCACATTATCTGAAAATAAGTACTTCCTTTTTTATTAATATAACTTTTATTTCTTTCTCTCTCTTGATTGCTCTGGGTAAATTTTCAAGTATGTTATTGAAAAACAGTGCCAAGAGTGGATATCCTTGTATTGTTCGTGATTTTATTATTTTTTTTATTTTATTTTATTTTTATTCTTAAGTTCTTTTATTGGTACATTTTAGGTATACAATACGTTTACATTTATCATTGGGTGTTTGTACCTGTACATGATGTATCTTGATTCTTGTTTTTTCCCCATTGCCTGTGTGCCCTTCACCCCCACCACCCTTCCCTATTTACATAGACATGATTTCCATTTTTTTTCTTTTCTCATAATTTTTCCTTTCCCTTCTTTCCTTTCACCTTACCGTTCCTTCACCCCTACCTCTTTGGACCCTTTTTCCTATTTCAAATTATCAATTATTCATTTTAATCATTTTAATCCTTATTTACACTTTCAGTTTCTCACACTAGAGAAACTATTTGGTATTTACACATGTGAGTCCTATTTATTTCACTTAAGAGTATGGCCTCAATATGCATCCATTTAGCTATAAATGACTCTAGTTTCTCATTCTTTATGGCTGAGTAGTACTCCATTTTATAAAAAAACCCCACATCTTCTTTATCCAGTTTCCAGTTGATGGGCACTTGGGCTGTTTCCAAGCTTTAGCTATTACAAACTGTGCCGCTATAAACATGGGTGCACATATATCTCTGTGGTATGATTCTTTTAATTCTTTGGGGAAGATACCCAGCAGGGGAATAGCTGGGTCAAATGGGACCTCTAGTCCTAGTTCTTTGAGGTATCTCCATAATGATTTCCACAGTGGTTGCACCAGCCTGTACTCCCGCCAACAATGGAGAAGGGTTCCTTTCTCCCCACACCCCTGACAGCATTTATTATTGGTTGATTTCTTGATAGCAGCCACTCTTTCTGGAGTGAGATGGAATCTCAGTGTTGTTTTCATCTGCATCTCTCAAATGACCAGTGATGTTGAACATTTTTTCATATATTTATTTGCTGCTTTTACTTCTTTGTCTGAGAAATGTCTGTTTATTTCAGATGCCAATTTTTCAATTGGGTCTTTGAATTTGGGGGGTCTGATTTTTTTCAGTTCTTTATATATTGTACATAATAGTCCTTTGTCTGAGGTACAGCTGCTAAAAAATTTTTCCCACATTGTAGGTTGTCTGTTAGCTCGGTTGGTGGTTTATTTTGCAGTGCAGAAGATTTTTATTAAGATGAGATCCCAGTTGTTGGTTCTTTGTGCTAGTTCCCCTGCTACTGAGGATTTGTTCATAAAGTCTTTTCCTATGCCAATGTCTTCAAGAGTTCTACCTAACTTATCTTAAAGCAAATTTAGTGTTTCTGTTTTAATATTTAGATCTTTAATCCATTTCAATCTTAGTTTAGTGCATGGTGATAGGTATGGGTCTAGTTTTAATCTTTAGCAGGTTGAAATTCAATTTTTCCAACATCATTTCTTAAATAGGCTCTCTTTCCTCCAATGATGGCGGTTGGCTCCTTTGTCAAAGATGAGGTGGCTGAATATGTCTGGAGTTGCTTCTGCATCTTCTCATCTATTCCATTGAACCCCCAGTCTGTTCTTTTTCCAGTACCTTGCTGTTTTTATCACAGTAGTTTGTAGTATAGTTTCAAGTTGGGGACTGTGATACTCCCTGCCATGTCTCTGTTGCTTAGAATTGCTTTTGCTATTCTATGTCTCTTCTGGTTCCAAATGAATTTTTGTATTGTTTTCTCTAGTTCTGTGAAGAATATTGTTGGAATTTCAATTGGCATTGCATTGAATCTATATAGTAGTTTGGGAAGTATGGCCATTTTCACTATATTTGTTCCTCCTACCAGGATCAAGGGATGTCTTTCCATTTTCTTGTATCATCTTCGATCTCTTTTTACAGAGTGCTACAGTTTTCAATGTAGAGGTCTTTTCCTTCCTTTGTTAGATTGATTCCTAGATATTTCATTTTTTTGGATGCTATTGTAAAAGGAATTGTTTCCCTAATTTCTCTCAGTGAGTCTGTTATTTGTGTACAAGAAGGCTATTGTTTTTTGAGTGTTGACCTTGTATCCAGCTACTCTACTGAATCTGTCAATTAAGTCTAGAAATCTTTTGGTCAAGTTTTTTGGGTCTTCTATGTAAAGTATCATATCGTCAGCAAATAATGACAGTTTAACTTCTTCCTTTGCTATCTTTATTCCTTTTATTTCTTTCTCTTTTCTAATTACTGTGGCTAATGTTTCCAGAACTATATTGAATAGGAGTGGTGATAGTGGGCATCCTTGTCTTGTTCCTGGTTTTAGCATAAAAGTTTTCAGCTTTTGACCATTTAGTATGATATTGGCTGTTGGTTTTTCATAAATAGCCTTAATCGGATTGAGATAAAGACATTCTATTCCAATTTTCTGTAGCATTTTTATCATGAATGGGTGTTGGATTTTGTCGAATGTCTTTTCTGCATCTATTGAAATGATCATACGGTTTTTGTCATGACTCTGTTAATATAGTGTATTACATTTATTGATTTAGGAATGTTGAACCATCCTTGCATCCCTGGGATAAATCTGACTTGGTCAGGGAGTATGATCTTCTTGATGACCCTCTGTATTCCATTTGCCAGTATCTTGTTGAGAATTTTTGCATCTATGTTCATTAGGGAAATTGGCCCGTAGTTCTCCTTTTGGGTTGGGTCTTTCCCTGGTTTGGGGATCAAAGTAACACTTGCTTCCAGGAATGAATTTGGAAGCCTTGCTTTCAATTTCCTTGATGAGTTTAAAGAGTAATGGTGATAGTTCTTCTTTAAATGTCTTGTAGAATTCAGCAGTGAAGCCATCAGGACCTGGGCTTTTCTTTGTTTGTAAATATTTTATTACATTTTCAATTTCACTCATTGTAATTGGGGTGTTTAGAATTTCTATATCTTCTTCATTTAACTTTGGCAATTCATATGTATCTAGGAATCTGTCCATTTCTTCTGTGTTTTCCATTTTATTAAACTGCAGGTTCTAGAAGTAGGTATTGATGATCCTCTGGATTTCTGTTGGATCTGTTGTCACTTTACCTTTTTCATTCTTAATTACATGGATTTGTGCCTTTTCTTTCCTTTTTTTGATAAGGTTGGCTAAAGGTTTATTGATTTTATTTATTCTTTTGAAAAACCAACTCTTTAATTAATTAATTTTTTGTATCATTCACTTAGTCTCCATTGCATTGATTTCTGCTCTGATCTTTATAATTTCCTATCTTGTGTGAGCCTTGGATTTGTTATGCTCTTCTTTTTCTAGGAGCTGGAGTTTCTGCATTAGATTAGCTACTTGAGTTCTCTCTGTTTCCCTTATATGGGCATTCACTGCTACGAATTTCCCAAGTGGAACTGCTTTCATTGATCCCATAGATTCCTAAATGTTGTCCTGGCATTATCATTTACTTGTAGAAACTGTTTAATTTCTCCTTTAATTTCCTCTGTGACCCATAGGTTGTTCAGGAGGTTCTTATTCAATTTCCATGTATTTGTGGGGTTTTTGTGGTTTCTTATGTTATTGATCTCCAATTTTATTGCACTATGGTCTGATAATATACAGGGGGTAACTTCAACTTTTTTACATTTACTTAGACATATCCTATGAGCTAGCATGTGGTCTATTCTGGAGAATGACCCATGTGCAGCTGAAAAAATGTGTACTCTGTTTTTGTGAGGTGGAACACTCTGTAAATATCTAATAAGTCCATTTGTTCAGTAACTTGGTTCAGTTCTAGAACTTCCTTGTTAACTTTTTGTCTATATGATCTGTCTATTTGTGATAGTGGCATACTGAGGTCCCCCACTACAATTGTGTTAGTGCTTTTTTGGTTTCTTGTGTCCATTAATATTTGTTTTGTGTAGTTGCAGGCATCTGTATTTGGTGCATATATATATTTATGATTGTCATGTCTTACTCTTGGATTGTTCCCTTCACAAGGATGTAGTGACCATCATTGTCTCTCTTAATTAGTTTGGTTTGAAATCTACTTTGTCTGCAAATAATATTGCTACCCTTGCCTTTTTCTGGGTTCCTGTGGCATGGAGGACTGTTTTCCATCCTTTTACTTTCAGTCTATGAATTTCTTTTTGAGTTAGGTGTGTTTCCTGTATACAACATATTGTTGAATTTTGCTTCTTAATCCATTCATTCTGTCAGTCTATTTCTTTTCATTGGTGAATTGAGGCCATTATCATTGATAGTTATAATTGATATTGACTCATCCTTGTCATGATGTTTTACTGTTGCTGGCTCTTTTATTTATTTTTCCCCCTTTCCCTTTAGGTTTTCACCTTGCCTGGTAGCTTCCCTCTGTTGGTCCTCGTGGAGTTGTGACCTTCATTGTTTTTTTCTAGGATATTGTTTAGAATTGCTTGTAGTGATGGTTTAGTGTTCATGAAATTTCTCAGGTGTTCTTTGTCGTGGAATTATCTAATTTCCCCATCCATTTTGAAAGATAATTTTGTTGGCTTTCAACTTTCAAATCTTCCTTCTAAGAATGGAAAGCTTCAAATATTACCCTAAACTATAAAGAAAGTTTGGGGATGTAGCTTAGAAATAGAGGTATTTCTTGAGATATCTAAGGTCTTGGGCTCAATTCCCAGTACCATATAAAAAGAAAATGGTGAATAGGCAAATGCAATGTAGAGATTTCTTAAATCGGGCATGCTGTAACATCAAATCAGAAATCCTTAGTGTGCAGTCTTTGTAACCTGGCTTTTATATCATTACTCTGGAAAACCTAGGAGGAATATTACAGAATTTAGAAAATAGGATGAAGACAAGAAGGTATTTCAGATAAGGAAGCATGGAGAATGAGGACCACATAAATGAACCTAGAATTGAGGAGATGTTATAGGAATGGCTCCATCCAGTACAACACATAACTGTCTAGAAGCTCTTAATAGTTATTAAAATATCACATATTTCCTTTCTGCATCACACTCATTTTAATCACATGTAACACTATTATTATCCTTAAATACAATGCTATATCCAAATGTTAAATTCTAGAAGTAATAACATAGAGTCATCTATAACTTAATAGAATGTTTTAAAATGTGGAAGAAACTATTACTTATTTCTGGTATTCATTCATACTCCCTTCTTCCTCAGTCAAAGTTGTTCTGTGTCTCAGTTTGATACACTGCCATATAGGGTCACTATGTCATTTCTCAAATTATCATGTAGTTAGCCTTATCTATGTGGCAAAAGTCCTTCTAAAAGGGACACAAATAGAAGTGTCTCTCATCAAGGGACACTTTATTCTCCATCCTTATATTTTTGCCTGATATGCAGGTAGTGGAGATAAGGGATGAATCTGGAGCCATTTCTTGAGAATAAAGATGAAAGCTATATGTAGCCCCCTTCTAGACTGTAAAATCTAAGGAGTGGAGATTCTACATCATTTATTTCTTTATTTTGAACACTCATAGTAAACATTTTGCTTGTTGTCACTATTAAATTTGTTGCAATCATATGTTTATATATAATTTAACATATTTTATATATTTAAATATTATTTTCTTATCTAGGGCACTTGCACAGCTGAGAGTATGTCCTTGATGCAAGTATTTTCATTTCTTATTGATAATTTATGTATCTCAAACATGAGAATGTTTATTCAGATACTGGGCCATTTATAGACTGGGCTATTTATCCTTTAAATTATTAAGTTGTAAGAAATTTTAAAATGCATTCTGAATACAAGTTTTTCTTCAGTTAAATTATTTGAAAAAATTTTTTTTTTGCTTTGTATGTTTCTTTAAAAAAAGGATGTGAGCAATATCAGAACTCCAATGAGTTTTATGCCCAGATCTTAAAAATTCAAAATTTCAGAAAATTTTTAAGAATTTAAAGAAATTCTCTAAAGTAGTATCTCAAACGGGAAAACACTAAATCAGAGGAATGAACTGAGGTCATTAAAGTTTATGTTTTTATTCATTCTACTCATTTTTCTTAGATTAATAGGATATATTCTTAAAGCAGTACTTCTTGGAACATTTTGATTTATGCATTGAAAAAAAGCAGCTTTCATTAATCTCCCAAGTGAATCTCTTTTTTATATGACTGGAGACCTGTGGGGACTGCCAGAGAAGACTAAGGAGGAGAGATAAAAATTATTTCTCTTCTAAAAATAAATAAGATATTTTAAGGAATAGTGAAAACATGTGTGTCATTGAAATAATTTTTATACCAAACTGGTTGTGAGTAAAGTTTTTGATTGTTTTTATTTCATTAAATATTATAAAATTTTGAGACAATGTTACAAGAAATTTTCTTAAGTTTGCATTTCAATAGTTTAAATTTTTGTTAAATGTGGAGTTTTAATCTGTTTTGTAAAGTTATTTTTGCAATTAGCTAAAGACATCCCTTTAAGTTTTCTATGATCATACGTGTCAACACATATTAATTGTATTGTTTAAGAGGTTTCACTGTGGTATTTTATACTAGGACTTATGCAGCTTTGATCAACTTCCTCAACCCTTTTCTTATATTTTCCAGGTTTCCTTTCCCAAACGTCCCCCTTACTCCCTTTTTCAGACAATAAGAGTCCCTCTTCTACTTTCATCTTTTTTTCTATATGACAGAAAACATGTAACACTTGTCTTCCTTATGTCAGGAAAGAGATGGTGACCTAGTTTGAAGCTTCTGCATGTGAATCTCCAGTTTCCCCAGCACTGTTTCATCAAGCACCTGACCTTTCTCCATTTAGCAGCTTTGTTGAGATTCAGGTGGCTGAAAATGTGGAGATTTAGTACTAGGTCTTGTATTCTGCTCCATTTGTCTATAAGCCTAATTTTATGCTAATGCCTGAGGTTTTAGTTACTGTGGCTTTATAGTATGTGTTGGTATCACATATTGTGATGCTTCTACAATTGTTCTTTTTGGAAAATGTAGGTGATAGCATCATCACAAAACTGAAGAGCAAAGAAGGTTTCCTAGTTGTAATTAAAAATGCATCTAACATATCCATATGTGTTGATTATACTCAGTATCTTCCAATATACTGCTATTGCCTTGTGGCTGGGAACTGTTTTATCATGCATCATAGAACTTCATAATACCTAATACAGTTAGTTTCACACACTTAGTAATTTCAGGGGTTGTATTTTATGTATTCAAAAGGAGAATATTATTTGTTTTACAAATCACAATTTCAGATATGTTTGTAAATATACTTAGTATAAAAAGCTAGATATATAAAATATTGAGAAGGTAAGATGCTAAGCAAATATATTTATTTAGTGAATAAAGATAGAAAAGTATTGCATTAAAGGAGCCATGTTCAATAAATATAAAGCATAATCATATGGGGACATTTAAAAGGCTTGATTGTGTATTAATAAAAAATAAAAAGAAGAGATATATAATTAAAGAAGGGATTATAACCTGCTTTTAAATATGTGTGCAAAGTTGTGGATGATTATATGATAGGATTGCACTATGATTATTTTTAAAACACAGAAGAAATAAAAAATTATAGTGAAAAAAGCTGCATAAAGGTAATGGAAATAACTTTTGGATAGAAAGATTGTAGGCCATCTCACAACTGTCTTTTCTTTATGTGCTGGTTCTCTCAGGCCAGTCCTACGTTTGTACCTTCAGATCTTTTGTCCAAATGAGCACTAGCAGTAAAATCATGACTTGTGAACACACATTGCTGTTTCACATTGTTTTCATATCAAAACTACAGAAATTATAGATTATCACTAAAGGAAAAATTGTTTTCACAAGAATTTTCTTTTTTCAAAGAACTTCATTAAGGCAATTTTCACATCCTTATTCTTCAGACTGTAGATCAGGGGATTCAGCATTGGAACAACAGTGGTATAAAACACAGAGGACACTTTCCCTTGGTTCATGGAGCTGACTGCTGAAGGCTGCAGGTACATGAATGCAGCAGAACCAAAGAACACAGAAACAGCCAGGATATGGGAGCTACAAGTGCTGAAGGCTTTGTACCTGCCCTCAGTAGAGCGAATGTGGAGAATACTGGCTATGATGAAGGTATATGAGCTAAGAATAGCCAGGGCTGGGAGAAGAATATTAAATGCACTTAAACACAGAACTACTACCTCATTGATAAAAGTACCAGAGCAGGAGAGCTCTAGTAGTGGAAAAAGGTCACAGAAGTAATGGTTTACTATATCAGCCTTGCAGAAAAGCACTCTTAACATGCAGACTGTGTGAGACATGGCACCAAGCAAGCCCATGCTGTACACCCCACCAATCATCCAGCAACACACTTGAGAAGACATGGTAATATTGTAAAGCAAGGGGTTACAGATGGCAACGTAGCGGTCATAAGCCATTGCAGCCAACATATGACACTCTGCAATAGCAAAAACAAGGAAGAAGTAAAGTTGAGTCATGCATTCAGGGTAGGAGATGACATTCTTCTCCACCACAAAGTTCACCAGCATTTTGGGGGTAATGACAGTGGAATGGCATAGGTCAATGAAGGACAGACTGCTGAGGAGATAGTACATGGGGGTGTGCAGGTGACAACTTAGCCTGATCAGGGTGATCATGCCCAGGTTCCCCACCACTGTGAACACATAGATTCCCAGGAAGAGAAGGAAGAGGGGCAGCTGGAGCTCTGGTTTCTCTGTTAACCCAGCAAGGACAAACTCAGTCACTGTGGAATAATTTCCTTCTGTCATTTCCTTCTGGGATTTCTATATAGGAAAATAACAAAAATTTTGTTATGGGTATTTTTGCACCAACAATGAAGTATAAAACAGAATTTTAGCTTTTTCACACTTGTATCTCCAGTTTTATTCCAGCTTTTCATCTATGTTATATCAATGAACTTGAAATCCCAGATATATGGGAAATGCAAAAAAAAATCTTGGAGAAAATGTCTCTATTGTTTGTGGCATGCTATAAGTGTGGTAATTAGTAGTATTCAGTCCATGAGCATCCAAAGAAGAATTTTGATCATTTATTTTAGGTTTTAATGTGCCATATCCGATTAATTGTAATTCTTTTGTATTAAAGTTGTCTAAAATAAGAGAAATGATGTAAAATTACATGTGATTACACAAAGAGATTCATTAGGCTTACAATGTCAACCCCAGAAGAGCACAAATGATGATCTGCCTGAGGATCTGTTAGGATTTGAAGGCTGAAGTCTAGGAAGCTCACTGGATTCATCTGTGACAGCCCATGTTAGAAGGCTGAAGGGTCTACTGTAGAAGGTTGAAGAAACTGGAGGCAAATGTCCAGAGGCAGCAGCAAAGATTGGAGCTCTTCCAAAAGGAAACAAGCAGTTCTTTCCATTTTCATTCTGTCCAAGCTACGAAACTAATTATTGGTGCCACCAACATCCTGGTGGGTCTTCTCCCCTTGGTTTTCTGGCCTACATGTCAATGGTCCACAAACACACCAAGAACTTTATCTACTAGGTGGTTCTCAAGTCAAGTTGACATACCACAATTACAATCACCTTCCTCAACTTCTCTGCAAAGGAAATACTTTCTCATATTAAAATAACAAGAGAATCCAAAAAATCCCCATAGTCAATACCACACTTAATTATGGACTAAGCTTCTTCCCCTTTGATACTGAGCAACACAAGTTGTCCACTTCCTGACTTTCATTCAGCAATAACTAGAGGGTCTCACTAGGGCAATCAGACATCAAAATGAAATTAAAGGCATCCATATTGGAAAGCAAAAATTAATTATTCTTTCGTCTATTTGCACATAGCATGTTCTTATATAGACAAAATCTGAAAGAATCTATGAAGAAGACTAGTAGAACTAAAGTTAAGCAAGGTGATAGAATTGAAGATCAACATATGAACTCAGTTTTATTTCTACACACTTGTAATAAAAAATAAAAATAATTTAGTTAGAGCATGAATGGATGAAATGCTTAATAATAAATAAGACCCAATCAAAAGATAGGCATGTGAAATGAATAGATTCTTCACAGAAGAAGAACTAATGGCCCAAAAATTCAGAAAGATATGTTCCAGATCACAGTCCATTAGAGAACTGGAAATTAATTTAGCAAAGAGATTGCATCCTATTCCAGAAAACAATGTCTATCATGCAGAAATCAAATTATAACAAGTGCTGGTGATGCTGTGGGGGAAAAAAAAGGAAAGCTTGTACACTATAGAAGTCAGTATGGAGATTTCTCAAAAAACTAAAGTAGAAATTCCATTTGACTCAGCTAGTCCTCTTCTAAGTATCTTGCTCAAAGAATTAAAGACAACATATTACAGTGGTACATATATAGACATGTTTATAGCAGTATAATTTATAATACCTAAACCTTGGAAGCAGCTTGTATGTCCATCAACAGATGAAGAAAGAAAATGTAGTATTTATTCACAATGGTATACTGTTCTACAATAAAGAAAGAGTACTACTCTGGCAAACTTGAGTCATTTGTAGGAAAATGAATACACTTTGAGACTGTAATATTAAGTGAAGTAAATCATACATATAAGCTTAACTGCAGCATGATGTCTCTTATATACTACTCATACATAAAGAATGAGAAATTAGAGACATTTATAGCTAAATGGATACACATTGAGGCCATATTCTTAAGTGAAATAAATAGGACACATGTGTAAATACTGAATAGTTTCTCTGGTGTGAGAAACTGAAAGTGTAACTAAGGACTAAAAGGTATAATAGATAATGTGAAATAGGAAGAAGAGGGACAAAAGGGAAGGGGAAGTGGGAGGGGTAGGGGAAAGGAAAGAAAGGAATGGAATCAATATGAGAAAATGAAAAAATGGAAACAAAGTCTTTGTAAATAGGGAGGAATGGAGGGGTTGAAGGGAATGCAGGCGAATGGGGAAAAAATAAGAACCAAGATAGATTATATAAAGGTACAAATTTTCAATGAAGAATGTCATTATATTGTATACCTAAAATATACCAATAAAATTAATTTTAGAAAAGAAATCCAAAATATAAATAAAGAACAAAATTAAAGTTAGGTAATAAGAAGTATGGAGATGGTATTTCTCAGTGGAAGAGGGGAAGGAAAGGACATGAAAAAAGAAATTAAGATGTGTTATGTATATATATCAACTCCACAGAAGAAATATAAACATTAGGTACTGCAAATATGTGTTAATTTTTTAAAATGCATGATATCACACTTAAAATGAGAAAGAAGCATTGTTAAATGGTACTAAGATCCTTCATACATGGAAAGGCATCTCTTGTTGATAAATCACAAGAATCAGCATTGTGAAAGTGACAATACTTTCCAAATTGATCTATAAATTCAATGATATACCTATCAAAATCCCTACTCTATTATTTAGAGATATAGTCAAAATCCCATAGAAAGACTGGAAAGCTAGAATAATTAAAGCAAAGTTAAAAGATAAATATCAAGTTTGAGGTGTCATATTTCCTCATTTGAAAACTTACTACAAGAGTGATCAAGACAGTGCGGCAGTTTTAAATATAGACATACAGATTAATGAAATAGAGTGGACAGACCAGAAGTAAACTCACGCTTATGATAAATTGAGTTATAGAGTCTAATGACAATTCAAAGAGGAAATAATAAGTTTTTTAAACAGATGGTTCCGGGACCATTAGATAGGTACACGTAAAAGAATTAGCTTGGAACTCTTTCTCATACGACCTACAATAATTTCCTCAAAATTTGTCATAAGACTAAATGAAAGAGCCAGTGCTATTAAAAAATACCATGGGCCTAAGTGTTAGTGACCTTGGGCTTGATGATAGTTTCTTAGATAAGATACCAAAACCAGAGGCTGCTATAGAAAAAATATTAAATTGTGCATCATAATTATTTAAAATTAAACTTGAAAGAACACAATCCAAAAAGTTAAAAGACAACATATGCAATGGAAAAAATATTTTCAAGTGATATAGCTGTAGAAAAACTTATATTTACTAGCATTTTAAAAGCTTAAAGAATAAATATCCCTGTTTAAATATGGTCAGAGGATCTGAACAAACATTCCCATGATTGAGACACATAAATTACCAATAATGCCTGAAAATATATTCATCAAAAACACACTCTTGGGATATGCTTGTTCACTGGATAATAAAACAATATTTAAATTCAGAAAATATATTAAATTTTATATATATATGTGTGTCAAATATCTTAAAATAAATTTAACAGTGATAGCACTAGCAAACACATTTGCTATGAGCATTCAGAATACAGATGTAGTAATATAGAATCCCTACTCTTTAGACTGTTGCAGTCCAAATAGGACAAAGAGGTGGACAAAAAGATAAGGCAATAAATACCAAGTTGACCCAGGCCCTACAAAAACAAAGCTCTTACGGTGTTAGTGCAGAATGGGAATCAATGAAACATGTTGAAGAGTAACAAAATTTAATGCTTATTTTTTCTTTATTTTACAACACGTATTATACGACATGCTTGTTACACAAAAGCACATTTATTAGACAGTGACTTTTAACTCATAATATTCATTTAATTTTTCTTTCCTATTGGCTTATAGTATAAAAACCTATGCAATAAAGTCCCTTAAGGTCTTTAACAGTGAAAATTGTGTTAATTTTGTTTTCTATCTGCATATAAACATGTTCCTTAAGCTCACATGTGGCACATACTTAATCTTGTACCTTACAAGTCACTTACTAGCTTTTCTCCTACACTAAGTTATAAACTCAATGTAGTGCTGGGCACAGTACCTTGCATACAGCAAGTCTCCACAGTACATTTGATGACAATGTTGCAAGAAGTTTACAGATTCAAAACAATTGAATAAAGACTTCACACTTTCTGAGATAAAACAGGTAAACAAAAAAGTGTTTGCTATAATTTTGTACCATAGGAGACAAAGAGAGGAACCTGTACTCATCAGGGAGTGTGGGTCTTAGAAGGAGAAGCAGTAGAGAAAGATCAATTGTCATCTGTATCTCTCATAACACTGGGGAAGACACTGCAGGTAAAGAATCTAAAAATTTAAAAAGCAAGGACAGGGATGCAGACATACCCCTTCTGCTTCCCAGAGAGTTCGGTGCTCTGTATTTTTCTTCTTTACTCCTCTGAAAACAAAAAAGAAAAACAGAGATATGGATAACCTATGTTGTGATAGCCCCAAGGTATGTTTTGAGTCACTAATCCTAACATCTGATGAAGGTGATGCCCAAAGCCACTTGGCCTTCTGCAAAGGTTGGTTGAAATGACAATTTTATATACTGGGTACAAGAGTCTGATTAGGAGCAAACAATGAGAATGACCTCCCAATAGAATCTTATCCCATGAGTATCAACTCTGGGGAAAAGAAACAATTCAAATTTTCCTTTATCCCCATTGATTCTCAAGTGTTTAATGTTATCACATATGTGTAATTCTATGTCCTTGTGAGATTTGGGGTTAGGGCAAAGTTGTGAGAAGTATTGTTAGAGTCCTAATGAGTTTCATACCCAGAAATTGAAAAATTCAAAATTTCAGAAACTTTTTAAGACATGCACTAAAGGAATTACTTAAAGTGATTTCTCAAAAGAGAAAAAAACCAAACCAGGGGAAATAACCAAAATCTTTAAAATTTTAAAGGCTTGTATTTTCATTCATTCTACTAATTATATTTAGGTTAGTATGATATACTCATAAAGCAGTAATGCTTGGAGCATTTCAATTTGGGCACTGAATAAATGGGACATTCAAGTGCTCTTAAATGAATCTTTTTTAGATATTACCAAAGACCTGTGAACAGTCCCTAAGAAGACTAAGGAGGAAAGAAGTGATAGATATATTACTAGAAACAAAAGAGAAATGTTGAAGAAGAATGAAAACATATATGTCATAATAATTATTTTCATAACAAACTACTCATGAGTAAAAATTTTTATTCAATACACAAAAAGTATTGTATAATTTTTGAAGGAATAGTTCCAATGACTGTCATTGGTGTTTTGATAGTGATTGCATTGAATCTATATATTACTTTTTGTAGTGTGGTCATTTTAGCAATCTTAATTTTTCCAGTCTATGAAAATGGGAGGTCTTTCCACCTACTAGTGTTTTCTTCAGTTTCTTTTTGTAATTTTCATTGTATAGATTTTTATATGTATATTTACAATTATTCCGTGGTATTTTATTTCATTTTATGATTATAATCAATGCAGTTGCTTTCTTGATATCTTTATCAGTGAGCTCATTTTTGTTGTATAAAAAGTATTCCTTTTATGTTCATTTTATATTCTGCTACTTTATGGAAGATGTTTATCAGTTGTAACTATGTCTTGGTGGAGTGAATATTTCTTGGTGGATTTGCTAGGTCTAGGTCTATTATCTGCAAACAGGACAATATGACTTTCTCCATTGCTATTTTTTTCATTGCTAATTTTACGCATTTTATTTCTTTTTTTTTTTTTTTTTTTTTTGGTACTGGGGATTGAACTCAGGTCTTTGCGCTTGCGCAGCAGGCAATGAAACCACTGAGCTAAATCCCCAGCCCTGCATTTTATTTCTTTTTTTTCTCTGGTCACTCTGGCTAGGATATCCAGTATCATATTAATCATGCTTGGCAAGAGTGGAAACACTTGTCTTGTTCCTGAATTTAGAGGAAATGCTTTTAGTTTTTCTCCAATCAGTATATTGGCTACAGGTTTGTCATACATAGTATTTATTGTGGTGTAGGCTGATCTTTTCACACCTAATTTACTTAGGGATTTACCATAAGCAATGTTAAATTTTGTCAAAGCCTTTTTTTCTGCATCTATTGAGATGATCCTGGATTTTTATGTTGGATTCTATTTATGTGCTATATGATGTTTATTGATTTGTGTACATTGAGCATTCCTTGCAACACTGGAATGAAAGCAAATTGATCATAGTGTATGATCTTGCATTGTGTTGCTGAATTTGATCTGTGAGTATTTGGTGGTGGTATTGACATGACAGTAGCATCTATGGTCAGCAGTTGTATTGGTCTGTGTGTGTGTGTGTGTGTGTGTGTGTGTGTGTGTGTGTAGATTCCCTTATCAGGCTTCCATATCATGGTACTTCTGGCTTTATAGAATGAGTTTGGAAGGGAACTTTCTACTGATATTTTATGCAATAATTTGAGGAGCATTGATACTAATTCATCTTTAAAATCTGGTAACTCTCAGTTATGAATCCACTCCGTTGTACACTGTGCTTTGTGAAAATTTTTCATTATTTCTTTAAATTCATTACTTATTATTGATCTATTAAGTTTTCTTATATATTCCCCATTTAATTTCAGTATGTCCTATACGTCCATTTTATATAGATTTTCCATTTTACTGGCATACAGCTTTTCAAACCATTCCCTAAGGAGTATTTGAATTTAAATTGTATTTTTAGTATCTTTTATCACCTCTAATTTTATTTGAGTGTTGTCTATTTTTCTCTTGGTTAGTTTACTAAAGGATTGCTAATTTGACTGTTTTTTCAAAGAAAAAATTGTTTCACTTTCTGTGTCCCCATGAACATGATCAATATATTCACATCTGACACACCCTTAATTCCATATTAGTTATTAAGAGTAATTGACTAGCTTTTCTTCCAAAACAAATTGTAAACTCAATAAAGTGTGGGATATAGTAACTGGCATACACTAAATCTTGACAAAAATATGTCTGAAGAAGCTTAGACATAAGTTAACACATTCAAACTAATTGAATTAAGCTTTCACACTGCATGAGTTAAAATAAGTAAGCAAAGACATATTTGTCATAATTTTAGACTGCTATTTCAGAGAGGTAATAAGAGAACTTGTGCCCATAAGAGAGTGTGGTATTTATAAAGAGGATGAGAGAGAAACAAAAATAGCTGTGTACATTTCTATTAACTCTGGAAGGAGACTACATCCAATGATTTTAAGATTTTAAAACTCATGATCTATGACATGACCTCCTTATTCCAAGAGTTCAGTGTTGCATATTTTTCTTCTCTATTCCTCTGGAATAAGAAATGAAGATGTGAGTAAGTGATAGCCAGTAGGTATCCTTTGAGTAACTAATCCAGATCTCAGATGAAATTAATGTGCCCTGAAAAGGTTGGTTGAAAGTTGGAGTTAATGTGTGGGTGAGACAATAAGTGAATGAGTATGAGTAAACAGTTATTATGACCTTCAAGAAGTCTTACTCCACCAGTATCAATGCTTCTCAGCATTTTGACTAAGATCAAGTATTATCCCAAAAGTATCAGATCGAGAGAAAAATCAACAATTAAATATTTTACCTTTTACCCAGTGGTTATCCAGTGTTTGGTGTTGTGATTCAGTATTCTTGTTTGATTATGGATTATAAGAATGTAAGAAATGATGCTAGATCTCTAGTGAGTTTCATGTGAATGAAGAGACAACACATAATGTGGGAAAAAAATTTCACCAGCAGTCCCACAGACAAAGGTCTACTATCTAGAATCAATAAAGAACTTAAAAAAGTCAGACCCCTCAAATTTAAAGACCCAGTCCAAAAATCGGCATCTAAAATGAATAGACATTTCTCACACAAAGAAGTAGAAATGGCAAATAAGCATATGAAAAAATGTTCAACATCACTGGTCATTTGAGAGATGCAAATGAAAACAACATGAGATTCCACCTCATCCCAGAAAGAATGGCTGCTATCAAGAAGTCAACCAATAATAAATGCTGGCAGGGCTGTGGGGAAAGAGGAACACTGCTCCACTGCTGGTGGGAGTGTCAACTGGCACCACCACTGTGGAAATCAGTATGGAGATATCTCAAAGAACTAGAACTGGAAGTACCATTGGACCCAGCTATTCCCCTGTGTTTATCTTCCTCCAAGAATTGAAAGAATCATACCATAGTGATATATATGTACCCATGTTCATAGCAGCACAGTTTGTAAAAGCTAAAACTTAGAAACACCCCCAAATGCCCATCAACTGGAGACTGCATAAAGAAAATGTGGTTTTTTAATAAAATGGAGCACTACTCAGCCATAAAAAATGAGAAATTAGAAACATTTATAGCTAAATGGATGCACATTGAGGTGATACTCTTAAATGAAATGAATAGGACACATGTATAAATACTGAATAGTTTCTCTACCATGAGAAACTGAAAGTGTAAATAAGGACTAAAAGGTATAATAGATAATGTGAAATAGGAAGAAAAGGGGCAAAGGGGAAGGGGAAGTTAAAGGGGTAGGGGAAAGGAAAGAAGTGAATGGAATTATTATGAGAAAATGAAAAAATGGAAAGAAAGTCTTTGTAAATAGGGAGGGGTTGAGGGGGTGAAGGGAGGGCAGAGGAAGGGGGAAAAATAAGAATCAAAGGAGGTTATGTAAAGGTGCAAATTTCCAATGATGAATGTCATTATATTATATACCTGAAATGTACCAATAAAATTAAATTTAAAAAAAATTGAATAAGCTTTTAAGACATGCACTAAAGGAATTGTTTAAAGTGATTTATTGAAAGAGGAAAAATAGAAAAGCAAAAAAAAAAAAAATCAATGTCTATCATTATAGCAATATGTTGAATGAAGCAGTAGAGTACCTTATAAGAACCCAGAATGGGGATAAATGTGGAAGAATGAACATTTCTGTTAGTCATTAAAATTAGAAAGATAGAATGGAGGATATGGAGACAAAAGTCATTTAAGAATAAAGAACCATAAGGTCCGGGCACTTAGCTCAGTGGTTCTGCCACACATCTCACAAGCACAAGGTCCTGAGTTTGATCCCCAGTACCAACAAAATAAAGAATAAGGAAGAATCAAGAATGATAGCAAGATGACATTCACCTGCCTGGCACATCTTAACAGTTAATATTACACACTTTCTTTGTGCATTACACATTTTATTTTAAACATATTGAACAAAATCAAATTTCCTAGATGCAATGCTAAATTCAAATGTTAAACTCAATTAATATTAGAAAATATTTAAATTAGTCATTTAAATTTAAAACTGGAGACAGCTCCCAGTGCAGAGTAGGGTTCCAAGTCAACATGCCACAGCTCCCAGTGCAGAGTAGGAGGCTTCCAGGCTAACCTATCTCCACTCCCAGCCCAGAGGAGGTGAGCCACGTGGGTGCCAGAAGCACCCCCCCTCTGCGTCAAAATGAGAAGACAAGTAAATAGGCCTCAGAGCAGACTTCCACATCACCTACAGCATCCCCAAAGGGAAAGGAGATGGAACACACTGACACTCAACCACCTGGACTCCCTGAACTAGCAACAAAAGAGGATCTGGAAAAAATGAAATCAGAAATAATTTCTCACATAACAGCAGGGATTGTGCACATAGTGCAGGACAAGATTAATAAATCTAGAGATGACACAGATAAAAAAATAGAGGAGCTGAGGAACATGATGGAATCTCAGCATAGGAAACAAATGGAATCCATAAAACAGATTTCCAGGAGATGAAAATCACCATTGAAAGTCTACACAGCAGAATGAGCCAATGTCAGGACAGAATTTCAGATATAGAAGATAAGATTGCAATTAGTGAGCAGGAAAAGAAAAATTGCTTCAAAATCGTAAGGGACCATGAAAAATCAATCCAGTAGCTGCTAGAAGATGCAAAAAAGAATAAAATAAGACTGACTGGAGTCAGTGAAGAAACAGGAGAGAGTGCAGATGACATAAAAAACTATTCACAGAAGTAATGGCAGAAAACTTCCCAAGAAGGGGAGAAGAACTTGACATACAGATAAGTGAGGCACATATGACTCCAGCTGGCCTTGATTAAAAAAAACCCAAAATCTACACATAGGCATATAATTGTTAAGATTACAGAAACCCAACAGAAGAACAAAATTCTACAAGCAGTTAGAGAAATGAAACAGATCACATACAAAGGAAAGCCCATCAGAATCACAGCAGACTTCTCAACACAAACCATCAAGGCAAGAAGAGCTTGGAGTGATGTATTTCAAGCCCTAAAGGAAAACAACCTTCAACCCAGGTTGATGTACCCTGCAAAACTATCTTTCAAAATTGATGGTGAAATAAGATACTTTCATTACAAAGAGCACCTTAGGAACTTCATGAATACCAAACCTGCACTCTGAAAAATTTTAGACAAAATCCTAGGAAAAGGCAACAATGATCACAACCCCAGGAAGCAAAGCAGAATGAACCCACCTGGCATCACAAGAAAAGCAAAGGGGGATGAAAAAGTCATGACAATGATAACTCAATATTTATCAGTTATAACCATCAATGTTAGGTCTCAACTCACCAATCAAGAGAAATAGACTGGCAGAATGGGTCAAGAAGCAAAATCTAACAATATGCTGCATACAAGAAACACACTTAATTAAAAAAGAAACTCATAGACTGAAAGTTAAAGGCTGGAAAGCAATACTCCATGTGACAGGAACCCAGAAAAAATCAGGAGTAGCTATCCTTTTTGCAGAACAAGTGGATTTCAAACCCACACTGATTAAGAGAGACAAAGAAGGATACTACATCCTTGTAAAGGGAACAATCCAAGAGGAAGAGACTACAACCATAAATATCTATGCACCAAATACTAGTGCACCCAACTATATAAAACAAATATTAACAGATACCAAAAATCATATAAGCACTAAGACAATAATAGTGGGGGACCTCAATACCCCATTGTCACAAATAGAACAACTAGATAAAAAACAAGCAACGAAATACTAGAACTCAATCAAACTCTTCAACAAATGAACTTAACAGATGTTTACAGAGTGTTTTACCCCCACAAAGTAAGAATACACATTCTTTTCAGCTGCACATGGGTTGTTCTACAAAATACCACATACTTGTTCAAAGAACATATTTAGGTAAGTGCAACGGAATTGAAGTTATCCCTTATATATTATCAGACCATAGTGCAATGAAATTGGAGACCCATAGCAAAAGAAACTGCAAAAATTTCACAAACACATGGAAACTGAACAACACACTTCTGAATAACCAGTGGGTCACAGAGGAAATAAAAGAAGAACTCAGTTCCTTCAATTAAATGACAATGGCAAGAAAACATATTGCAATCTATGGGACACAATGAAAGCATTCTTACAAGGGAAATACATAGAGGTGAATACTCATGTTAGGAAAACAGAGTGAGCCCAATTAAATAACCTGATGCTGAATCTCAAGCTTCTAGAAAAAGAACAGCAGGGCAAAGCCAAAGCCCATAGAAAGGAGGAAATTATAAAGATTAGAGCAGAAATCAATGCAATGGAGACTAAGAGAACAATACAAAAAATCAATGAAGCCAAGAGTTGGTTCTTCAAAAGAATAAACAAAATTGACAAACCCTTAGCCAACCTTATTAGAAAAAGGAAAGAAAAGGCCCAAATCCATGCAATTAGGAATGAAATTACAACAGAACAAGGAGAAATCCAGAGGATCATCAATACCTACTTTGAGAACCTGTACACCAGTAAGATGGAAAACACAGAAGAAATGGACAGATTCCTAATTATGTATGAATTACAAAAGTTGAATGAAGAAGACTCAAAAATTATAAACAACCCAATATCAATCAATGAAATTGAAAACATAATTAAAAACTTACTAAGAAAAGCCCAGGTCCTGATGGCTTCACCGCTGAATTCTACACGACACTTAGAGAAGAATTACTGCCACTACTGTTTAAACTCTTCAACAAAATTGAAAAGGAAGCAATAATCCTGAATTGATTCCTGGAAGCAAGCATCACCTTGATGCCCAAAGCAGAGAAAGACCCAACTGAAAAAGAGAACTATAGGCCAATCTCACTAATGAACATAGATGCAAAAATCCTTGATAAGACACTTGCAAATAGAATGCAGAAGATCATCAAGAAGATCATACAGCCTGACCAACTGGGATTCATCTCAGGGATGCAGGGGTGGCTCAACATACACAAATCAATAAATGTAATATACTATATCAATAGAGCCAAGGACAAAAATCATTTGATCATCTCAATAGAGGCATAAAAATCATTTGACAAAATTCAACATGCATTTATGATAAAACCCTACAAAAAATTAGAGTAGATGGTCTACATCTCAATCTGATAAAAACCATCTATGAAAAACCAACAGCCAATATCATATTAAATTGTCAAAAACTGAAATCATTCACACTAAAATCAGGAACAAGACAAGGATGTCCACTATCACCAATCTTTTTCAATATAGTTTCAAAAACATTAGCCTCAGCAATTATATAAGAGAAAGAAATAAAAGGAATAAAAATAGGAAATGAAGAAGTCAAATTGTCATTATTTGCAGATAACATGATACTCTATACAGAAGACCCCAAGAACTCCACCAAAAGTTTTCTAGATTTAATAACCAAATTCAGTTAAGTAGCTGGATACCAAGTCAATATACAAAAATCCATAGCTTTCCTCTACACAGACTCACTGAGAGAGAAACAGGGCAAACAATTCCTTTCACAGTAGCAACCAGAAAACTGAAATACCTAGGAATCAACCTAACAAAAGAAATCAAAGACCTTTTCCCTGAATACTATAGCAGTCTGAAAAGAGAGATTGAAGATGATATCAGAAAATGGAAAGACATCCCTTGCTCCTGGGTAGGAAGGATCAACATAATGAAAATGGCCATACTTCCAAAACTGCTATATAGATTCAATGCAATTCCAATTGAAATCCCAGCAGCATACTTCCTAGACCTTGAGAAAACAATCCAAAAATTCATTTGGAACAACAAGAGACCCAGAATAGCAAAAACAATTCTATGTGATAGAGACGTGGCAGGGGGTATTACAATTCCCAACTTGAAACTATACTACAAAGCCTCTGTGATAAAAACAGCATGGTACTGGCAAAGAAACAGACCTGAGCACCAGTGGAACAGATTAGAAGATGCAGAAACAACTCCTGACACACTCAGCCACCTCATCTTTGACAACGGAGCCAAACACCCTTACTGTAGGAAAGACAGCCTCTTTAATAAATCATGCTGGAGAAATTGGGTTTCAAATTGCCAAGTACTAAAATTAGACCTATATCTCTCACCATGCACTAAACTAAAATTGAAATGGTTTAAAGATCTAAATATTAAAACAGAAACACTGACCCTACTGGAACAGAGGTTAGGTAGACCTCTTGAAGACATTGGTGTAGGAAAAGATTTAATGAAAAAAATGTCAGTTGCCTGTGAACTAGCACAAACAATCAACAAGTGGGATCTCTTCTTATTACAAAGGTGCACTGCTAGAGAAACCACCAACAGTGTAAAGAGATAACCCAGGATGTGGGAAAAAATTTTCACCAGGGGTCCCTCAGACAAAGGTCTGCTATCTAGAATCTATAAAGAACTTAAGAAAATCAGACTTCCCAAATTTAAAGACCCAATCCAAAAATCGACATCTGAAATGAACATACACTTCTCACACAAAGAAGTAGAAATGGCAAATAAGCATATGAAAAAATGTTCAACATCACTAGTCATTTGAGAGTTGCAAATGAAAACAACACTAGATTCCACCTCACCCCAGAAAGAATGGCTGCTATCAAGAACTCAACCAATAACAAATACTGGCAGGGCTGTGGGGAAAGAGGAACCCTTCTTCACTGCTGGTGGGAGTATAGACTGGTGCAACCACTGTGGAAATCAGTACAGAGATACCTCAAAGAACTAGGACTGGAAGTCCCATTTGACCCCGCTATTCCACTGCTGGGTATCTTCCCCAAAGAATTGAAAGAATCATAACATAGTGATATATGTGCACCCGTGTTCATAGCAGCACAGTTTGTAATAGCTAAAACTTGGAAACACACCAAATGGCCATCAACTGGAGACTGGATAAAGAAAATGTGGGTTTTTTATAAAATGGAGTACTATTCGGCCATGAAAAATGAGAAATTAGAGACATTTATTGCTAAATGGATGCACATTCAGGTGATACTCTTAAATGAAATAAATAGGACACACGTATAAATACTGCATAGTTTCTCTAGTGTGAGAAACTGAAAGTGTAAATAAAGACTAAAAGGTATAGTAGATGATGTGAAATAGCAAGAAAAGGGGCAAAGGGGAAGGGGAAGTTAAAGGGATAGGGGAAAGGAAAGAAGGGAATGGAATCAATATGAGAAAACAAAAAAAGTAAGCAAAGTCTTTGTAAATACAGAGGGATGAAGAGGTTGAAGCGAGGGAAGGAGAAGGGGGAAAAATAAGAACCAAGAGAGATTATGTAAAGGTGCAAATTTCCAATGATGAATGTCACTATATTGTATACATAAAATATACCAATAAAAGGGTATACAGTTAAAAAATAAGCAAATAAAAAATTCATTACCATTAAAAAAATTAAATTTAAAACTGGAAAATATTTAAACATATAAACATTGTAAAAATGCATAAGAAACTGTTAGTTATTCCCAGTATTCATTTTCTCTTTAATACTCAATGAAAAAAATGTCCTGAGTCTTAGTTTGACCCAAGATCACTGCAGAATTTGTCAACTCCTCTTGCCTCTGGGTTTGTCCATGTGGTGAGGTCCTTACGAGGGGATGGAGATAGAGGTGAGGTCAGTCACGGTCAGGCAATATTCTTCAAGTTAGCAGGCATTCCCTTTTCCTTCCTTATGCTTCCAACTCTTGGCGAAGTGAATGAGATGAAGGATGGATCCAGAGCCAGGTTTAATAACAAACATGTAAAGACTTAAAACAATAATGTAAAAGAAACGTATATATGATGAGTCAAGAACCACTTCCAAATCATCTTCTGGTTTAAGGCAATATGTGTGTGTGTGTGTGTGTGCATGTGTGTGTACTAACGAACCTAATTGTAACTAATACAGAAGGTAAAAAATGTTTCTTCCTGAAGTCTGCTCTTGTGAAATCCTAATTAAAATCCTAAAATTATATAAACATGAACTTTGTAAATCAAATACGAGCAATATAACTTCAATACCCACATATACAAATGTGTTATATATTAGAATATAAACATATTTCTAAAACACAAATATATGCTAATAAATGGACAAGCACACATAGAAATGAATAAATTTGCAGGATAATAAAGTGGATGTGAAGAGAAGAACAGGTTAGGACACAGAAAATCAAGATTTCTTCTAATTATCAAAGAAGGAAACAGGCTCTTCTCTGTACTAGTTTTGGTTGTATGTGGTGAGAGAAAAGGGACTATGCATGGAGGTGTTCATGTCACATATTTAAAGACCAGCTGTGGACAAAATAATCATTATTTTGTGCTTTTGGGGTGAGAAATATGATTTTAAATGCATCTAAAGGAAATTTAAATACTTATACTGAGTTAAAGAAGAAGAAATAGCTCTGTACTTTGCCTCTGGACCCAGTGTAACAGAAAGATGCAGGGAAGAACATGATGCCATTTGGAGATGCCCATGCTTGTCTTCTTAATGCAACTCTTTGTGAAAGTTTCAAAGCTTAGAGGCATTGGAAAAAACAAAATTATTTCCTACTATGTATAAATGACCTTAAAATAAAAATGGACATATCTGGATGCTGAGTCTAAAAGGCTGTTATAAGGAGAGATTAGAAAAATCCTCTAGGTGCTTCTCCCACTACAAAATGAAGGTTTGAGAGCTGAGCACATGACAGAGGGCACCAAAACCTTTGGAGATTTAGTACTGAGGAGGAATTGTGCCTCCTGGGAAGACTACCTCAAGCTTTCCAGCTGCAGTTTCCAACAATACCAATGGGATCTTAATTGGATAAAAGGTAGAGAAGGAAATTTACCATTAGAAATCTGCTTCTCAGGAAGGACAAGGAGTTTTGTATGGAAGAGGTGTTTGTCATTAGTTAGGTCACAGTTTGTTGACTTTAACTTTTCTGGCTGAACAAAGAACCCATAAGAATGCAATAGTAAAAGAACACCAGTTCTAAATCTGAGAGTCTATACTTGGGTGGAATAAAAGAAAGCATTATCTCATTAGGAATAGAGGAAGATTGTGGACACAAAGGTGGTGATATCATCCCAAAACTGTGGAGGAAAGAAAGTTGCATAGATGTATATGAAAATACATACCCATATATGTTTATTATTTTAAATATTTTCTGATACATTGCTATCACCTTGTGAGTAAAATCTCTCAAATCATTCACTATATGACCTAATGAAGCTTTACGCAAAATGAGGGATTATATTTTCTCTATTCCAAAAGGTAAAAATTATTTATTTTGCAAACCTCAATTTCAGATGTTTGTCAATATATTTAATTAAAAGGCCAGGGACACAAAATATCAACAAGATAAGATGCTAAACAAATATTTTTATTTCCTCAATTTTGATAGATAAGATATGGATTAAAACAGCCTGTTTAATATTTATAAATCATAATAAATCATGTAGAGGCATTTAAGGAGCTTACAAAATTGTGTAGAGATAAGCAGATGACACTTGGTAGACAGACTCTTGGTCACTCCAGAGGGGCGATGTCCTCTATCTGTCTAAATGCACTAAGTCAGCCCTATCTTGCTACTTTTTGTTCAAATAAGTACCCACAATGATCTCATGATTTTGGGGCAGTTTCTGTCTTGTTTCCTTACTAAAATGATAGAAATAGTAAATTTTTACTAAAGATAAAGCTTTTCTTTATAGGAACTTTCTTTTTTCAAAAAAATTCTTTAAGGCAACTTTTACATCCTTATTCTTCAGGCTGTAGATCAGAGGATTTAGCATAGGCACAACAGTTGTATAAAACACAGAGGCCACTTTCCCTTGGTCCATGGAGCTGACTGATGAGGGCTGCAGATACATGAATGATAGAGAACCAAAGAATATAGCAACAGCAGAGATGTGGGAGCTGCAAGTGTTGAAGGCTTTGTACCTGCCCTCAGTGGACCGAATGTGGAGGATGCTGGCTATGATGAAGACGTAGGAGCTAAGTATAGTTAGAGTTGGAAGAAAAATATTAAACACACTAAAACACAGAACCACTACCTCATTGATGAAAATATTAGAGCAGGAGAGTTCCAGTAGTGGGAAAAGGTCACAGAAGTAATGGTTTACTAGATCAGTCTTGCAAAAATCCACTGTTAGCATGCAGACTGTGTGAGCTGTGGCACCAACCAAGCCCATGCTGTACACCCCAGTGACCATCCAGCAACACACTTGAGAAGACATGGTAACATGGTAAAGCAAGGGGCTACAGATGGCAACATAGCGATCATAAGCCATTGCAGCCAACATATGACACTCTGAAATAGCAAAAACAACAAAGAAGTAAAGTTGAGTTATGCACTCAGGGTAGGAGATGGTGTTTTTTTCTGTCACAAAGTTCATCAGCATTTTGGGGGTAACAACAGTGGAATGGCAGAGATCAATGAAGGACAGACTGCTGAGGAGATAGTACATGGGGGTGTGCAGGTGGGAACTGAGTCCAATCAGAGTGATCATGCCCAGGTTCCCCACCACTGTGAATGTGTAGATTGCTAGAAAAAGGAGGAAGAGAGGAATCTGGAGCTCTGGTCTCTCTGTTAACCCAGCAAGAATAAATTCAGTCACTGTGGAATGATTTCCTTTTGTCATTTGCTTCATGGAATCTATGTAGGAATAGAAGAAAAAATTTTAGATAGGTATTTATTATTCAACAATTAAGTGGGAAATAATTTTAGCTTTTTCATCCATGTATCTCCACTTCTCTCTGAGATCTTCATTTATGTTATGTCACTGATCTTGAGATCCCAGAGATAAATAAATGTCATGTAGAACTATCTCTATCTTTTGTTCCATCCTGTAAGTGTCATTATTAGTAATACTCATTCTATGAACACTTAAAAGATAATTATAACTTATTTAAGTGTTTGATGAGTCATACAATACTAATTATAATCTTTTCATATTAGGGCTTTCCTGAAGGGACAGATTCAAATAAATATACATACATGTAATTATACAAAGGCATTTTTACAAACTTAGAATTACAAAATGCAAAGCAGAAGCATTGAAAATGATATTCTGAACATTGGAGAGCCAGAGGATCTGGTAGCAGCCCAAGGTTGAATCCTACATGTTTACTGTAGTCACATGTGTGAGTCTGTATAGGAAGGCTGAAGAGTCTCCACTAGGAGGCTGAAGAAAGTGGAGACAAGCATCCAAAGTTAACGGTAAAGACCAGAACTCCCCCAATATGGGGGCAGTATCTTCTTCTCCCTCTTTTATTCCTTCCACACTGCAAACCTAGTGGTTGGTTCCACCCGCATCCTGGGGGGGATCTTCCTCCCTCCTTATCTGGCCTACATGTGAATGAGCCAGACACAGCCTGAACTTAATCTGCTAGATGGCTCTTGCTCAAGTCAAGTTGACATATCACAATTAACTGTCACACTTCTCAATTTCTCTGCAGAGAAAATGCTTTTTTATGTTAAAACAACAACATCCAGAAGAATTCACAGTCAATACCACACTTAACTATGAAACACTAAATATTTTCCCCTACAAAACTAAAAAACACAAATCATCCACTTCTGGATTTTTACTCACATGGCAACTAGAGTGCCTAGCTACTGCATTCAGGCAACAAAATGAAATTAAAATGTACACAAATTTTAAATTGAGAATTAATTCTTCTTTGATTCTATGGGTAAATGGCATATTTTTACATAGAGAAAATGTGAAGGAATCTAAAAAAAGATTATTAGAAGAAAAGTCTGGCAAGGTGATAGAATTGAAGGTCTGCATATAAACTCAATTTTATTTCTACACACTTACATTGAATAAGAAAAATCCTTTAGCAATAGTCTGCAAAGATGAAATGCTGAAGAATAAATTAAAGAAATGTGTGAGATGACACTTAAAAAAATAAAGTGCTGTTGAATGGTACTAAAGTCCTTCAAACATGGAAACAAGCTGTTGTTGATGAATCAAGAGACTCTGCATTGTGAAAAGGCAATACTTTTCAAATTGACCTACCAACTCAGTGCAATCCTTATCAAAAATTTTGTAGATATTGACAGGTTGATCCCAAGACTCCTATAAAAATGCAAGAAATCCAGAATAATCAAAGCCAGCTTGAAAGTTATATATCAAGTTTGAAATGTCATTTTCTTATTTCAAAACCTACTACAAACTTACAGTGCACAGGTTGGTATGGTATTAATATAAATATAGACATACAGATCAATGAAATAGAGTTGAGAGAGCAGAAGTAAACTCAGATGTGCAATGGATTGAATTGTTTAATGGTTCTATGACAATTCAATGGGGAAACATTAATTTTAATAACTAATGGTCATTGAACCATTAGGTAACTACATGCAAAAGAGTTTATTTGAAATTCTTTCTCACACCATCCTCAAAATGGGTCATAGGGCTAAGTGAAAGACCTAACACTGTAAAGAAAAACAAAAACATTAAACAAATAACAATCCTAAGTATTGGTGAACTTGGGTGTGATGATCTTTCTTCGATAAGGTACCAAAACCAGAAGCTACCACAGAAAAAGTAGTCAACTGTGCAACATGAAAATTTTTAAAATTCTATTTTTAATTAACACCATCCAAAAAGTTAAAAGCCAACACATAGGAAACCAAAAGATAAAAACAATTTTAAAATTTCTTACATTTTAACAGTTTAAGGATGGATATCCTAATTTAAATTGTCAGAACATCTAAATAAGGATTCTCAAATTTGAGATACATAAATTAGCAATAATTCCTGAAATATGTTAATCAAGAACAGACTCTCAGGCTGTGTGTGTGCACTGAATAAGAAAACAATATTTCAATGTATAAAATATATCAAATTATGCATATAAATGTTATTAAAGCAAACATAATAGTGACAACATAAGCAAACTATTTGTTATGCACATTCAGGATAGAAGAGGGAATAATGTAAAATGATTACTCTTTAGAATCTTATAGTCTAGAAGGGGACAGAGAAGCAGACTGGACAGTGAGATAAATACCATGGTGAGGCAGGTCCTACATGAACAAAGCTATTATGGTATTGTGCAGAACAGGGGTCAATGAAGCCTGCTGAAAACAAATAAAATGATATTTTCTTTATGTTGCAACTTGTATCACATGATGTGGCTGTTGCACAATAGCACATTTGTTGGACAGAGAGTTTTAACTCAACATTCCTGTAGTTTCTATAATTTTCTATTAGCTTATTATGTAGGGTCCTAAGTAATAAAAGTCCCTCCATTAAGATCATTAATAGTGAAATTCTAGTTAATAGAACTACTTTTTGTCTGTACATGAACATATTCTTTATGTGGGACATACTCAATTTTGTATTTATGAGTGTCTTACCAGCTTTTTTTCTACACTAATTTGTAAACTCAATGAAGTGCTGGGCACAGTGCCTTGTATAAAACAATTATCAAAAATATACTTGGCAACATTTTTACAAGAAGTTTACAGATGAGTTAATACAGGTTTGAAGTAACTGGATAAAGACTTCACACTCTAAGATGATAAACAAAGAAGTGTTTTCTATAATTTTATACTATATGGGACATAGAGATTAGGGAGCATCTCCTCATCAGAGAATTTGCCTCATAGAAGGAGAACCAGTAGAGATAGACCAATTGTCCTCTGCATCTCTATTAACACTGGGGAAGACACTGCAGATAAAGACTCTAGAAATATAAAAGTCAAGGACAGGTCACAGACACACCCCTTCTTCCTAGAGAGTTCAGTGTTGTGTATTTTTCTCTACTACTCCTGTGAAAGGAAGAAAGACTGATAATGTGAGGTAGTGTTTGCCTCAAATTACCTTTAAAGTCACAAATCCTGATGTCTGATGAAGCTGATGCCCAGATATTTGGCCTTCTGCAATGGTAGCCTGATGTGATAATTTCATATGCTGAGTGTAACAGCCTGATTAGGAACAAACAATGATAATGACCTCCCACCAGAATCTTATCCCACAAGTAGCAACTCTAGGGAAAAGAAATAATTAGAATTTCCTTTTATCTACATTGGTTCCCAAGTGTTTAATATCTTCACATATTAATATGTAATTAAGATTAATATTTAATTATCAATATTAATGTTCTCACATAAAAAGTGTTCTGTGAAAATATGAATTAAACAAACATTATAAGAGTTATTGTCAGAGCTGCACTGAGTTTCAATCTCAGGCATTTAAAAATTCAAAATTTTAGGAAAATTTTAAAACATGAACTAAAGAATTACCTAAAGTTATTTCTTAATCAGAAAAATACCAAATCAGGGACAAAAGCAAACATCATTGATTCTCTTAATTTTACTTAGATTAATATGATATACTGTACTCATAACAACAGTTCTTCTTGGAACACTGTAATTTGGCCACTGAATTAAACCAACTTTTATTGAGCTTCATAATGAAGACCTGTGAGAAGTGGCTAAGAAGACTGAGGAGGAGAGATGAGGATTGTTTTCCTTCTAGAAATAAAAAAAAATGTTGAGGAACATTGAAAACTCACCTGTCATAGAAATTATTTTCATACTAAAAAGGTGTACATAAATTTTTAATGATTTTATTCAGTATTCATTAAGTGCTGTATAAATTTTGAGACAATACTTGCAATAAATTATCTTAAATTTGCTGTGGAATAGTTTACATTTTTGTTAGATGTGTGGAGCTTTCATCTGTTTTATAAAGTTATTTTTGTAATTTGCTAAAGTATTTTTTAAGTTTCATTACTGTCATTAATATCAACACTTAGTATAGCAATTGTACACATTAATGAGTTTGCCTGCAGTATTTCATAACAGCATATATGCAGTCTTGATCACTTTCCTCTCCATTTCTCCACTCTTCCGACCATCCCCCCCAACCCTTCCCCTTACTGCTTTTCCAGTCACAATACTCTCTATTGCATTTTCAGCTTTTTGTTGTTGCTGTTTTAAGTTTCCATATATGACAGAATATTTGTAAATTTTGTTTTCCATATACAAGGAGAGAGATGGTGATCTAGTTTCAATCTTCTACATGTGAAAATCCAGTTTTCTCAGCATAGTTGTTCAGGGGACTGCCCTTTCTCCTGTTGGCACCTGGGCTGAGAAACAGTTGGGTTAAAATGTAGGGATTTATTTTTAGGTCTTGCATTTTGCTCTATTGGTCTTCAGGTCTAATTTTAGGATAATACCATAATACTTTGCTGTTTTAATTGCTATGGCTTTGTAGTATGTTTTGAAATTACATATTGTGATGCTTCCAGCATTATTCATTTTGCTGGGAATTGCTTTGGTTATTCAAGTTGTTTTGTGTTTCTACAAGATTTTAGGAATTTATTTCTAGTTCTGTCATTAGTATTTGTGCCATGGTTACTTTTAAACTGTAGATTGTTGTGTATTATGTGCATTTTAACAATCTTACTTCTTTCAATCTGTGAAAATAGGAGAAGATTGGTACTCTTAAATCTGTTGATGCTCGGCTGGGAATCTACTCAGTCCTGTGCTTTGTTTTGTTGAAAGTCTTTTTATTAGTTCTTCAACCTCATTACTTAATATTTATCTATTTAAGTTTCTGAAAACTTCTTGGTTTAGTTTCAGTACATCATATATGGCCAAAAAGTTGTCTATTTCTTCTACATTTTTCATGTTACTGGCATAGTTTTTCAAAGTATCTCATGATGATTCTTTGAAATTAAGCAGTAGTGTTTCCTTTTTCAACTTGAATTTTACTTGAGTGTTGTCTTTTTCTCTTGAATAGTAAGCTAGTTTTGTCAATATTGCTATTGTTTTCAAAGAACCAACTCAATTTCCTTGACTATTTACAGGGGAATCTTAGTCTCCATTTAATATGTCTGTTCTGATATTCATTATTTATTTTCTTGTAGTGATTTTGGCATGGAGGTTGTTCTTGTTCTTCTAAGACATGAGATGCATTTTTAGGATATTTATGTGAAATCAATTTGTATTTTAGGCACTCATCGATATAAATTTTCCTTTTAATACCCTTTTGGGTGTATCCCAAGGACTTTGGTATGTGTGTTATGGTGTGTTTCTTCAACTTAATTAATTTTTTTCAATTTCCCTTCTGATTTCTTTAAGGACCCATTATTTGTTCAAAAGTGTGTTGTCCATTTTTCATGTATTTATGTATGTTCTACTACTTCCCTTGCTGTTGATTTCTAATTTCATTATGTTGTGGTCTGATAAGATGCAAGAAATTATTTCAATATTTTTAATTTACTAAGATTGCTTCGTAGCCTATGATATAGTCTATTTTGGAAAATATTCCAAGTACTGATGAAAAGAGAATTTATACTCTGCAGCTGTTGAATAGGATATTCTGTAGATGTCTGTTAAGTCCATTTTTCCCTCTGTAACTTAAGTGTGATTTCTCTTTGTTGATTCTGTCTGGATGGTCTATCTATTGGTGAGAGTGGATTATCCATTATCCTATTGGTACACATATACATGAAATTTTTATGATTTCTTCATGTGTTGTTCTTTTGATCAATCTATAGTGGCTTTTTTGTCTCTATTAATTTTGTGTTAAAGTTAGTTTTGTTCTATATGAATTTAGCTACTCTTGCTTGATTTTAGATTCCATTTGCTTGAGACATCATTTGCTGTATTTTCAGTTTCATGTTGTTTATGTCTTTGCAGTTGAGGTAAATTTCTTGTATGCAGGATAGGCTTACTGGGTATAGTATACTTTACTAGTAAATATTTTCTTTCACAACTATATCATTTTAGCCATGTGAGTTCCTGATGAGAAATCTTCTGTTAGTCTAATTTGTTTTCATTTACAGGTCAATTAGTGCAACTTTCTTGCAACTTCCAAATTTTTTCTTTGTTCTGTACTTTTGTAAATTTAAGTATCGTATGTCTTGGAGAGGCTCTTTTCTAGTCATGTCAATTTTGAATTCTAAATGCCTCTTGTACATGGATGTTCATATATTTCCCAAGATTTAGGAGATTCTGCTCTTATTTCACTGAGTATAGTTTCTATGCTCTTAGCGTGTAGCTCTTTTCCCTCCATTGTGTTTCTTATATGGATCATTGATCTTTTAATGGTGTCCCAGAGATCTTGTGCACTCACTTCAGTCTTTCTTATTATTCTCATTATTGCTGTCTGAGTGTAATATTTTGCCAGAGTTATCCTCACACCCCAAAGTTCTTTATTCTGCTGGAAGTAGTCTGTTGTTGGAATTTTCAATTGAGATTTTTATCTAATTTATTGAAATTTACATTTTTAAAATATATGTTTGGGTTCTTTTCAGAAACTATCAAATTTCTCATTCACATTCTGCGTTTTATTCTTTAATTCATTTAATATTTATTTGTATTCTCCTAGATTTCATTGAGATTTTAAAAATCATTCTTTTGAATTCTTTATCTGGTACTCCATTCATTTTTATATCTTTGAAATCTCTTACTATGGAATTAGCTTAGGGTGATTACAGATCACCTTGTTTTACATTTATCTCCCATTGCTATGTTGAGATTTTTCACATCTGTTGGTATAGATATCTTGTTGCTTCATTTTCATATAGTTGTCTTTCCTTTGTGTAGATTTATTTATTTTTTTCTTTTTTCCATTAAGTTTATTGGTACATTTTAGTTGTACATTATGATCATATTCATCATTTGGAATTTGTACCTATACCTTATATATCTATGTTCTTATTTTTCCCCCATTCCCCTTCCTTCCATTAAACCCCTCCACACCCCCTTATTTACAAAAACTTTGTTTCCATTTTTTCCTTCTCTTCTCATATTTTTTTCCTTTCCTTCTTTCCTTTCTCCCATCTCCCTCCCTAGATCCCCTTTCCTTTTGGACTTTTTTTTCTGATTTTTCATTGTCTATTATAAATTTTGGTACTCATTTACTCTTGCAGTTTCTCACAGCAGAGAAACTATTTAGTATTTACATGTGTGTGTCCTATTTATTTCACTTAAGAGTATGGTCTCAAGGTGCATCCATTTATCTATAAATGCCTCTAGTTTCTCATTCTTTATGGCTGAGTAGTACTCCATTTTATATTTTTAAAAAAGCTACACCTTCTTTATCCAGTCACCAGTTGATGGGGATTTCTTGATTTTTTCCCCTCCTTTTCAACCCTCCCTCTTTCACAGTTTCCTTTTCCTTTTGAACAGCTTCTTCTTATTTCATATCATCTATTATACATGTTGGTCTTTTATTGCCCTTGCAGTTTCTCACACTAGAGAAACAGTGCAATATTTACACATGTCCAATTTAAAAGTATAGTCTTAAGTTGCATTTAGCTATAAATGTATTGTTTATCATTCTTTATGACTGAGTAGTACTTCATTGTATAAAAAAAACACATCTTTTTTATCTATGCACCAATTGATAGGCCTTTGGGTTGTTTCTGAGATTTAGCTATTAGAAACTGTGGTGCTATAAACATGAGTACTGTATCACTGTGGTATGATGCTTTAAAATCTTTGGGGAAGATACACAGCAGAAGAATAACTGGGTCAAATGGGACCTCTAATCCTAGTTGAAGAATCTCCACCCTGATTTCCACAGTGGTTGCACCAGTCTACATTCCCACCAATTGTGGAGAAGGTTTCCTTTATCCCCACAGCCCCAGTAGCATTTGTTGTTGGTTGACTTCTTGATAGTAGCCATTCTTTCCAGGCTGAGGTGGAATCTCAGTGTTGTTTTCACCTGCATTTCTCAACTGACCCATGATCTTGAACATTTTTTCATATGTTTATTTGCTGTTTCTACTTCTTCATCTGAGAAATGTCTATTTATTTCAGAAGCCCATCTTTGGATTGGGCCTTTAAATTTGGGGTCTATTTTTTTAAAGTTCTTTATATAATCTAGGTAGTAGTCCTTTGTCTGAAGAATAGCAGGTGAAAATTTTTTCCCTTTGATCCAACCAATGTGCCAGGCATCACATGCTGGGATATTCTGCTTCTTTTTTGTTGTTGTTGTTATCCTTCCTGATCTCTAATATTCACTAAGTTTTTTGTTTTCTGTTCTGTCAATTTCCAGTGCTCAGCCACAGCCAGTTACATCCAATAGCAGTTACACACCTGTTGCTTGGTTTCCATTCTCAGGAGGAACAAATCCATGCTGTGTATCTCTAACCCATCATCTTGAGCCTGTGTCCCTTTCTGCCATTTAAGTTTTAAGGGGTGAACACAAGTAACACAATAACTCATAAACCCCATGAAAACTTTAATTCATATCTAGTGATTAAAGCACAGAACTAGAAATACGTTACAAGGAAAAATACAATATTTGTTCTCTATTATTCAATTGTTTTTGTAAGTGTAGAATCCCCAAACATTCATTATTAATAAACAATATCAAAGAAGACATCATTATTATATTTGTGATGAATGAGAGGTGAGCCTGATTAGAACCTGGGCTGATAAAAATTCATGAGAATGAAACACTTCTTTCTGTTATTGAACATTATATAGAATTTAGAAAAATAGAATGAAGACTAGAAGACATTTCAGATAAGGAAGCATGGAAAATATGGACCACAAAAATGAACCCAGAATTGTGGAGCTGTTACAGGGATGGTTCCATCTAGTATGATACACACCTTTTTTAGTAGCTCTTCACAGTTATTAAATTATCACATTTCCTTTAAGCATTACACAGTTTATTTTACTCACATGTAACTTATTATTATTCTTAGGTACAATGCTAAATTCTTCCAGTTTTCAACAAACAGAAAGCTTCCTCTCTCTGCCTTTTAGTACATGTTCTAGACTTATAGGGTAAGAAAGGCAACATATTTGATGAAAAATGTAAGGCAAAGCAAGAGCTGTTGTATTCCTATTAGATGATAAAGAAGGAATCTGGAAGAGAAAGGGGGAGAAGGAGAAGGAGAGGAGCAGGAGGAGAAGGAGTGCCAGGGTCCAGCTCCAGCAGGTTCAGGTCCTGAGAGGAGGTGTGGAGTCGGCGATGAGAGAATGAGACAGACACTGAGTGGAGGGTCGGCAGCTCAGCTTGCCCATCTGAGTTATACTGAAATCGCTTTACTTATATATGTTTCGATTACACAAGGCTTTGGTAAGCACATGGGTCCATACACAGTGTGTTTTCATACAGAGTTAAAGAAAAGCTGGTATCATCTAAGAAACTTATTTTTTAGACCACCCAGTTCTAAATACTCTTCCTGGTGCTCCATGAACTCTTGCTAATTTATCAGATTTGCATTTGAGGAACAGGAAGCATTTTTAAAAGGTCAGGCTACTTCATTAGGCCAAGTTTCATGGGATCTCATTGTTATGTGCCCTGCACGTGTTGGCCAAGGGTGACCAGGTGCCAGACAATGGGGCGCCTGCATCATGAATTTGTTGATGTCCCAATCTCCCTTTGTATAGTCAGGATATATGGATGTCACGTCCCCAATACTCATGGAAGTATGAGTGAGGGCCTTTTCTGTAAATGGATTTACAATTTCTCCCTATAATCCCGGCCTAGTAACCATTTCTGAAGTACTGACTTTTATCCTTTCAGTGATTTCCCAGGGAGTACTGCACCGAGGTAATCACTACCGCGGAAAGCAAAAGCAAAAGACAGAGTCGTGGTTTCAGCCATAGTCTCAGTTTCACTGGAACTGTGTCAAGCAGTGAGATTGTGACCATGGCCTGTGCCAAAGGAGGAGGAGAAGGAAGAGGAGGAGGAGGAGGAGGAGGAGGAGGAGGAGGAGGAGGAGGAGGAGGAGGAGGAGGAGGAGGAGGAGGAGGGAGAGGGAGAGGGAGAGGGAGGAGAAGGAGAAGGAAAAGGAGAAGAAAAAGAAGAAGAAAAAGAAAGAGAAGGAGGAAGAGGGAGGGAGAAGGAGAAGGAGGAGAAGGAGATGGAGAAGGAGATGAATAAAAGCAAAACCAGGAGGAGGAGAAAGAGGAGGAGGAGGGAAAGAAGGGTAAGAAGAAGATGGAGATAAAGAAGGATGGGGAGGAGGAAGAGAAGGAGAAGAAGAGAGGTGGAGGAGGAAGAAGAGGGGGAGAGAAAACTGAATGGAGTGGCACAAACCTGTATTCTCAGCTAATTGGTAGTCCAAGATAGGAGAATTGCAAGTTCAAGGCAAGCATGGACAACTTAGCAAGACGCTGCATCAACAGTAAAATAAATAAAAAAAGGACTGGAGAAGTAGCTCAGTGGTAGAGCATTTGCCCAGCACTGGAAACATGTTCAGTTCAATCCTCAATATTAAAAATAGCAAAAAGAAAAACAATGACAAAAAAATAGTAGGATAGAAACAAAAAGAGGGGAAGGGAGGAAGAAATAAGGGAAGGAGTGAGGAATGGAAGACAAAGGAAAGAAGGAAGGAGACATGGGAGGGAGAGAGAGGGGGAGGCAGAGGAGGGAGTTAAGACCTGTGTTGTACACTAGGTGACAACACACAACGTAATAGAGAAAAGCAGAGAATGGGCAATACGATTTGTATGTCCTTAATTCAATTCCCTGTGAATGTTTTAATGTATAGAGGCATCTGAAAGAGAACAAACACAGTTTATCATCTAGAATTGGCTCTAAAATAAAGCAGAAAAATTTCATGTCCAAGCATCTGAGAGGCTAGTCTAGTGAGTGATAAGAAAAATCTTTCTGATTCAGCTCTACAGAAAGAGAAGGCAGGTGGAGGAGCTGAGCAACTAGCAGATGCCACCCAGGGATACTGAGACTCACTGATGGAGACCATGTCCTCTCAGGAGGAAATGTTTTCAAGAGTGCTAATGGAATCTAATTTGGGCATGAGAAAGTAAAATACATTTATGGATTGGAAGTCTCCTTTGCCCCACCAAAAAAGATATCAATTTTTATCAAAAATTTATACTGAATATTGGGGTAAAATGATGTTTCTCATTAGCCATAAAAGTATTTGTAGCTTTACTATGAAATAAATAACTTCAACATAAAAATGCCACTTCTAAATCTGAAGTACTATAATGTGGATAGGATAAAGCATGATATCTGTGGAATAAAGGAAAATATTCACGTCATTATTAGAAAATAGAGGTGGTAGCTTATTCCCAAAAATGTGGAGGAAAGATTGTTACACATTATATGTCAATATACAACTAATATATCAAATATACTTATTATTGTAGTTATCATCTACTCTATTATTAACTCTGTGGGTAGGGACTATCTTATCAACCATTATGTGCCTCTTAATATAGTTCTATACACATAGTAAGACTTAGGGGTCATATTTTATGTATTACAAATAGTTAGATTTATTGATTTTAGAGACTATGCTTTCAGAAATGTTTTATAATTGATTTATTTTAATAATCTCATTGTATAAAATGTTGAGAATATGAATACATGCTACCAAAAATATTTATTCCAAGAATTAAGAGAAATGAATCTTGCCTAAAAAAATCTGTGTCATCAACATAAAAACTGTAAACAACCATATGGAGAATTTTTTAAATGTTTAGAGGAGATATGTCACATATACCTAATCATGTGACTCCAGCCTTACCCTCTATTCCTTTCTTCTAAATAACTACACTGGGCATGGGATTTAGCTCATTGGCACTACACCTGCCTTGCAGGCACAAGGTCCTGAATTGGATCCCAGGTACTGAAAATAAAAAATTAACTACACAATAGCAATAATCTCATGACTTTTGTACACAAATTGATAACCTTAGAGTGTTCTCTTATAAAATTACAGAAATTATAAACTTTTGCTGAAGCAAAATATTCTATTTCATAAAATAAAATGTTTTTCAAGGATCTTATTTAGGGCAATTTTCACATCCTTATTCCTCAGGCAGTAGATCAGGGGGTTTAGCATAGGCACAACAGTAGTATAAAGCACAGAGGACACTTTCCCTTGGTCCATAGAGTTGAAGGTTGTATGTACATGAATACTATAGAACCAAAAAAGATAGTAACAGCTGAGATCTGGGAGCTGCAAGGGCTGAAGTCTTTGGACCTGCCCTCAGTGGAGTGAATGTGGAGGATGCTGGCTTTGATGAAGACCTAGGAGCTAAGAATGGTCAGTGTGGGTATCAGGACATTAAAAGTACTGAAGCTAAGACCTACCACTTCATTGACAAAAGTACTGGAGTAGAAGAGCTCAGGTAGTGGGAATAAATCACAAAAATAATGATTTATTACATAAGCTCTACAGAAAAGCACCCTCAGCATGCAGACTTGTGAGCTGTGGCACCAACCAAGCCCATGCGGTACACCCCAGCGACCATCCAGCAACACACTTGAGAAGACATGGTAACATGGCAAAGCAAGGGGCTATAGATGGCAATGTAGTGGTCATAAGCCACTGCAGTCAGCATGTGACACTCTGCAATAGCAAATGCACTGAATAAGTAGAACTGAGCCATACATTCAGGATAGGAGATGATGTTCTTCTCCGCCACAAAGTTCATCAACATTTTGGGGGTAATGTCGGTGGAACAGCAGAGGTCGATGAAGGACAGACTGCTGAGGAGATAGTACATGGGGGTGTGCAGGTGAGAACTGAGCCCAATTAGGGTGATCATGCCCAGGCTCCTCACCACTGTGAGTACATAGATTCCCAGGAAGAGGAGGAAGAGAGGAATCTGGAGCTCTGGTTTCTCTGCTGACCCAGCGAGGATGAAGTCTGTCCTGTGGAATGATTTCCTTCTTCCATTTTCCTTTAGGAATTCTATTTAGGATGAATAACAAATTTTTGATGAAGGTATTTATTATCCTATGAAACAATGAAGTGTGAAACTCTAGTCTTTCAACCAGGTATTTCCAGTTCTCTGCCAGCTCCTTCCTGTGTTGGATATCAAAGAGTTTGGGATTACAGACATATGAGACACATCAATAAACATCAGAGAGAATTTAGCCCTACTAGTGCTCATTCTATTTTCATGGTTATTAGTTGTACCCAGTCCAGGAACATTCAAGGAACTGTTCAGATAACTTTGATTGAATGCTCCTGGAATGTCCTTTCCCTTAGTTGTAATCCTCTCTGCTCTGCAGACAAAAAACAATTTATTGTAAAAATAGTGTTAGCATTCAAAATAAAAAACACACAATGCTGTAATAGTTAATGGTGACCAGCTTAAAAGTTGGGTTTTTTGTTTTGTTTTGTTTTGTTTTTGGTACCAGGGAACGAACTCGGGACCTTGTGCTTGTGGGGCAAGCAGAGGCAACACTGAGCTAAATCCCCAGCCCACTTAAAGATTTTTTTAAAGCTAATTAACAAGACAAGATGTTGACTCCCTACCTTTCATTCAACATTAAACTTGTAGTCCTAGCTTTTGAAATTGGACAAGAAATCATCTTCAAGAAAAACGAAGTGTAAACAAATTGCTTCTTGAGATTAACTACTACAGATATCTCATGGAAGTACAGTACTGCAGCATTTGTCCTTCTGTGATGGCTCATTGCATTTAGTGCACTGTCCTCCACATCCATCTATGTGATTTCCAAACTCTATATTTCCTTTGAGGAAGAAACATAGTTTTGAAAGGAAGCAGTGAAGACTCAGAACCATTGTTAGATTATTATACTATGCTCAGAATTTTTGTAGGTTTTTTCCTAGATTAGCAGAATAGAAGAAAGAAATAGTCCTTGCTTACCCTGATTTTAGTGAAGTATTTGTCCAATGTCTTGTACTCCCCTAATGACATGGTACAGCTACATGTTGTAGGTGAATGTGCAACTCAGGAACTGTCTAAAGACTAATCGTGTAGCTAGAAATTCTGAGTTATTTTTCTGTAGTAGTGTATATTTAGTTTTGTCTTTATTTTTTTTTAAAAGCACCAAGGTCATTTTTAATCTTTTTATTTTTTTATTATTTATATATTTAGTACATTTTAAGTAAACAATACATTTACATTTATCATTGTGTGTTTGTACCTGAACATGATATATCTTAGTTCTTATTTTTCCCCCATTACCTATGCACCCTTCACCCCCACCACCCTTCCCTATTTACATAGACTTTGTTTCCATTTTTTAATTGTTTTTTTCTTTCTTATAATTTTTCCTTTCCCTTCTTCCCATTCCCCTTCCCCTCCTGCCACCCTTACCCCTTTGGACTTTTTCCTATTTCAAATTATCAGTTATTTGTTTTAATCATTTTCATCCTTATTTATGCTTTTAGTTTCTCACACTAGAGATACTATTCGGTATTTACACGTGTGTGTCTTATTTATTTCACTTAAGAATATGGCATCAATATGCATCCATTTATCTATAAATGACTCTAGTTTCTCATTCTTTATGGCTGAGTAGTACTCCATTTTATTAAAAAACCACATCTTCTTTATCCAATTTCCAGTTGATGGGCACTTGGGCTGTTTCCAAACCTTAGCTATTACAAACTGTGCCACTATAAACATAGGTACACATATATTGCTGTGGTATGATTCTTTTAATTCTTTGGGGAAGATACCCAGTAGGGGAATAGATGGGTCAAATCGGACCTAGTCCTAGTTCTTTGAGATATCTCCATAATGATTTCCACAGTGGTTGCACCAGTCTGCACTCCCACCAACAATGGAGAAGGGTTCCTTTCTCTCTACACCCCTGCCAGCATTTCCTTATTGGTTGATTTCTTGATAGTAGCCATTCTTTGTGGGGTGAGGTGGAATCTCAGTGTTGTTTTCATCTGCATCTCTCAAATGACCAGTGGTGTTGAATATTTTCTCATATATTTATTTGCTGCTTTTACTTCTTTGTCTGAGAAATGTCTGTTCATTTCAGATTCCCATTTTTGAATTGGGTCTTTGAATTTGGGGGTCTGATTTTTTTCAATTCTTTATATATTCTAGATAGTAGACCTTTGTCTGAGGTACAGCTGCTAAAAATTTCTTCCCATACTGTAGGTTGTCTCTTAGCTCTATTGGTAGTCTCTCCTGCAGTGCAGAAGCTTTTTAATATGATGAGATCCCAGTTGTTGATTCTCTGTGTTAGCTCCTGTGCTACTGAAGTTTTGTTCCTAAAGTCTTTTCCTATGTCAATGTCATTGAGAGTTCTACCTAACTTACCTTCCAGCAAGTTTACTGTTTCTGTCTTGATATTTAGCTCTTTAATCCACTTCAATCTTAGTTTAGTGCATGGTGATAGGTATGGGTCTAGTTTTAATCTTTGGCAGGCTGAAATCCAGTTTTTCCAACACCATTTATTGAACAGGCTATCTTTTCTCCAATGAGGGTGATTGGCTCTTTTGTCAAAGATGGGGTGGCTGAGTATGTCTGGAGTTGTTTCTGCATCTTCTAATCTATTCCACTAATCTTCAGGTCTGTTTCTTTGCCAGTAACATGCTGTTTTTATCACAGTAGCTTTGTAGTATAGTTTCAAGTTGGGGATTGTGATACCCCCAGCCATGTCTCTGTTGGCTAGAATTGCTTTTGCTATTCTAGGTTTCTTCTGCTTCCAAATGAATTTTTATATTGTTTTCTCTAGTTCTGTAAAGTATATTGTTGGAATTTCAATTGGTATTGCCTTGAATCTATATAGTAGTTTGGGAAGTATGGCCATTTTCACTATATTGATTCTTCCTACCCAGGAACAAGGGATGTCTTTCCATTTTCTTATATCCTCTACGATCTCCTTCATCAGAGTGCTGTAGTTTTCAGTGTAGAGGTCTTTTGCTTCCTTTGTTAAGTTGAACCCTAGATATTTCATTTTTTAGTTGCTATTGTAAAAGGAATTATTTCCTGAATTTCTCTCTCAATGGGTCTGCTATTTGCGTATAAGAAGGCTATTGTTTTTTGAGTGTTGACCTTATATTCAGCTACTCTACTGAATCTGTCAATTAGGTCTAGAAGACTTTTGACAGTTTTTTGGGTCTTCTGTGTAAAGCATCATATCAGAAAATAATGACAGTTTAACTTCTTTGTTTTCTATCTTTATTCCTTTTCTTTCTTTCTCTTGCCTAATTACTATGACTAATGTTTCCAGAACAATATTGAACAGGAGTGACGATAGTGGGAATCCTTGCCTTGTTCCTGATTTTAGCGTGAATGTTTTCAGTTTTTGACCATTTAGTATGATGTTGGCTGTTGGTTTTCATAGATAGCCTTAATCAGGTTGAGATAAAGACCTTCCATTCCAATTTTCTGTAGCGTTTTTATCATGAATGGGGGCTGGATTTTGTCAAATGTCTTTTCTGCATCTATTGAAATGATCATATGATTTTTTGTCCTTGACTCTGTTAATATAGTATATGACATTTATTGATTTATGAATGTTGAACCATCCTTGCATCTCTGGGATAAATCCGACTTGGTCAGGGTGTATGATCTTCTTTTTTTTTTTTTTTTTTTTTTTTTTTTTGGTATCGGGGATCGAACTTGGGTCCTTGCGCTTGCGAGGCAGGCAGCAAAACCACTGAGCTAAATCCCCGGCCCAAGTATGACCTTCTTGATGACACTCTGTATTCTTTCTGCTAGTATCTTGTTGAGGATCTTTGCATCTATGTTCATTAGGGAGATTGCTCTGTAGTTCTCTTTTTGTGTTGGATCTTTCCCTGGTTTTGGAATCAAAGTAACACTTGCTTCCAGGAAAGAATTTGGAAGCCTTGCTTCCCTTTCAATTTCCTTAATGAGTTTAAAGAATAATGGTGATAGTTTCTCTTTAAACATCTTGTAGAATTCAGCAGTGAAGCCATCAGGACCTGGGCTTTTCTTTGTTGGTAAATTTTTTATTACATTTTCAATTTCACTCATTGTTATTTGGGTGTTTAGAATTTCTATATCTTCTTCATTTAACTTTGGCCATTTGTATGTATCTAGGAATCTGTCCATTTCTTCTGTGTTTTCCATTTTATCAGAATACAGGTTCTCAAAGTAGGTATTGATGATCCTCTGAATTTCTGCTGGATCTGTTGTGGCTTCACCTTTTTCATCTTAATTGCATGGATTTGAGCCTTTTCTTTACTTTTTTTGATAAGTTTGGCTAAAGGTTTATCAATTTTATTTATTCTTTCAAAAAACCAGCTCTTCGATTCATTGATTTTTTGTATCATTCTTAGTCTCCATTGCATTGATTTCTGCTTGGATCTTTATAATTTCCTTTCTTGTATGAGCTTTGGGTTTGTTATGCTCTTCTTTTTCTAGGAGCTTGAGGTTCTGCATTAGTTTATTTAACTGAGTTTTCTCTGTTGTCCTAATATAGGTATTCATTGCTATGATTTTCCCTCATACAACTGCTTTCATTGTGTCCCACAGATTCCTGTATATTTACTGGCATTATCATTTACTTGTAGAAACTGTCTAATTTCTTCTTTAATTTCCTCTGTGACCCATTGGTTATTCAGGAGAGTGTTATTCAATTTCCATGTGTTTGTGGGTGTTTTGTGATTTATGTTATTGATCTCCAATTGTATTGAACTATGGTCTGATAATATACAGCGGATAACTTGTATTCTTTTACATTTACTTAGATTTGCCCTATGAGCTAGCATGTGATCTATTTTAGAGAATGACCCGTGTGCAGCTGAAAAGAATGTGTATTGTGATTTTGTGGGGTGGAACACTCTATAAACATCTATTAAGTTCATTTGTTTAATAGCTTTGTTCAGTTCTAGAATTTCATTGTTAATTTTTTTCTAGATGATCTGTCTATTTGTGATAGAGGGGTGTTGAGGTCCCCCACTACAATTATGTTATTGTTTATTTGGTTTTTCATGTCCATTAATATTTGTTTTGTATAGTTGGGGGCATTCATATTTGGTGCATAAATATTTAGGATTGTCATCTCTTTCTCTTGGAGTGTTCCCTTCACAAGGATGTAGTGACCATCTTTGTTTCTCTTAATTAGTTTTGGATGAAATCTACTTTCTCTGCAAGTAAGATTGCTACCCTTGCTTTTTTCTGGGTTCCTGTCATGTGGAGAACTGTTTTCCATCCTTTTACTTTCAGTCTATGAATTTCCTTTTGAGTTAGGTGTGTTTCTTATATACAGCATATTGCTGGGTTTTGCTTCCTAATCCATTCTGTCAGTCTGTTTCTTTTGATTGGTGAATTGAGGCCATTAACATTGATAGTTATAATTGAGAGATATTGACTCATTCTTGCCATGGTGTTTTATTGTTGTTGGCTCTTTTGTTATTTTTCCCCCTTTCCCTTTAGTTTCTTACCTTGTGTGGTGTCTTCTCTCTGTTGGCCCTCATGGAGCTGTGACCTTCATTGTCTTTTTCTAGGATATTGCATAAAATTGTTTAGAGTGCTGGTTTGGTGTTCATGAAATTTCTCAGGTATTCTTTGTTGTGAAAGTATCTAATTTCCCCATCAATTTTAAAAGATAATTTTGCCAGATACAACAGTCTATGTTGGAAGTTATTTTCTTTTAGGGCTTGAAATACTTCACTCCACGCTCTCCTTGATTTGAGGGTTTGTGTTGAGAAATCTGCCATGATTCTGATGGGCTTTCCTTTGTAGGTGATTTGTTTCTTTTCTCTAACTGCATGTAGAATTTTGTTCTTCTGTTGGGTTTCTGGGATCTTAACTATTATATGTCTAGGCGTAGATTCTTTTTGATCGTGGCTAGGTGGAATTGTATATGCCTCACTTATCTGTATGTCCAATTCTCCACCTGTCTGGGAAGTTTTCTACTATTACTTCTGTGAACAATTTTTTTGTCATTTGTACTTTCTCCTGTTTTTTCATGGACTCCTATGAGTCTTATGTTATTCTTCTTTGCATCATCTAGCAGCTGTTGGATTGATTTCTCATGGTCCCTTACTATCTTTAAGAAATCTCTGTTTTCATGGTCCTTAACTGCGATCCTGTGTTCTATATCTGATATCCTGTCTTCAGATTTTCTTAGTCTGCTCTGCATGCTTTCAATGGAGTTTTTAATCTCCTGAATATCTATTAAATCTGTTTCATGGATTCCATTTCTTTCTTATGTTGGGTGATCATGGTTTCCATTTCTTCTTTATGCTGGGTATTCATGGCTTCCAGCATGTTTCTGAGCTCATCTATTTTCTTATCTGTTTCTGCTCTAGAGCCTCTAATCATGTCTTTCACTCTACTCACCATCTCTGTATTTATTTCGGAGATTATTTCTGCTTTAAATTTTTCTAGAGCCTCATGTATCTGCTTTGTTACTTCCTGTGCTATCAGTTCAGGGTGTCCAGGTTGTTTATTATAAGATTTTTCCACCTCATTTCCCCCAGAATCTCCTTTTTGTGGAGTGGAAGTCTGCGTTTGTGCCTTGCTTAAATGTCTTCTCATTTTTGTTTTTGGTACTGTCCTTGGTTTAGTTCATAGGTTGATATTTCAAAATTGCTTAATATCAGGTATCTTTGTTGCTTGTGTTTAAAACCCTTGTGGAATGATTGCTTTTCAGAGGTGTCTTCCAGGTACGGCTTGTGTTTAGGTTTTGAGGCTCTAATGACTCTGAGGCTATTTTATTTTCCTTATACCAGGAAGGAAAACTGATTAGGTCAATCACAACATGTTACTCCAAATGTTACAATCAGCAATACCATAGCATCAAGCGCAGCTTAGAAAATGACAATTTGTGGTAGTTATTAATCTATCACATTTAACTATGTGAAGTATAATCCCCTGTGCCTCTGTAGTGTGGGACCAGGTAGCAGAAGAGCCGGAAGCGGGGGGGGGGGGGGGGGGCTGGGCCTTGCAGGCACCCGGGAGGCTAAGCAGAACGCTGGATGGAGGCGGGGCTCCAAGCTGCTCCTGGGACCTCACAGTGCCGTGGGCAGGAAGAGGACCGCAACTGAGGAGCTTCAAGCCGCTTGGCTGACCAGCGGAGAAGAGTCCCGGATGAAGGCAAGGCTCCAAGCTCCTCCCGGGACCTCACTGTGCCGTGGGCAGGAACAGGAACACAGCAGAGGAGCTTCACGCCGCTTGCTAGTTTTGTCTTTAAAAATGGCCTACTATCAAGAACTTGGATTGTGCCCCCAAAACAGAAATTTTGAAATTTATAAATAATAATACTGAAGGTGTATACAATGATACTTATCTAAGAAAGAAATATTTGTGCGTGTGGACTGATATTAAAATCCCTTCAACAGTGGTAAGCAAATAGTATGTTGTGGGTGTTCAGTATGGAGAGAGAAGTAATATGGAATCCCTGCTTTTCAAGAATACTACAGTCTAGAAAGGGACAGAGAGGCAGACTGGAAAATGTGGTCGACACCGTGCTTGAGAAGGGTGCACAAGAAGACAGTTGTTATGGTTCTGGCTTAGAGAAACCTGAGTCTGAAAGAATTAGTAGGAATAAGCTAAGTCTGCACAATATTCAAATTACAAAGCACTGCCTTAACAGTTTTACATGTTCACAAAATATGGATCCAGAGAAAAACACCAAAATATACAAATAATTTCAAAGCATTCATTAAAAGAGTGTCCAAACTGAGGGAAGGTATAGACCCACAAAATACACTGCATCTGATGAATTGTGCTTAATTCTGATACTGGGAGGAGGTTGGGTTATTATATTTCATCATGGGGAGTTATAAATTATAATTACTTTGGAAGACCAAGATTTAGAACAAAATAATTTACACCTACTTTCAATATGACTAGTAACACAAATTACAATGGAATTGGTTGTATGCTACCTACGAGGGCCAACTTACAGTCCAAGAGGTACAGTTTGACTTACTGTCACAATCCCCTTGACCATTAAAAATTCCTGGAAGTTACATGTATTAAAATTATGAAGAAGGAAATATTATTTCTTCAGACATGTTACAGCAAAATATGAGTAATACTTTTCAGGTAGCTTTAGGAAATCCTGCAGTTTTTGTGAGGAGGGTAGACTTCCTGAAAGTCCTTCAGTACTCTGAGATTTAAAGACTGTCGAAGAATGCCCTTCTGATATTCACACTTTCTTTGCTTGGCATCCTCAGTCCAGGTCATACATAAACTTTAGAATAACTGCCCTCTCAGGGAGAGAGCTTTCAATGATGTTGCTGGTGTAAATTGAAATAGAGATTGCAGAGCCCTCTTTTTCTTAGGAGATCAAAGGCAGATCTCCTAGTCTTAGTAACTGACATTTGTATTATGGGCGAAAGGCCACAGTGCCTCTCACAGTTTCCTTATAAGGCATTTGGTGACAAGATCATGTCATTTTTACCCAGAGTTTTCAAATAAAAGAGTAGCCATAAAAATATGTAGAAGGATCCTCCCTCAAGATTTCCTTTCACTGAGGATGAGCTGTTGGAATATAAAAGCAATTAAAATTTTCTTTTCTCATCCTTCATGTGACACTCTCATTAGCTCCCTCTTGTATAATTTCTATCTTTTTTGAAGTAGTAGGCTAAGAGCTAGAAATTAAAGACTGGCAGACATGATTCTAGCAGGGATTTATGACAACTTCTTCTTATATGAAAATTATTTCTGAAATATTTAAATGAATTTTTATGTAAGCTTTGGAGAACTAGTTGAATATTTGAATATAATTGAATATAATTTTCAGGATGCTTTATAGCATAACCTCACTGAAGGGGCTAAGGGTGAAAGGTGGTGACCTAAGAAAGTTTGGAAATGAGTAGAATTTGTAGGATTAAAGCCAAAAAATGAACTGTACAATCACTGTACTCAGTGGATAAAGTTGTTGTTAGTCATTTCCCATATAGGTATAGGTTGACAGTTCTGAAACCACTGTACCCATATTTTATGAATGAACAAAAACCAATAAATGGGAAATGGATAATGGCAGCCAAGTTTCTTGAATTGGCAGATTTCAGGTCAGCAATGAGAGATCTTAAAGTTAGCCATATGATACTGAATGCATGTAAGAATGGGAACTGATGTTTAACACAATACTGAAGTCAGCAGTGGGAGATCTTAAAGTGACCCATATAATACCGAATGCATGTAGGAAACATCAATAGGAACTGATGTTAAGCACAATACACAAACAAACATAAAGGCATAAATGTTCAAATGGCAAGATTGTATCAAAAGGGCACAATAATTAAACAGCAAGACGTCCATTGGCCAAGACTGGAACAATGGAAAACTTGTAAAAGTTATAGTTGAATGTTGATTTTCAATTCCTCCTTGAAACAATGGGCTAACCCAGGGCTCCTCATGTTTGTGATTTGAAGGGTTTTTTTCTACGTTATTATATGTGAAACTTCCCACCATCCACCCTCCATAGTGTGTCACATCCAGTCCCTGCTCTGTCATTTCCTTGGACTCAAAATGATCCAGATTCTGAGACTCAGGATTCATCTGCAAGGCCTGTAGTACAAAAAGGAAACCTCCCTGCTCTGCTTAAGCTCTCAGGAGGCCAGGAACTGTGAGATCATTAGAAACTCCCGTTGTCTCTCTCACATTCTTAGAAAATGCTGACTTCATCATTAAGGAAAAATAACTGGGTCTTAATTAGTCGTAAACACAATAAACTTTAATTGTCTCATGGTACATGTCTTATCAAGACTTTAATTTTCAATGGGAATATTCAAATCAGTATAAGCTTCCTTACATTGAATCTAAATTATTCTTAGTATCTATCATTATACATAAATGATGTCTTTAACTCCTTTTCTGTTATTCAATCAAAATCAATTCCATTTGGAGCTATACACAACAAACATTGGCACATCTATTCACAGTGGTGTCAGATTTGTTCTCTCTTGCTGTTGAGGCACTTGCTTCCTGCTTATGGCTGGAAAGCAAGGTTCATTCTGTTATTCCTTGTTTTAATTCAGTGTTCACCCAGCTGAAGTAGGCATGAGTTTGTCTTTCATGTGAACTTTAGGGGACAGGGTGACCTCTAACACCTTCTACATACTGAGGAGTTGAGTATAGAAATAAGCTCTTCTTTCAAGGAAAGAAGAAAAATAGTTCTGTTATGTCATAAATAGTACATGAGCTAGGCACTGCATACTGACATTTTGGTCAATGATGGGCCATATAGCCAAAACTGGACCCATAAGATTATATGCCCAGCTGATGTTGTAGCCATCTTAGTTAATATAAGTGCACTGTCTGATGTTCACACAATGAATAAATCAAGTAACAATGCTTGTGTGACTCTACTTCAGGCTTTTTGTTTCACTTGGGCCAAAAGGCTGTGTAGATTGGAAAGTTGTTCAGCTGCTAATTTCCTCTCACTTATGCAGAGCTGATATTTCTATAAACACATTATCATGGTCTATCTAATTTCACTAAATTTCTGTGAGAATGAGATATAAATTTTAAATCCTCTTTCATAGATAAAGATAAAATTTAGTGAATGTTAGATTTTTTTCTCTGTCACTGGGTTTGGACTTACGATCTGTGGAAAGATTTTTGTACTGTACTTTCAATTTCTTAAATAGCTATGGGTTTCTTCACATTACCTATATCTTCTTGGATAAATTTTAGTAATTTGTGACTTGAAAAACTTAGTATTCTGTCATCTATGCTATCCCAAGTGTAGGCCTGCCTTCTACGGTTATCGTCCTAATGTCATTTTTGCTTTAGAAGGATTTGCAGTGCTGTTTCGATCTGTCCTGGATGTGGAGCAAGTTGGAGACCTGAGCAGTTGACTTCATAGTTTAGCTCTCTAAACCTCGATATGCTGTTTCAATCCATGTCAGATCCATGCATGTGAAACATGAGGACAAACCCAGAGATCCATATACAAACTTTATGAGATTGCTTTAATTCTGAATACTCTTAGAGAAATATGCTGTTATTTGTCAATCATACTTTAACAAAGGTGAGAGAAGAAAGAAAAAAAGAACCAGACACACACAAAAAAATGAACACATAGCATGATCTCACTTAGATGTCAAATTTAAAAATTAAATACATAGACCCAGAGTAAGAAAGGTATGTATCAAGAATAAAGAAATGGGCTAATGTAGGTCAAAGGCTAGATCTTGCAGTTATTAAGAATAAAGAATTCTATAAAGAATAAAGAGGCTTATTGTACATGATAGCTATAATTAATAATACTTTATTATATATAGGAAATATGCCAAGAGAATGGGTTTTGATTATATACATTCAAATAAGACATAGATATATTAGTTTGACTGGAGGAACTGATTCACTGAGTATATCAGAAAACCATGTTTTGTACGACATTTATATATAATTAAGAAATATGTGGTTTCAAAAATAAAATACTTTTACAAGGAAAAAATTCTCTGTAAAGCCATCATGACCAAAGCAGTGTGAAATTCACAGGAGGACAGAACAAAGAAATAAAAGAGAAAGTCCAAAATAGATCACTTGCATTTTTAATATTTTGAAATTTACTAAATTATTTCTTCTCCCTTATTTGATAATGTGTATATAATTTATGTTCCTTCAGTTACAGATTCTGTCAGCAACTGAGAAGTATAACATGTGGAAGTTGGCAAGGCAGTCTCTGCTAGGGGATTGAGAAGAATCTAGAACCTTCACACTGGGCTTTTGTCAAAGGCCTTTTGTTCATTTTAAAGTAATAATAACTTATTTATTTATTATTATTATTTTTCTTTTTTGGGGGGTACCGGGGATTGAACTCAGGAACTTGCACTTGCGAGGCAGGAGCCAGAACCACTGAGCTAAATCCCCGGCCCAATAACTATTATTTAATTACTTATTTATTCACTTATTTGTTTTGCGACAAGTTCTCACTAAGTAGCCCAGACTGGGCTCAAATTTTTCAATTCTCCTGCCTCAGCTTCCCACAGTGCTGGGATTATACAGCTGCCAAGCCCGGTTTTTGTGGGTAAATATTTATGAAGAGATTATCATCTCTTCCAAGTCAGTAAAAAGAATTGTAAAACAAATTTCCTCCCCATTCTTACTCCCACTGAGCACACACATCCCATCATGGTGACCCCTAAAGACAGCCAAGATAGATCATTTGCCTTGTTTAAGGTTGGAGACTTGTCTGTGTCCACTAGGGAGCGATAGAACACAGTTTGACGGGCATAGATGCCGGTGGGCGTGCCCTGCAGGAGCCGTTTTTGAGGAGAGTTACCGATTTATCAGTCGCTTCAGTGCCCTAAGGCATTGTTAGAATCCCACTGTCTGTACAACTGGTATTGGCTAAAAAAGTGAAAGCTGCCTCAGCTGCCGTCTTAGTACAGGGATAGATGCCAGAAAATCGGAAGATCCAGGGATGATTTGAAGAGGTAGAGGAGAGCCTGTGTGCGCCTTTCTTCTGAATCACAGCCAAAACTGCAAGAGGCCAGGGTCAGGGATTTAGCTCAGTGGTTCCGCCACCTTGCTCCCAAGCTCAAGGTCCCGAGTTCGATTCCGGATACCAAAGAAAAAAGAAGACGGCAAGAGCTAGATCTTCATTCTTGATCTGACCTCCTTCCCAATCCCCGGACTTGCCTTGCCGACTGCACCCTCTGATTTGGTCTCAATTTAGTAGGGTAGGTCACCCGTAACATATACAAACACACACACCACAAGGGGAGACTGTGGCCATTGGCCATCCATCCTTTAGCATTTTCATCCCCTTGTTGTGATAAAGAAGGCTGAGAAAGGTCTCCTCTCACATTACTGGAACAGGACAGTCCAAAAAGGGAAGGTTCAATTCCTATTACTGGCATATCTGTCAAAGGGAGATTCCAAATTCTCCAGTTCCTAGATTAGGAAGAATCAAAATAAAAGAAAATATTTCTATGACTGTGGCTTGCAACTGTAGGGATAGTGACCCGTAGGCAGGGAAAAATGAGGGACCCCCACCCCGAAGGAGTTTAGACACATGGTTAAACAGGCTTAGCCACCTGCAAAGAGCTGACAGTGTGAGGTTGCGCTTCCTCTGTATGCTGTACCCTGCAAGGTTTGGTTTGCAGAAGTTAAAGAAAAAAAAAAGGAAACCTGACCCTAAAGTGTGAAAAGTCCCCAAAGGCCCTTCCCCATCCTCCTTAGTAACGAGCCAATCGACCAATCAATCCAGAGAAAGGATAGGCCCCCGACTACTATAAAGTTAACACCTCAGCCCCACTCAGTGGTGGCTCCTTTACTGGCACCCTGCCTGTCCCTCTGAGAGAAGGCAGCTGTCCTCTTGCATGCTTGCTGAATTAAAGTACAAACTTTGCTACGATCTATGCTTTCCATCTCTGACTGACTCTTCCACAACCTTCCCCACTGTTGAGAGGGTCAGGACCCTGGGAGGACTCTCCACCCATCTCCTCCTGCTACACAATTTAGTATCAATCTCAGATTAATTACAGATTTAAAATGTAACTATCTAAAATTCAAACACACCTCTATCTTTGTTACTTCTCCTTCACCTAGGTATACCATAGTAAGGAGGACTTCATGCAAAAATACAGAGCATTACTGTTGTCTGAACCGAGGCATCCAGTTTAACCTATTGACTACAGCTGCCTGCCAGAGGCAACCACTGGTTTCACAGCTGTTAAGACCAATAACATCTTTAGTTTTCATGGCATCATATAACTGCTGAGCAGAGGCTTTGAGAGGGATCTTAACATCAGCTAGTCATCCTATGAAATCTATTCCAGTTTATTATTTTATATAAATTTGTAGGTCTTCATAGGGTTTGATGTTGATGCATCAGTCATTTGGATTAGTTAGAAACCTATTTCCTTGCAAGTGTGTTTTCTTACTTGGGTTAGTTCTTAAGAATGCTATCAGTTCTTCCAAAGAAAGGAGAATACAGAGAGAAGTAACTCATAGCTGAGGTCATCAGGGAAGGCTTTACCAAGGAAACTGTGCTTGGATGGTGTCCCTAAGATCAGTGTTTTTTTGGAATGAAATTGGTAAACATGGAGAGTAGAAGTAGCAACAAGACCAGAACCCAGAGAAGCCCAAGGCAGGACCTATGTGAGAAACATACCACAATTCAGGTTCTGTGACCCGGAGAAATGTGTGAAACACCACTCAGATGACAACAACAACAAAAATAGTGCCAGGTGGATTGAAGTGAAGAATCATGGCTACTTTGTTACATTGCTTGGAGTAATTACAGAGTTTGAGTTGGCCTGTGGGAAAGTAATTGGAATAAAATTGCTGACATTGATTAGAAAAAGGTCTCCCAAAATTGTATCAAACTCAACAAAAACTTAGAAAGTGGAAATCCATTTTAAAAAATTTTAATAAAGGAACAAAATGCTTTTGTCAGTGTGTTACAAGGAAAACTGGCAGCAGTTAAAAATGAGGTGGGGGCCAAGGATTTAGCTCAGTGGTTTCACTGCCTGCTGCGCAAGCGCAAAGACCCAAGTTCCATCCCCTGTACCAAAAAAAAAAATGAGGTGAAAGTAGACAAATGAAAGCATGCTTTCAAAGTGTAAACAGTTTTATTCCAAAAATTTATGTGAGTTGGATAACAGCAATTTAAATTTTTTTTTTAATATCTGAAATCCATTGTTCTGGAACAAGACTTTCTACTCTTAATCTTGGTTAATTATTTAAGAGATGAAAACTCGAGAATCAAAGTTTAGTAAGGTCTTGTCTACCTTGATCTATGCCGAAAAGAGAGCTGAATTTCATTGAACAAGTATGTGTAAGGTATACTTCCTTAGAGAATCAATCTCTCTCTCTGTCTCTCTCATCTTTCTTTCTCAATACAAATATAGAGAATAGATAATTATATATGTATGTAATTCAATTAGTCAACACATATCAATATTCAAAAGAGTTTTGCTTTAAAATATGTTATCTAGGGACCAGAGATATAGCTCAGCAGCACTGCACCTGTCTGGCAAGCACAAGATACTGAGTTCAATTCCCAGTACCAAAAAAATAATAAATAAAAATGAGATAAAATATGTTATCTCCTAAAATCATATTATCGAAATATGGATTTAGGGGATATCATATTGTCCTAAAATATGTTATCTTTTAAGGCATTGTATGACATTCAACATATCATAAAGTCACATATTTTAGTAACCCATCATATGAAAAATGCATATCTCGGGGGAGAAGAAGGTCAGCATCAACAGCAGCACTGTGTCTCTGGGAAAGGCATTTCAGTTTTCTTCTTTTGGGATTTTCTGTGATCATAATCCTTTAAAAAATGTTGAGTTTAGTTTTATACCCGAGTTCTTTAAGGGTAGAGTATAGGCTACTCCTGCCTGAATTCCACCTCTGTTCTCTTTACAAGGAGAATCATTCTCAGGATGATTTCTTTGGTCAATACTAAGTGCCTAGAATCACATTATATGTACTTATATCTTTGAATTAATAATGACATTCTTTGCAAAATCAGAGAGGTTAGCATGTGAATTAAAGAAAGGAGTAAAGCCTACCTAGTGCTGTGAATCCCTAGACATCCATTTATCTTTATTTTACATACTGTAGCAAACTTAATTTGGGCTAATATAGGTATTAATGAGTTTAATGACATGCATTTATTTCAATTACATATTATTTGGGGAGTCATTCTGAATTTAATAAATAAACTGTGGGGCATTTAATAATCTCAACTTTTCCACAGGTATTTGTCCTAATTCTGCTTCCCCCAAATAGGAGTAAATATAATGTTGAAATTGTTTTGTATAATTATGGATTGGATCTTTCCTCAAAGCAGCACAAAGGAAGGTCTCATCAGAAAAGCTTTCAGAATAGCATGAGTGTGAACATAGCTATGATCTGCTGTCGTCATTAGCAACAATAAATAAAGGTTAAAGGGATTGCAGGCAGAGAGGCTTTGGGTTTCTCGTTATTAGAAGAAATGTGGAACCAAACCTGAAGTATTCAGAACTTTCCAGATACCAAAATTACCCTATTTCCCCAAAACAAAGGCAATCTAAATGTTATTCTGTGTTATGTGCTGTAAAATGTGTCAACATTACAGGTGGGGCAAGTCTCTCAATCAGAAGTTCTCCCACAAAGAAGTTTGGGGTAATCATTTATTGAGTATGTTGATAATTTGGTTACATTTGGTAATGCACTGTTTCTACTTCCTCCTACCCTCCTCCTACTCCTGAAAGGCACCCAAAATTACCCAAAGGTCTATTTTCCAAGCATTAGATGTTTTCCTTTTCCTCTTTCTGACTTTCCATCCTTCCTTTTCCTTTTTCTGCTTCGTGTGATGAGAGTGTTTGTATATGTGTATGTGTGTGGTACTGAGGATTGAACCTGGAGTCTTTGTATGAGCTACATCCTCAGTCCTTTCATTTGTTATTTTAAGACAGGATCTTACTAAGTTACTAAATTGCCCAGGCTGGGCTGAAATTTATAATCCTCCTGCCTCAGCCTCCCAGAGTACTAGGATTAAAGCCATTCAGATTGTTTTTTGTATTGGTTTGTGAGGCTTACTTATTTAAATAGTTAAGTTTACAATTGCTTTTTATTTGTCATTACTATAAATCCTTTTTAAGTGATTGGTGTGATGGTTTTCAATCAATAAATGACTTTCGCTCATTTTGACAAATAATACTGGGGATTTTCTTGAGCATGTCACGGGTGTAATATTTCTTATTAAAGTGTTTTCTTCTTATGCTCAGAGAGGTTGGAGCTCTGAGGCTGAATGATTACTGTATTAGGAAGGCAGGGAACACCTGTTCAAGACAAAAGTACAGCTGTGCCCCTGGATCAGGTGAGAGCACAGCACTTACTCCAACATCCTTCCAGCGCCTAGGTGCACTGAGGGATCTCTCCTCCTGCATGCGTCCAGTTGGGCATGCTGGTCTGCTCACTGAGGCTCAAAAGATCACTGGAATATGGTTCATCCTGTAAAGCCCCAGCTCTCAGACCTCTTTTGAGTCCCAGGACAGCTTAGAATCAGAGATAAAGCTTAGAAATCCAGTAGCATTTGATTTTATTTCTACTGTATCACATTACCTCAGATACAGTGCCTCAAAGAAAAGCCGCTTTATTATCTTACAGTCCTGGAGGTCAAGATTCCAAAGTGAGTCTTTTGGCACTAAAAGTTAGCATTGGTAGGATTCTGTTTCTTCTTAGTCAGTTTCGCTGTATTTTTCTTCTGCCTCCCTACTCCATTTGCTAAGATTGTTGTTCTTAGGATGAGCTAACCCAAATCTCTTAGGATAATCTCCTCATCAGGTTAGCTGGCTGGCAATCTTGATTCCATGTGCATTCTTAATTCCTTTTTATTGCATAACCTAATGTATTCACAGATTCTCCTGATGAGGACATGGACATTTATTTTAAGGAGTGTTCAGGGTACCACCCCAACTGACTGGATTCCCCACCAAGGAGCAGTCAGATTTCAGCATTAGTCAATTTTTCCTGGCCAGAAATGTTAAGTGTGGTATTAGAGGTCATGGCAGACAAGCAGGGTTTCTGTATTTCACAAGCAAATCTACCTAACTATACTCCCACCAAGAGTGAATTATGCCAAATGTCACCTTTGATGCTCATTCACTAATTGAAAGATCCAGAAGCTAATAAATTCTTTCACCTGCTCAAAAATATTAGACAAGTCTTTGATATCCGTCCACTCTACTTCAGACACTGACAGTTAAGTTGTTGCTAGAGATGAAATACAAGTGTGAGGACACAGAGCATGAGAGCCCAAGTCTGACTGTCTTGCTTGACAAGTGTTTCTGCTTTATGAATACAGGAGAGCTATGCTTGAGCCATTGCCGTGGCAATTTATGCATATTGCCATAATAACAGATCTTTCAAGGAAATGGATTTTGTAAAACAAAATGAAACCAAAATGAGCATGCAAGTAACACAAATCAACAATATTTTTTTTCAAGCATGTAGTCTGAAACTGGCCTTGAACCAGACCCTGGGAGGAGACTACTTTTTTAAAAGATAGCTAAATGGCTTCTTTCTTATACAGCATTGACAAGCAGAGGTGTTGCTGCAGTTTTGTGCAGGTCTATTGCTCAAGCAAGCTCAAAGCAATAACAGCCAACAAGACAAGGATAAGGCAAGATGTTAAAGTGAATCTAAGTTATTAGGCACAGAATAAATGGACAAAATAATTCCAAGAGAATGAAAGTATTCCTAAACAGAAAAGGAGTTGAAAGTTTCAAAAACTGCAATGGTAATAATGGAATGAATGCAGTCAGTGAAATTGACCCAGGTAAAACAGAATTTAAAAGAAAATCAGTTCTCCTAGCTGAAAGCAGTCTAGCAGCTCCCACTTAGGTCCCTCCCTTCCCATAATTACTGACCTCCCCCTGGTACTGATAAGGGAGACAGTCACATTCCTGTAAATAAAGTTTTGTAATCCCTAAGGAACTATATGCTCTGTAAACAACTATGTTCTATAAACAAAATCTGTGACTCTCTATTGCCATATGATTCATAAGATGCTGTCTTGCCCTTTTCCAGTTCCAGTAAACTCACTTACTATGTCACTAGAAAGACCATCTGCCTTCCACTAAATGTGTAAAAAGTTGAACTTTTCTTTGTTCAATTGCTCAACCTCGGGACACAAGTTCCTTGAGCCAGTATTCACCTTAATAAATCCTCCTGATTTCCATGTCTCTTGTCCTTTGGAATTCTGCAGCACAGGAATGGCACACAGCTGCTTGCTTGCCAAGTCTTTTGGTAGGCAATTCATACTTACTGAGTAAAGGATAGTATACTCAGGCTGATTTGTTCTATAGAAATAGGTATAAATATGTAACTAAAAATGTTAATAAGTAAGAAATTTGGAGACTGTGTCAAAATATATAAAGTATAGATACTGTTGTTGTATTTAGGGTAAAATGAGATTCACAGCTTACTGAGTTCATTTTGAAAAGATCTACATTATATTAAAAGGATATACTGAATTTTTCCATGGTGATGGAAAAAGGACTTTTTATCCTATTCCTCCAACAATAAAATATAATGATTTCTATTTTCTGTGAAATTGATGTTGTGTTTAAATAGCAACTTTTATTGTGTGTGTGTGTGTGTGTGTGAAGTTTTTGTAAGGAATTACATTACTGAAGGGTAAAATTTGCAATGATAATATAGAAAAATGAAACAAGAAAACATCCTAGCAAATTCATAGTTGATATCAGTAAGAACACTCATTAGTCGGCCTCACTGATTATTATTTTCATGACTCCTATCAGCAAAATTCAGTTAGAAGAATTTCACAAGTATACTATGGACTTGGATGTACCTTACATATTGCTAGTCATTGACAGATTCCACAGATCCTCGCACTTAGAAAGCTCAGGTATTAATCTGCTTCAAACCTTTAAGAAATGAATTTTTTAAAAGTCTTAATTAAAAGGCTCTTAGTCAACCAAATGATTTGATCAACTACTCATAACTTATGAAATGTTATTTACTAGTATTGTTATTTATTTTCTCAGAACATCTCTTTTCTTTGCCTCATTCTATTGAATGTTTTTGTTTAAATATGAAAATGTACTATTTAATTTTTAAAATTTAGACATAAAGATGATGAATATGTTCATCCTACAGAAATGATAAATATTTGAGGAGACAGAATTATAACTGCAATGCACTGTTTATTTTTTCAGGCTACAAAATGGATTTTGAATGTTTTCACCATACAGAAATGTTAAAAATCTGAGACGACTGACCGGTTTTTGAGTATAACTTTTTATATTAATATTTTTTGTCTTTGTTATTAGCAATGCTTGCAGTATATAATGTCTACATTCCATGTGTGGAGCTGGTCCTACGCAGCATGCATCATTGCTTTTTTATTCCCTTTCCCTCCTCTACCTTCACCTCCCTCCCTGCATCTCTCGATCTCCTCATTGAAAAAAAATGTGTCTCCCTACTTCCTATTACCTTTTCTTTTGCTCTTTATTTATAATTTTGGAGGAACCATGTGATAATTATGGTTGTATGTCTGACTTATTTCACTTAATATTATGGTGTCAAGGTGAAAGCTATTCCCCTTCTAGGTTTCTTCCTGAAAGAGCTAAAGTCATCATATTAATGTGATACATGCATACACAAGTTTATAGCAACATAATCATACCTGAATCTTGAAAGCAGCTTATATATTCACCAACAGATGAATGGGTAGAGAAAATATGTTATTTACACAAAATGGAATACTATTCGGCCATATCAACTTTTTAGAATTTCCAAATAAATAATTCAAAATTAAAACACAAATATCTTCTGAAGTAGTGAATCCAATGTGTTGTGATATGGAGAACTTTAAAGGTCTCAGAGAAAGGACAGAACTCCAGTTGAAAACATTAAGACTTACACATTGTTTTACCTTAAAAGACGAATGGAGTTGCAGATGGACAAATAGAAATGCAGAGACTGAAGATCAGCATTCTCATCAAAGGGAATTACACAAACGGGAGTACAGAGGTAGACACGAATGAGGTACACTGAGCATATCTTAATGAACTCATTTTTGCTGGGTTCAGAAACAGCAATTAATGTTAAGGCCAGACAGGTCACCAGGCAATTATATTGTGATTGCTCCATCTAGTGCACTAGGGAGAAAGGACAGATTAACTGTACATTAGTCATACAGATTTCATGATTTAGAGTCGAGTTTAAGTGAGAATGCCTCAGCAAATACCTAACTGTTACAGTATTCAAGGAGGGAGGGACAATGGAATTACAGTAGTGGCCCAGGACACTTGTGCAGCAGCAGTTGTGGAATAGATGCGCCATCAAGAAGAGCATAAGTGACTCATGGAAAACCAACTGAACCTGGGCACACTACCCGGACTTAGGCCTAGCATGGGATTTCTGCTCCAAAGGGAAAAAGAAATGGAAGTAAACAGTAACGACCAAACCAGCAAATGATAAATCTGTGGTTGACTCTGCCCTACTCCATGGAGCTTTTAAAAGCTTAGGAATTGGGTGGGCAGAGATAAACTTCACTCCCAGAACCTGAATGAAGCTACTCACTGGCACTGTTGCTTGTGACTTCCAAATACTCAATGTTACTTTGGGGAAGAGATCTCCAACTCTTACTTTCAGATAAGATTATAAACTAGGCAAAGACTGAGGAAATAGGTAGGAGTTTTCATGGAAAAAGAAAGATAGGGAAAGAGAGAGAAAACCAAATGCCTTTTAAAATGACTGAGTCAAGAGGAAACAACACAGTGTGAGCCCTTTTCAAACTATGGCAGTGACTATTCCAAGGAGGACCTGTGATTGTTGATGGAACTGAATAAATAGGGTTTATCTCTAAAGTCAGAAGTAACTCAAAGTTCTGAGGATGAAAATTATTTTAATGCATTATAATTGATTTGTGGTGGAATAAAATACAAGAAATGTATAACTCAATTTTTCAACTAGCCTTTAAAATACAAAAGAAGCTTCAAATGTTTCTAACACTGCTGAAGGTAATTTCAAGTTCACTAACCTCCCTCCATCCTTTGTGCCTTCCAACTTCATCCTATTCTATAGCATTTCCTCCTGTCTGCAGAGCCAATTCAGTGGACCATTTTCAGAAACAGTGGCTAACAGGATATGTGCAGGTCCAAAAATCAGAAGATATGGGTATAGCCACCCAGAGTATTTTATCTCCCTAGGAACCTGTTTTAATTTTAATATCCTTGAGCTGTTTTTCTTTATCAGAATGATCATAGGATAGTGTAGAATTCAGCAATATATATTGTGCATTGTTATGAAAATCCTACCAGCTGTTCCAGGAGATGACAGACTGAGATTAATGACCTTACTGAATGCACTGCAGCCTGGACATCAGTCCTTCAGCTCTGCAGTCTTGGAAACTTAGTTTTTTCTACTCTTAGAAAGAAAATTGATCTGCTATGGGAAAATTTTACATCGATCAAGCACACATAATAGAAGCATAAAAGTAGAACCCTCATTTATTAATATATATGAATCCAGACTATGTATGCTTATTAGAAAAGTACTCTTCTACACATGAGAATCCAGAAATTTCAATCACAAAAGCTAGCAACATCAGCAGTCTCCACTTTTCTTGCAGAAAAGCCTTAGAAGCCAAATAGAAGAAAACTTTTTGAATTCTGTCAAATTGAGCAGAAACAGCTTTTCTAGTTAGCGATTTTATTAGTAAATTAAAAGAAGAATATTAAATCAGAGCTAGAAACGGAGTTAATTATTTTCATTTTTTGAATTACAGCACTAAAATATAATTAAGACTAGAACTATAAGAAGCAAAAATACACAGACATATAATTTGATGGGAAAATATACCTTCCTTCTAAAGAAAGGGAAATATTATCATTAATATTTCATGTTACCATCAGCTGGTGAAAATTGTGTCACACATTCCCCAAGGCCACACTTAGGACATTACTAATGCAGTATTTTAAATAGCTTTTGAATTCATCTCTCAATATAAGTAATTTTATAATAATCTGATAATGCTTGGTATAAAATGCCTATGTATCTTTATCCCTCTCTACATGAAGGTGGGATTGACTTTGAGACGATAGTGTTTAAGTTGGTCAGTTTATTTGTTTAGGTTTATTATTTTCTGAATTATGCTCTGCTGTAAATACTTGTCTTATGTATTGCTCATTTTGTATGGCTCTAAAGGTGAACAATATTTGCCTACCTTCCATATAATTTCTGGCTAGTATATTTTGAATAAATGAATACATATACTGCTCAAGTCCTGTTGTCTCTTATTTCATTTCCCTAAATATTGTAGATATATAGTAAAATATTAGTCTCAGAGAGCAATCTGTGTGCCTCCCCAGTTTGTTGTGCACATCTCACTTAAGCACCTGGGCTAAGGGGCAGGCAATATACATCATACTTTACCAGTCTCACGGGTTTATTTGAGCATTAAAACAAATGGTCTGCACATGTGTGAAACTGTTAGCATCATTTATAATCGGAGCAGGAGATACGAGTAACTGATATCTCTACTTGGAGACCCAAGTAGACTAAATCAAATTGTTGTTCTCTGATAGTCTGATTTGTACATTTTCTAGTAGTCATTCTAGTTCTACCTTCTACTTCCTCTGTGCTTGCTCATGTGCCCCTTTTTAATGGTTCCAAACCCACAAATAACCTGAAGGTCTGGACTTAGATACTCCTGTCTCTATTGCTCCACTGCAGAGGTCACTTCTCACAATGCAGTGAAATAGGCTGAGGCCAGGCTACGGCCAATCAGAGATATCATTATTGCCTTGTCTGTGACAAAATGAGGGAATGGCAATAAGGAAAACTCTAGGGAATGTGAGGTAACACAGGCAGAGTAACCTAATACAGCTGTGGTGGTAAAGAGAACAAAGCATGTCGAGCATAGAAATTAATGGAAGAAATTGTTCCCTTTGCTCAGGTTTCTGCAATCCGATAAATGTCATTCTTCACCCATTTATCAGAATAAGAGGCTTCAATATCAGTTCCTTAAAACTTAAAACACACTGTCATTCAACCAATGAGCTTAATATATAGATTCTTGCTCCATAGTTGGAAGAATATCAACAAGTTGGAGGTGGTAATGATGTAATGCAGCCTAGCCTGAAGAGAAGTCACAATGTATATATAAAAGTTGAAAAAATGGTCTATAGCATTAAAGAAAATGTTCAAAAATAAATAAAATTTGAAATATTTCTTAACTACAGAAATATTCCCTTTAATAGTATCTTGTGTAACTTAAGCCAATCTAATGTTACTGCATCTATTTAAAGTCAACTCATTAAATGAAGTTTTGAGTGAAACAATCAAGTACTAAAGTATAAAGCAAACTTCCTACAGCATTAGTCAGGGGCACATAAAATTTCTGATGAGAGATGCAGAGGACAACTGATATAAGACCCTGTAAGAAATATATGACTATAAAGAGTCTTCATAATTACTCATTTGAGGATTCTGTAAGAACAAATTTAGTAGAGTGGACAAAAGAGAAGAATTAGACTGAGGATTCAGACCACTGACTGGAGTGGTTGAGCAGTATAGAGAAGGTCGGCGATAGTAATCACTGGGCTGTGGGCAGATGGCTTGAGGAAATGCAGCAACTTTATGGTCTTGTGCCTTATCATCAACAATGTCCACTGCATCCTGCTGACCATGAGACTTCCTGCTCAGTGAAGCAAAACATCCCTTTATCTGATTCTCTGTGATGGGGAGTATCCTGAGTTGAGAGCATATGTTAAGGTGGACACTCAGTCACTCAGTTTCCCTGTGGTTTATCCTTCAGCCTCTAGTCCTTATCACTAACCCCTAAGAAGATCAGCATAAACAGGGACCTAATCATGATTAGTTTATATCTAGAAATTTAACACATGATATGTATGACTGTACATAATATCATGCAGCAAAAAAGAACATCATTTACTCACATTTGCAAAAAAAAAAAAAAAAAAAACCCAAAAATTAAAGTTATACATTTGTTAGAAATTAGGACAGAGAGACAAGAGTCCTGATACAGTCCCAGTCCTGCCATGAGGTCCTGCCTGACCTCAGATAAAGTAGGAGAAAGTGTCTCCAGAGATAAGTGGCCAGGCTGGTAAAGATTATGCAGTGGACCTTCAAGTTACAACCAGCCTGACATACAGGCAACTTGGGCTAATTAGTTTAAGGGAAGATTCATCTGCCTCTTGTTTTCTATAGCATGTACCCAGATCTCAGCCTTATCACCGTAGTTAAAATCAGCCCCTGGGAACTGATCAAGCTTGTAAGTCAAGAGTCCACTGTATGTGGTGACATAAAGACTGGTGGTCTTTATGGTAGTAAAGGACTTGCCCCAGGAGGACTAGAGAGCAGAGGCCTCTCTATTCATTAATGAAGTTCCCTTCTCCCTGCATTCTTGACTCAGGCTGGACTGGAAAACTTCTCAGCTCGCCTCAGTCACACTCACCCCTCAGAGTGTTATTGAGCTTCCACTACCAAATTCCCCTTGGTTTCATAGAAGGTGGGATGCCCACATAATTTATCTTATACAAAGGACACATTTGTTTTGTTTCATAGTTATTCATAACAACTTTGCCTGATTCATCTTTTTATTTTTCATATCTCCTAACCACCCTACTTATCACAGTGCATTCTCAATGAATGTTTGTTACTTTAAAACATCAGCTGCAACAGGTGGAAATTTAGTGAGGCCTTGTGTTTCTTGACGGGATGCGGAACTCCCAGTTTAGTGCACTCATTTCTCTGCACTCACTTCAGTGTGTAGGAGTTTTTCCTCATTTCTAGGAACTGTGTTTACATTAGGCACCTCTCCAGTTTCTTCTATTTCAAAGCTTCTGTTTAATAATCATGAATCAGAAGCCAGGTACAATCACTTTGCTTTTATGACAGCTTTTGTTGTGTAACAGATTCTCTTTGGCTCTGCTCAATACTGGCTTCCAACTGGTTAGGAATAGTTCTACAAATAACGGAACTGTCAAAGGACCAAAGGCCACTACATAAGAGCATCATTTCCAAGGAGATGTCCAACTCCATACTCCAAATAGTTTTAGACTTTGAGCTATTCTCAGGCTCTTGTACTGAATGACTGTGGATGAGATTAGTGAAGATGAAGATGAGATTAGTGGCAGAAGATATATGCAGACACCTGGTGCCTGTTCTCGGGGAGTTTTAAATCTCAGCAGTAAGAAGAGAAGCACAAAGATGGTAACCAAATCTTATTCTAAAGCAGACAAGCTCGAAGACAGGTTTATGTCCTGAATTAGATTCTAATCGTGTTTTTTTGAATAGCAAAGTGCCTCATGTTTTATCCCTTGCTCTATCTTATTTTGTTTGTTGTTAGATCCTGTTGTTTCATCACATATAAAATAATTGATTTACATGGCTTTTAAGATCCCTCTCACCTCCATCCACTCACATCTCAAAGGATATAAGGTATAAGGTGTTTATCTGTTTTGGAATAGATGATCTATTCATTCTGGATACTAAAGGATTCTTAAACTTTATTTAAAACAATACAACCCATTCTACTTTTTTATTACTAAAAATAGTGTTATTCCCCAATTATATAGTATATGTACATGTTTTTACATGTGTGAAGGATTGTACATATTTAATATAAATATTCTTTATCTCTTACATGAAAGATTGAACATACTAGTAATCATAAAGCTATGGAGTAATTTTTTTAAGAATATCATACACCTTGGTACAGTATACCTTTGATAGTTATTAGCAGTGTTTAGAACATGTTTGGGATGAGAAATAGGGAAAGAGGAATAACATTTCTCTTCCACATTAGTTGCCACCATCTTGTGATACCAATTTCACCTCTCATTAGAAATTTCTCTGGTCATTACATGAATACATTATCATTTCAAGAGATTATATATATAGCAAAATATATCTCATTTGTATTTCTCCTCTTATTCCTACTTTTTTCTTACAGTATATATAATTGATTTTCTTCACAATATTATGTAACTCATAATGGATTTATTGTTATACTTAATTGAATTATCATTTTTAAGCTTAAAAAATAAATATTTCTTAAGCCAAGAAAATAACTAAGAATGTAAAGTACAGATAACTCTTAGAATGTGGGAGGATTGATGTGAGGGGAGGTAAACCTTAACAGCATGCAGTTATGGAAAGAAACAGTGAATATATGGTTAATTTAAACCATGAAGTCTGTCAGGGTTGATGAATTGAGCCTTCTGCAATGCCCTTTGAAATTCATGCCGAGTCTCAATTGCTACCCTTGGCCTGGCTGCTCAATTTAATTGTCTGGGCTTAATTCTGCTTTCTACCATGTGCTGGACAAGGTAGAACTGAGCATTAAAATATGATTCACAAATTCCACTGATATTCTTAGAAGTAGAAGGAACATGTAGCCATTTGGAGCCTTGACAATAGTAATCCCATACATTTAGTGTTCCAACAATTCCAGTCAAAGATTTTTAATTGTATTATAACTGGCCAGTGGCATTTTTATTACTAACTTCTATAACATGGATCATGTGATAATAATGTAGTTTAATTTCATGGTTTAGGAAGAATCACCCTTGTCGTGGAAATACTGGAAAAACTGATGTGAATGAAATTATCCATAAGCATGTGTGTGTAGCAACGAAGCTGTATATTAATGTGTGTGTTTCACACTCTTGATTGTTTTCTTCAGAAGAACAATTTCAGGTGCAATCCAAGACACAAACACTTTAATAAACCCTTCATGAATTGTTTAAACCAATCCCTAGTGCAATTAACCCACTTTGCCCCATGATATAGCTCACAAAAGGGGGACAAAAACTATAGGGAAAAATTTTGACATCTTAATGAGCATGAGAAGCATCTCTTAGGAATGTTACCTTGAGATTGATTAATTTAAAAGTTTTCTTCTGATTACCAATAATGGTACTGATAGCTTGATATAAGTGGTAGGAGAAGTTTTTGTAATGATATTTCTTACTTTTCCTCACCTAATAAGAAATCGGGACTTTTTTGAGTTTCAAAAAATGATGTAAACAGCAATGACTGTGGGAAGAACTTGCTGTCAATAATATCATACTTCATATATTGCATATGAGAGCCATTGTGGGTTTGGAGTAAAACAAAATTTGGCCTGATTCCTAGCAGAACTATAAGCATGACCTTGAGCAAGGTGCCCAAGTTCTCAATCTCATGTTTTAAAACTATAAAACAGGGATAATCACAGTAAGCACTTACCTCAGATAATTACTAAGAGAATTAAATGAGATAAGAATGTAGAAGACTAAGCACAGTGCTCAGCTCATGTTAAAGTATCTATAAATCTTAATCACAACAAAATTTTATATTTTATATTTTTCTTGGTATCTCAGCCATTTCCTGATGTTAGCTGTACTTTATCCTTTCCCATTTACTTTTTAAAATTTAGTAAGTCTGTCAGCTTCATCATCTCTTCTGAATCTTATCCAATCTAATATGATGATTGACCTTCCTTCCTTCCTTCCTTCTTTCTTTCTCTTTTCTTTTTTTGTAGCACTGGGATTGAACCAAGAACCTTAGTACTGAGTGATAACCACAGATCTTCTCATTTTTGTATTCTTATTCTGAGACAGTCTCATTAAGTCACTAAGTTGCCCATGCAGGATGTAAACTAGTGATCCTCTGGCCTCAACCTCCTAGAATGTTAGAATTAAAAACCTGTGCTACCATTCCCATACCAAATTCCTTCCTTTATCTGCAGTAACTCGGTAGAGATAAACTGGACTGTAATCCAAAATATATTAGAATGATAGCTATTTATTGGGTGACAAATTTCTTGTTTTTAATCTCTCTTCCTTCCCCTCTTTCTTTTGGCCTTTCTTTCTTCTTAGTGAAAGACAGTACCTGACTTTCTGAAAATTTAGTGGTTTCTATCAAAAAGATGTGATCCACCTAGAAGTAGAATTAAAGTAAACAATACATGACTGAAGCCTATAAAAATTTTTCTACATTCCTCAGCAATCTCTCATGCTTCTATCGGATCTGCTGTCTGCTGTCAAAACCTACAACCTGCTGGGACATCAATCAGATATCTACAGCAGCCTGAACACTACAGCAGCCCCCAGATGGAATGGAACAGATGAGGTACTAGTAGAGAGATCACCATCTCTCTCCAGGAATAGAGATATACATCCATCCATCTGTCATGTACATCTGTCTTGAATTAGTCTTTCCTTTTGTAGGGATATTTCACCAATCTTTTATATCTGTTGCTTTCTAAAAGTTTTAATTTCCTGCACATTGATCTGCTAGTGCTGTGGAAATTGCATATTGTAATCCCATTTGCAGAGTGGGACAAATCTAATACCCTACTATGGAAGATTACATCAGTGTGATGGTTTCAATCTGAAGTGTTCCTCTAAAGTCACATATGTTCAAAAGTGAGGTTTTCAAAAGGTAATTGGGTTATGGGGGTTCTATACTACTTAGTAGTGGATTCATCCATTGATGAGGTTGTAGCTGAATGTGCTGTTAGGACTGGGACCTGGGTATGTTCTTATTCTTGGCTCCTCCCTTTCTCTCTGCTTGCTGCCTGCCATAGATTGGGCAGCTTTTCTTTTATAGGCCCTTCCACTCTGCTGTTTCTGCCACAGAGACAGCTGAACATGGACCCAACCCTCTGAAATAAATTTCTCCTTTTTTAACTTGCATGTATCAGGTACGGGAAAGCTGACTGATACAGTGAGCAAGTTTACAAAGTAAAGGACTTACTATGGGATGTTAAATGATGGAAATGAGCTGGCCAGCTACAGACACTGACTCTAAATTAACTCAAGGGGTGACACACAAATCCATTTCATGTACTTGAGCCCTAAAAGAGCTGTTACAGGATCAGAAAGCTGCTTCAACTGTGCAGTCATTGCCAGGGTGGCAGCTCCAGAACCATACATACAACTCATGGCACAGCCTACATTAGCACTCAGGCATATCCACTGTCCTTCCTATTGGTGCACATGAATTATTTCCCACATCAAAATCTCAAGGAAATGTGTCTAATTAGCAGAACTTCAATTATATCAAAACTCCAATGGCAAGGCAGTCTGAGAAATAAAGGATTACATTTCCAATCTCTAAATTCTCAGACTTGATGCCCTGATCCACCATATTGACTACAGTGATTAATTTTTTTCTTTGAGGTGAAGATCATTTATATGTATTTATTTAAACCATTTTGTTGAGATATCAATATACAAAAATTTCTATATATATATTTAGTATATACTTGAGTTTGTAGGTGTGAAACCATCACCATAATCTATGCCATAAACTTATGCATTATGTTGAAATGTTTCTCTCATGTTCTGTATTTATTGTTTTTTATTACAAGATCTACTCTTTTAGCAAATATTTAGTACACAACACAATATTATTAGCTGTGGATACTATACTGTGTAATAAAGTGCTAAGACTTACTCATTTTGTGCAACTGAAATTCTGTGCTCTTTAATAATTTTCTGCTTTCTTCTTCTCCAAGTGGAATGGCAATCCCATTCCAGTCTCTGCTTTTATGAGTTTTGACTGTTTTAGGTTCATTCTACATGTAGCATGTGCACTTACATATCTGACTTATTTCACATAGCAAAATACTATTCAATTTTATCTAAAATTGTTTTGTAAATGATAAGATTTCCTTCATTTTTAGGCTAAGTCCCTTCTTGCCATAATATTAAAAATTTTAAAAACACCTCAACACACAGAAACCCAGAGTCAAGTTTAAACAATTAACTACAGCAGTGGAAGAAGTGTCATCTATTTGATGAACACTTTGCTTTTTATAATTAGTGGGATTTTAAAAAATTATGCGTTACAATTCCCAATCTATGGAACTAGCATTTTTTCTAGTAAGATCATGATCTCCAACTTGTTGAGCAATTAGTATTGAGAACTTTTCTGATTTAAGAGAATACTGAAGCTAAATTTCTCACTTGAGATTGTAGTTATTAGGGAGAATTTAAGGAATTATTCCTTGAATAATAAGTCTAAAGATTTGGAATGAGATATGGTCTTATTTCTTGAGGCTGGAGGACAAATAGTCAAGAATATTTCTAGACTATACTTTAAAGCATTTTTATATGTTAGAATGATGATGGCAGGTCCACTCTGATTTTTTAAGCTTAAAATTTGAATATCTTTATTATGTCATCAGGTATTCTGGAATACTTTGAGTGATCCACTCACAACAGTAAACATGAATGTTGTCCATATATAGGTTGTGAATTTTCTGAAGTTGATATCAAGTTGGGTAGTTTCAGATGGTGGGAATAAGAAAAAGGGCAGTTTCAGTCTTTAGTGAAAGTAGAAGAATTCAGTACCTAATCTAAGTTATAAGTATGTATCTTTCCTATATGAGGAATCATCAAAAACAATAAATCAAACTCCACATTGGTTAACAGATGTGCTTTTGTTTTTAATTAAAATATCGTCATTTTATAGTTATTTTAATTTTCTCAAAAATAATCACAATCAAGCTTAGCATTTTTGGAAAGTAAGTCTAGTGTCACTAAAATTCATTTACATATATCAATGAGAAGGGTAATTCTATGGATAGTTTATTTATTTATTTATTTATTTATTTATTTATTTATTTTGGTACCAAGGATCGAACTCCGGTCCTTGTGCTTGCACAGCAGGCAGCGGAACCACTGAGATAAATCCTCAGCCCTGGATAGTTTTAAATTAGACACTAGCCAAAGAATTAGTAATACTAAAAGGTTTTTATTTTTTTAAAACCATGCTGTGACTCTTATAAGAAACCTCAGATTAGACCTTTCAAAATCTCTCCACATTAAGAAGCCAAACCAAGGATTTCCTAAATGTGTTCTATTATAAGAACAAATTCTTAATAAATAATGTGAATATGCATTTTCCCCTAAAAATAAGAATATTTAGTAAGAGCTTCAAAATTCTAAAATAATCAGATAAGGAGAAAAGATAAATATTTTTGTTTATAAATGTATACTTTATGAAATTGTTTTAATTAAAACTTGCCAAAAATATTACCCAAAAGACTCATATGTTCAGAGGTTAAGCTTTTAGAAGGCATTACTTTATAGGGTTGCAAACCACATCAGTGGCTTAATCCATTAATCAGTTCACAGGCAAATGGGCTATTAGGACATAAGGTGCAACTGGAGAAAGTAGGTGCCTGGGGACCTGGCTTTGAATAGTACAGCATATCTTTTTTTCTGGCTCTTTCTGTTTTCTCTTCTTCCCAAATGCCAGGAGGCAAGCAGCTGTCTTCCATGATGACCTTCCACCACTAAGTATCTGCCTTAATGCCAAGCAACCATGGACTGTAGTCTCTGATATCTTGAGCAAAAATAAATATTTTATCTTTTATGCTGTGCTTGTCAGGTTCTTTGTCCCAGGGACAGAAAGCACATACATAAAATTGGTACTAGGAGTAGAGCCATTGCTTTTTCCTCTCCCTAAGTTTATTACAAGTGACTTATATATTTGACCTCTGTACTTAGTTTTCCTTGCAGGCCCACAGTTTTGCTTGCAGCTCCACATCATTCATAATGATGTGAATGTTATAATATGATCTGGAAAGGCTCTGATGACTCACATATGTGTTCAGAAGTGAGGTTTTTGGAAAATGACTGGATCACACAGGTGCTATACTCATCAGTGGATTCATTGATGAGTTCATAGCTGAATGTGCTGCTAGGAGGTGGACCACCATTGGAGGAGGCAGGTTACTGGGAATGTGGGCTGGAAGGATGTTATTTATCCCATACCTCTTCTCCTCTCTCTCTGATCTCTGATTCCCAAATGCCTTGAATTGAGTAGCCTTCCTCCTCCATGTCTTTCTGCCATGATGTTTTTGCATGATCCGCTGACTGTGGATTGAAACATCTAAAACTGTAAGCCAAAATAAACTTTTTCTCCTTTAAGTTGTGGGTGTCAGGTATTTTAGCCCATGGAAAGTTCACCAGTATACAAAGTTGATACTGGAGAACTGAGGTCATTGTTGTTATCATACCTTACTATGTGATTCAGAGCCACTGTGATTAGTTTGTGAGAAGAGTTGGGAAAAGTCTGTAGAATCAGGCTTTAAAAACTGGATTACTGTAAGTAGATCTTCATGAGAAATTTTAGTATAAGTTCAAAAGATCAGAATGCTGAGAGGGGAATATCAACAGTAAAGATTGTGTTCATGAGGTATCAGATTATGAACAAGGACTCTACTGGGAACTATACTTGAGCCATGCATATTGTATTCTAGCAAAGAACTTGTCAACATTTTGTCAATGCCCTAAAACTTCATGTGTGGCTGAAATTAAATGTAGCAGACTAATTAATCTTATAGGAAAAATTTCAGGGCAACATATTCAGGGAGTCACATGGGTATTAGGAGAAAAAATCAGACCAGAAAGATATGAAAATCTTGTAATTTAGACAGAAAGGGAGCACTTGTAAGTTTGGGGCCAAAGAAGGTGCATTATTGAACAAGTTCATGTCATTAACAGGAAGCCAAGCATTTTGGACTAGAACAATAGGAAAGATGATTGGAGGGCATCCCAGGAATTGTCCAGACCTCACTCATTACAGGCTCACTGACATAAAAATATGAAGTTGTTAGAATAATTCCTCTTTAAGAGGAGAGACGCAGTGTGCTCTGCTTACTCATGGCCACCTATGGGAGAGTTTCCCCATATTTAGCATACCAAGTTCTGAGAGTCCATTCAAGCCATGGTCCAAAAGGGATCAGCTATTTCTCATGTTGGTGTCAGAACTTGGCATTATCACATAATACAGAATGCAATAACTGTGGGCTCTTGGAGGCTTCCACTCAAATTTCAAAGAAAAATCTAGGAGGCCAGTAAATGCATGACAGGATTCATTTCCCTGCAAAGAGTCTCTAAGAGGGCTATGCATGAAGTTCTAGGGGTAAGGGCAAAGCTGAAATGCAGATCTAAGGTATTTAGAAATCCCAGTAATGTGGAATGTCACAGGCAACAAGCAGAGCCAGCCCAAGAAAGAGGACATGTGGGTTACAACAGGCAAGGTCATAGGGTTGCGGCACCCCAAGCATTTTGGAGCTCAACATTATGGAACCATATGCTCTGGTTACTGGATATGGACTTAAAGGATTTAATTTTTCCCTACTGGGTTTTGTTCCGTCTTTGTTTTAATTTCTTTCTATTCTCTTATTTCTTTCTATTCTTTTGGAATGGGAATGTTTACCATGTGCCATTATATTTTCAAAGTATGTAATTACCTTTCTTGATTTTTACAGTTGCTCATAGCTAAGAGTTTGCCTTGATTCTCAGAAGAAACTTTGACCTGAACTTTTGAGAAATGCTGGAATTGTTCAAACAACAGCAATTCTTAGACACAAACTACATTTTGTCTTATGAGATAGACTTGAGGCTTTGAAAACAGAGACAAAATGTTATGGTTTTGATCAAAAATTACCCCAAAAGGCTTGTGTATGGTGAGGCTATTGAAAGGTAATTAGATCGCTCTAAATTCACTGAGGGATTATTCCACTGATGAATTCATAACTGAATGTACTGTTAGGAGGTGAGGCCTAGTTGAAGGATATGGATCATTTGGGTGTGACCTGGAAAGATGTATTCTTGTCCCCCCAAACCTTTTCTCTCTGTCTGACTCTTCCTTGTTCTCTCTGTTTTCCAGATGCCATGAGGTGAGCAGCTTTCTTCCACATTTCCTTCAATATGGTGTATCTGCAACAGAACTAGACAACCATGGACTGAAACATCTGAAAATATGAGCCAAAATAAAACTTTGCTCTCTCAAGCTGTGTCTAAGAGGAATTTCTTCCACTAATAAAAAGCCAATAAAATGATCTATTTATAAAATGAATTGCTACTGAAGTTACTTGCTATTATGTCTTTGTTCCTATCTTAACCTTTTATGCCTAATAGTACTTGCTTTATGAAGATGAGTGCTCTGATGTTCAGACCATATAGGTCTATAATTGCTATATCTTCCTCATTTATTATTCTCTTGATCAATATGTAGTGAATTTCTTTAACTCTTCTCACTGATTTTGTTTTAAATTCAAGTATGTTGGAAATGAGTATAACTGCTTCTGTTTGCTTTGGGATAGATCTACTTGAAATATTTTTCTATCCATTTTTCAGTCTGTGTATATCTTTGCAGATAACATGAGTCTCCTGTAGGCAGAATATTGGTGGAGCTTGTTTGTAAATCCATTCCCTAATCTCTGTCTTATACAGGAAGAATTATGACCATTTATCTTCAGAGTTATTAAGGAAAGATATATGCATGTTCTTTTCATTTTGTTAATTTTCTTCTTGTTCTTTATAACATATAATGTCCATGTGTTCCTCTCTTATTCATATTAGAAGTCTGATCATTTACTATACTAGAAGTTTTATTTTCTTCCTATTTCTCATTTGTGTGTCTGTTCTACAGGTTTTATTTAATTGTATGCTTCCGTGGTTATGTTATCTTTCTTCCTCTTCTGAGTAGTGAATTCTCATAAGTATCTTCTATAATTTTGGTCCAGTGATCATGAATTCCTTTAGTTTATGCTTATCTTGGATGGTCATTATTTTTTCTTCATTTTGGATGTGTAACATTGCTGGGTATAATATTCTTGATTGGCAGATTCTTTTTTCTCATGACTTGTAAGACATTATCCCATGATGTCCTGGCTCATAGAATTTCTGCTGAAAAGTCTATTGTTAGTCTAATGGGACTGCTTTTAAATGTAACGATGTTTCTCTCATGCAGCTTTTAATATTTTTTCTTTGTTCTGCATTTTGGTCATTTAACTACAATATAGTATGAATTAGTTTTCTTTTGGTATATATTTGCAGTACATTTGTCATGTGCAGTTAGTACATGTACATAATACTTCTTAATTCTTTTTACTTTTCCTTCTTCCCTCCTCTCCCCATCTCTTGGAGTGGTGTTGGGGCACCAAATGTAGGGAACACAGAAGGGGGACATTACTAGAACCTCTGCAGTAAGTCCTAGTCCCTGTGAGCCACAGCAGCACAAGGTGAATTAACTTATTATACAGGAAAGGTAGAAAAATGAGACTTTGAGAAGAAGCTGAGCTTTGGGTATAATCAGTGCTGCTCTGGGCAGCAAAGACGAAAGCCGCCTAGTTTGCAGCACCTTTTATTCAGTATATCTGGAGAAACAAACGTAACAGATGACTGGGGAGTGGCAGCATTCCTAGATCAGTGAGGAACTGTGCAGACAAAGATTTGGTTCCTCCCAGGATGTCTCCCAGAGGTGTGGTCTTACCCTGGAGCATCACAGCATCACAGGATCTTTGAGGTCTCAGTTGTGACTGGAGGCCAAAATGGAATCATGACTCAGATGCTGGCCTGTAGGCAGGAGAACTAGGCCTAATCAAATGATTTTTCCCTAAAATTATGTAGCATTGCTCCCAACAGAGTGGTTCTTCTCTGATCATGTCAGTGAGGGGTTCTAAATTTCTCCTCTACCTGGATGTTCATTTTTTCCCATGATTTAGTAGATTTCCTGCTATTTTTTCACCAAACATGATTTCTATGTCAATAGCATATAGCTCTTCTCCTTCCAATATGCTTATCTTATGGCTGTTTAATCTTTAAATGGTGTGCCAGAAATCCTGTATGTTCTCTTCATTCTTTCCTTTGTTTATCACTTTCTGAATGTAATAATTTGATAAAATATTTAATAGGATCATCAAAATCCAATATTCTTTCAATCTAGTCTGTTTTAGGCTTTCAACTGAGGCTTTTGTCTCACTTATTGCACTTTTCATCTCCATTATATTTATTTGGTTCTTTTAAAAAATCTCCACCTCTTAATTGAATTGTTTGTTTATATCCTACATTCTCTTCCTTAATTCAACCATACATTTGTATTGTTTGGGTTACACTGAGCATTTCAGAATCCATTCTTTTGAACTTTTTGGTATTTCATCCACTTCAATGTCCTTAAAATATTACTGCAGAGTTATAAACTTTAGGAGGGGACATATTACCTTATTTTACATATTTCTTAGTTTCTATATTGAAATTTTCACATCTGTTGGGATGAGTATCTCTTCCACATTTATGTCATGTCCTTTAAGGTATGTGGCAGCTTTTCACATGTAGCTTTCTTTTGTGAATGAGATTTGTTGTTTTTCTTTGTTGTGTAATTTTGAGTTTATTTCCAATTGGATTCTGCAGTGAAACTTACCTATACCTTCTTTGCTTGTGATCCATGTATTTTGACACAGAGCATACAGCATCAAGGTCAGAGAGACCCTCTGTCTCTGCAAGACTTATAACAGTAGGAACACTGGTATTTGGGACAGATGTGGTATAGGCACATATGTATGTAGAAATCACCCTCTGTGGTTACTCCTATTATGGGATTGTTAGAAGTTGGAGATTTCTACAGTCCTTGCTGATAGCAGCTCTGTTACTTAAATGCAATTCTGATGTTGATTTCTCCAGTTATATTAAAGGGTCTGAAGTTCTTGTGTTGTGATTTAAGACTGGTAGAGATCTAGGTTCATCATGTGGAGGAGTGGGGGCTGGAATCAGAGCTCCCCTTGTGTGAGACTCACCTTCAAACTCTCAGCTCTATGCAAACTGACCAGATGTGGCTGTGATCAGCTCAGAGCAACCACATCGGAGGGATAGTATCATATTGATTTTCCTCTCAGTTTCTGCTGTGGGGTTATTTGCCCAGGAGCCAGAACCCAGCTTTTCTCTATCTATGCCTACCCAGGGACAGGTCAATAGTTAGGAGCTTATGTTTCCTTTTTCCTTTAAGTAGAAGTATCTGCATGGTTTGAGTGGGAAAGTTTGGTGGGTGGAAATGGGCTTAATTCCTCTATTCTGCTCTGGGAGTACAGCTCAGCAACAGAGCACCTGCCTAATGTGAGCAAAGGCACACATCAATCCCCAACACCAAGAGAAAAAATAAAAATAAAGAGTAAGAAATTAAGAAAATATTTAAAATAGATTAATATTTTAAAGGAGAATTTATAGGGAGAATATTATTTGAAAGGTGAAATGAGAGAGAAGAAAAAACATAAAATTTACTACCAAAATAAAATTGAGAAAAATAATGAAAAATTAAAAGTTAATCATAAAAAATAGGTGAACTTTTTAAAAATGCATGGGTGAAAAATTCTTCTTAGCTGAGAGGCTTAAAACCATTGCTCTCTGAGGCCAGGGATTTAGCTCAGTGATTCCACTGCCTGCCTCACAAGTCCAAGGTCCTGAGTTTGATCCCCAGTACCCCCCCCCCAAAAAAATTTCTCTCTGCATCTTTAGGTCAGAATCTGCTAGGCATAGGGTGGGGATTAATAGGTTGGAATTGCAACTGGTTGTAATTGCTTTCAGCTCCTGCAAAATGAGTTGAGGTGGCATTCAGGCTGTGCCTTGTGTTTCTTGGGAAACAGGACAAAGTAGAATATCAAAGTGACAGGAGAATATTAGCTGCAGTAGTGTTTAAACTGTACACCCAGAGAAATGGTGAACATTAGAATAGCAGCACACCTCCTTCCTGAGGGAGTTTTGGTGGAAAATGGACTGCACTGGGCATATGCGTAAAGCAGTGGCAGATCATTAGCATAACTCTGAGGGCCAGAGAAAGGAATTGTGTGATATAGTTTTGTGCTAGAGTGGGTGTGCAAGGACCAACTAAAATACTACTTATCTTATGTCTCAGCTCCTTCAGCCATGGCTCCTATAAATAAACTCTGGTCAACTATTGGCAGTCCATGTCACAGAGGGCAGAATCAATGAACTATGCCTGCTACCTGCCCTCCATCACAATTCCCAAAGCCTGCATCTTAAGTTTCTCAGTGGTTCATGTCAAAGACACTCCTCAAAGCTACATCTGTCCTATTTGGCTGAAGCCTGCCCAGTCGATGCTGCAGGGTACCCATAGTGATCCTGTTTGTGATTTTGCTGAGTTTTCTGACCCCCAGATCTCTGACAATAGAAGGTTTTCTAGACAAGATGGGTCCTGGCTACAGCACTCAGAGTTTGCAGAGAGAATGAATTGCTTCTTAAAGGGTAGTTGTTGTACTGACTCTGGGTCATCTACGTATTTAAGCTATTTGTCTGAAGTTTACACCCTTCTACACCAGTTTGACTCTTTCTCATTGAATTTTATTACTTGAGAGAGAAGCGGCCCTTTACACCAACCACAGTGACAGACTCCAGGTACTGGGATATTCTGCTTCTCTTGCTTTGTTGTTCTTCCTGGTTTCTAGTATTCACCAAATTTTGTTTTATGTGCTATCAATTTTTAGTGCTCACACACAACTAATCACCTCCAATAGCAGTTAAACACCTGTTGCTTGGTTTCCACTTCCTGGAAGAACAAAATAGTACTGTGTCTCTATTCCAACATCTTGAGCCTTCTTCCCTCTCTAGCCTTTACATTTTAAAGAGGAAAATTTAGGAACACAGAAATTCCTAAATCCCATGAAAAATGTTGCCCATTAATAATGAATATATGTTGCAACTAGAAATATGACACAATTTCAGTAGAGTGGATGCAAAGGGAAGAATAAGTAAATCTGAGGATTGAGACCTCTGACTGGTTTGGTTTATAATATTCATTCGGCTGTGAACAGATGAATCTGAGGAATCCAGCATCTTTATGGCTCCATACCTTGAGTAAAAGTGACAACCACATCCTGCTGACCATGACACTTTCCACTCAACACAGCAGAACATCACTTTGCTGATTCTCTTTGAAGGGGATTGAGTTGAGAGCAGTTTTAAGGGGAAAACTCAACTTTCCTGTGGCTCACCCTTCAATCTCTAGTCTTTATCACAAACACTTGTGAAGATTAGTATGCACAGGAGCAGTAACGTAATTAGCTTAAATTTGGGAACTTAAGTCATCAGGTACTTCATTTGGAAAATTAAGAATGCATAACACATTTGATTCAACATAATAACATATACAAAAATAGAACACTACTCACATTTTCAAGAAAAAGTTATATTGATAAAATTGACAAAAATTAGGACAGAGAAACAAGAGTCCTCATCTAGTTGCAGTTCTTCCATGAGGTGCTGGCTGACCTCATATAATGGAGAAATTGTCCCTGCAGGTAAGTGGCTGGCCTGGGACTCTTACTTCTGATGACACACACCGGTAGGTGTTAGATGTTAAGTACTTCTCTTGAGAATGCGTAGAGTGCTCTATATTCTGATAATGAATGGCCCTTCCCACTCTATTCTTACACTGGCCGCATTGGAAAATACTCTCAGCTGATGTAGGTCTAAATCAACCTCCAGAAATTTATTGAGTTTCCACTGTCAAGTTTTCCGTAGCTTCACAGAAAAGTAAGATGTCTCTGTAAGTTATCTTAGGCATCAGAATACTTCTAAGACCATGTGCACTGTTACTATAAATCATGAATAAGCTCTCTGGGCAAATCTGGACCAGTAGCCTTCCCATATACAAAGACATTTATTATATGAACCCCAGCAAGTTGATCAATCTGTATTCTAATGTCCCTTCCTCTGGCTCGGCTTTCTCTCTTCACTTTCACTCTCATCTTTAATCATCCATTTTTGTACCAATGTAGCCCTCCCCTGAAACCTTGTGCACATTAGCCAGGACTTTTTATTCCAGCCTTGAGATTTATTAGCTGTGAAAATCAGTTTCTCTGTATCTAGGTTTTCTTGTGCATAAAGGAGGCCAAAACTAATGCTGATATTTTGTGGGATTATGGTGAAGATGAATTGAGTTCGTATGAGTACAGTGCTCATTTATTTATTTGGTACAGTTTTACTATATTCACCACTAATATCATAGACAAATAATAATATGTTGGACTTCGTCAGGTCAGGGCCCTCATTCATTTTATAGAATTAGCATGAAAATATAATCTATTGTAAAACAGGTATTTAATAAATACCAGCTAAATTACGTCAGGATGTCTCATGGGAAGAGACTTAAAATCATTTGCATTGCTTTTACTCTAACATTTGACAAGTAGTAAACACTCTATAAATGATATAAATATTATTGAACTAAAGACAAAAATCTTAAGAAAAATGGGTAAAGAGGACATTTAAAATAATTATCAATGTTTTTAAAAGAAGATTGTTATTCAGGCTTTACACAGAGGAGTGCTTAGGAAGGAAAACAAAGAGAATGTGGGCGTGAATTCAGCTGTATTACAGCACAGTGAATCAGGTTTTTAGATGGTGCTTTAATAGTACAATACGTTGTATCTTGTTCAAAGGTACAAAAATTACGTGTGCCACAGGCAGTTAATACAATGGATCTACCAAAATAGGAATGGTCTCTACCTTCTGAGATACTGCTGGTTCATCCAATCAGTGGCTCACATACCTTCTGTGTAGTCATTTGTAAAGTAAAATAGATACATTTACTGCACATGAAAACAAAGAGGTTAATCAAAAGCTTTACCCTTTTATTCCCACTACTAGAGACAAAGCCCAGAGGCCAGCACATAGAAACACAAGTTCTACACTGAAGTACAATGCAGGTCACAGTTTCTATCTTTTTTTTAATTGTAAAAATGCAATTGTTTAGGAGTTAAGTGATTCCTGGAACTTTAACAAATCTAGCATGCCCATATGAATCTCTGAGAGCTAAAAGTAAGTTTCAGGTATTGAAAAAAAAAGGGGGGCAACACTTTTAAATTTATATGTAAAAAAAGATATATTTCATAAATTTAGTACAAGCAGGTACCATAAAGATTATATGGTCCAGAGACTTTTGAACTTCTTTAATGGATTTTTTCCAAGATAATGTATAAGCTACAAAAAAGACAGGTTCTTATGAAGTGTACTTAACATAGAAGACTTGGAAAAAATTCTCTGGAGTCCTGCACTCCTTCAATGCTTGGAAAGCTAATAAATGAATCCAACAATCTTAATGAATAAAACTATTGTTCAACCACACTGATTGTCACATTATTTGCTGGTAGGGAGATGAGAAAGGACCCAAACATATGAGTCACTGTGCTTTTCATTTCCTTAGGATTGAAGCTAATCCTTTTTGCCTAGAAAACTTCAAGGAGAGAAATCATACATGAAGCTAGAGATAAGATAGAGGGAAACATCCCTTGATGACTAATTATTCTCTGTCCAGGCAGATGAGGAATAAGAATAGAACACTTTGTCTTTAAAATATCATTTAATGTGTTAATATTAAAGATGCAGGAAATGAAGAAAAAATAATAATCAAGATATATTATGTAAAGGTACAAATCTCCAATGATGAATGTCATTATATTATATACCTAAAAGGTACCAATAAAATTTAAATAAAGATGACTCCATTACTCTTTCAATAAGTTATTTAAATGTCTTTTTCCCATGCTTCCTTATCTCACACATAGTCTGGAGGCAATAAATCTAGAAAACTATGGAAAATCATAGGAAAGGTAAGGCTTTCCATCCAGTGGCAGGAATTTCTTTACAATAGAAAGGCAGGGGAAAGGAAAGAAGGGAATGGAATCAATATGAGAAAATGAAAAAATGGAAACAAAGTCTTTGTAAATAGGGAGGGCAGGGGAATAGGGAAAAAATAAGAACCAAGAGAGATTATGTAAAGGTGCAAATTTCCAATGATAAATGTAACTGTATCATATACCTAAAATGTACCAATAAAATTAATTTTTAAAAAAGACTATGTTACTTTGAAACTGGATCAATAGAACCTAGATAATATAAATTACACATTAGATAATCTATTATTGTTATCATTTTTGTGGTATGGAAATGTTTTCTTTTATCTGAAGCTATTCTCACCATCAAAATACTATGCTTGTCTTTTCTTTATATATACAATGGTGCACAACACTCAACATGTGCTGAAAACTCCTAGTTCATGTTACATGTGAGGACTCTGGAATGAAATTTCATATCCCATGGTAGGAAGAATCCGAGAGTCATGCATTCATCCATCTGCTTCTCCTGTCCTGTATAATAGTTTTCTCAAGGCTGTCTTTACTTCTTTATTCCTCAAGGTGTAAATCAAAGGGTTCAGCATTGGTCCTACCAGATTCATCAGAATTTGAACCACAGTTTCCAGCATTGGGCTGGGTGAGGGCTGCAGGTAGACAGTGATGATGGGCACGGAGGCACAGAAGATGGCTATGAGATGGGCACTGCACGTAGAGAAGGCACGGCGACGGCCCTCTGTTGTATGAATGCTCAAAATGGAGACTGTGATTCGTGTGTAAGATACAAGGATTAGGAGAAAGCAGACAAGGGATACTATGCCAACGTTTGTGAAACTCACCTTCTGTGCCAAGGATGTATCAGAACAGGCCAAGGGCAAGAGTGCAGGGATATCACAGAAGAAGTGACTTACTTCATTGGAACCACAGTATGGCAAAGTGAAGGTGAGGGAGGTCAAGACACTGGAGTGGATGCACCCCAAAAGCCATATGCCCACAGCCAGGGCCAAGCAGATCCTGGAATTCATGATGATCGTGTATCGCAGAGGGTAACAGATGGCAACAAAGCGGTCATAGGCCATCACAGTATACAAGAAGCACTCGATGCTCCCAAGGAAATGGAAGAAGAAGAGCTGGGTGACACAGTTTTGGTAGGAGATGAGCCGGCTCAGACCTACAAGGTAGAGCAGCATTTTGGGACAGGTCACAGTGGAGAAACTCATGTCAAACACAGCCAAGTTCCCCAGGAAGAAATACATGGGTGTGTGAAGGCGAGTAGAAGCAATAACAGCTACCAGGATAGACAAATTTCCCAAAATGGTGCAGGCATAGAAAGGCAAGAATAAGATGAAAAGCATTGTCTCCAGCCCCTGTGTGTGTGGGATTCCCAGAAGAATGAATTCAGTTACAACTGAGCAGTTCTCCACATCCATGAGAGGCAGTCTTTGAAAGAAGAGAAAGCAGAAGTCATGGGGGAATTCCCTGGCTTACTTCGGATGAGGGAACATACTTGGAAAATGAAATGTAAGTGACCATCTCTTGGTTCTAAATTATAGAAAGACTGATCCAAGTTATAGGATGTTTAATTGGAATGGACCTGTCATGCACAACTTGATAGTTACTTCAGCAATAGTTTTGTTGTAGTGATTGCATTTGTAGATATCTCTTATTGCAAAATATTTTTAAAATACTATATCAAGGATTTTTAAAGAGTAGAACATGATCCAGAGAAATATATGCTGTTTCTTTGACACAGTAGAGGAATATCAGGCCTCAGAATCATTTAAGGGCTTCTTTCATATTTCTGAGAATAAGAATGTCAGCTTGAGAATCACTATATTTGTGAATCACCACTAATTATACTGTATTTTATTTTTCAGTATTTTAAAATAAGTCATAGGGAAAGTTAAACAATCACTGTGTTATGGTGCAAAACATTTCTATGTGAACTAAGTTCACTTAATTTTTGCAATAACAGTTTGTGGTATATCTAGAGAAAAGAAAATATTTGACTAGTATAAAGGTTAAGCAACTCTCTTAAATTAAGACAGTTAGTAAAGAGCCCAATTAGGTATGCAAATCTTTATTTTGGCATTAGCCTTTCTACACTACCATATCCGGGATAGATTGTTGGTATTGCTGACTTTGTTAAACATTGTTAACTGCGTTTTTCTGTCAAAATTTAAAGTGTTGCTATTCCTCTTTAGTAAGTGATGGAAAATCAGGCTGTCTTTGCATCTTTGAAGCACACACACACACATGCACACACACACTGACAAATATAAAATCTAGGAGAGAAATATATTTTAGTGTTTATTGACTACCTCTAGAGCAAAGATAGCGTCTGGCACAGGATAGATAGATTCTCAATAAATGGCAAAAGAATGAAACAAGTTAGTCAATGACTGGAAAGAATTGGATATCACTTACTTGTCTTGGACTGTTAGATAGCGATATCCCCAAATAACGTCTTAAAGTTCCTTAATCACCTACCTTTGCTCTTTTGCCCTATTCCACTGAACACTTAGAATTTCTTTTTTATTTTTATGGTACTTGGATGATCAGACTGAAAACAAGAGTTAAACTTACTCTGTACTTCTCACAAAAAGTTTTGGTGTTTAGAGCTCACAGAGAGAATTAAACTGATGATATCAGGTGTAGGTTTCTTTACAGTTCCCATTTTTTAAATATTTCTGATTCAAATCCATATTCCTAATTATAAGGAACAATTCAAGAATAGCCCAAAGTTCCTGTTCATCCTGAACCACAGGAAGATTTGTTAACTAAGGAATCTAAATGCTCCGCACCATTGGATATATGAATTGTAAAAGAAGAGTTAAAAAAGCAATGAAGATGGCATGTATGCAACTTACAGGAAAGAAGTTTGATTGTTTTACCATCTGTCTATCTGTCTTTTGAGGATAATAGTCCAAAATTGCCCTGAGTAGCACATTTTAAACCTGAGTCGGGTCTTCCTCCCATGATACTGAATGCTTTTTCTTCTTAGCTAAATAAACTCATATAAGTGACATAAAGTTGAATGTGTTTCTCTCTTCTGCTTAGATGTTTTCCAAGATACTAATAGATGTGTTGTTTCTTTATATGCAAAATTTAAATGTCCCCAGAGTCCTTGAGCTTGCAAGCCTGAGTGGGTCCTATTCAAGCAGAGCAAAGGGAGTAATTAGGAATTAGTACATGTTGGAGCCAAGAGAGAACACAGTAATCCTCCCTTTTGTGACATTCCTGTCTATAAAAATAATGGACATAATGTATGTTTTCTGTTTGGATAACTCACCCAAGAGAACAGGTGAGGGGTACAAGCCAATTCTAGGAATATGTGGAAACTCATGTGGAAGCTCAGTGTAAGGATGTATTATTGAAATGAAGAATTACATTACTCTTTTTATACTGAATTTCAAACACATTAATCTCATTTTCCCCAAAGTTCTAGCTATGCATTGAATTTTCTCTTAGCCAAATTCAGATGTCAAAATCCCAACACCCTGTCCACCATTAGGGTATATTAAAACCAGGAACTTTAAAAGTTATTAAAGTTAAAGGAGCTGGGAAAGATAGAGCTCCTATCCCCTTCTATACAAGAAAAATAATTCTTCTTCTATACAAGAAAAATAATATTCTTCTTCCTGCTCCACTTCCTCTTCTTTCTCTTCTTCCTCTTCTTCTTCTTCTCCTTCTCCTTCTTCTGTTTCCCCTGTTTGTCTCTCCCTCTTCTCCTCTCTCTGTCTCTGTCTCTCTCTCTCTTTCCCACACACACCCCCTCCTTTCTTTCCCTGTTCTGCACTGACATGCTTCCACCATATGAGGACACAGTAAGAACATGGCTATCTATATGCTCCCTAAATCCCTGCTGGAATCAAGATTTTGGACTTTACAGTCTCCAAAGCTATGAGAAAATAAATTACTATTATTTGTGTCAACAGTATATGGAAGATTTTTTAATTAGCTGGGTTTATCTGTTTTATTATTCATTTTAGATGAACATAATGATCACTTTCATCACAGGAAAATGGTACCTGTACATGATATATCTTGATTTTTGTTTCTTCCCATCCTTCTCCCCTCCCTTCAATCCCTCTTTCCCTCCTTATTTACAAAAGTGTTATTTCCATTTTTTCCCTCTTTTCATATTTTTTCCATCCTTTCTTTCCCCCTCCTCCCTTCGTAGTTCCTCTTCCAATTTGAACATTTTCTTTCTGTTTCACAATATCAATTATGCATTTTAGTGCTTATTTACACTTGTGGTTTCTCACATCAGGGAAACCATGTGATTTTTAAACATGTGTGTCTGACTTATTTCACTTAAGAATATGGTCTCAAGGTCCATCCATTTAATTATAAATGTCTGAAGCTCATTCTCCTTTGTGGCAGAGTAGTACTCCATTGTATTAAAAATCTACATCTTCTTTATCTATTCATCAGTTGATGGCCATTTGGGCTGTTTCCAAGATTTAGTTACTACAAATTGTCTTGCTATAAACATGGATGTACTTATATCTCTGTGGTATAATGCTTTTCATTCTTTCAGGAAGATACCAAGAAGGGGAATAGGTGGGCCCAATGGAATCTCTAGTTTTAGTTTTTTGAGGAATCTCCACACTAATTTCCACAGTGGTTGCACCAGTCTACACTCCCACCAACAGTGAAGAAGGGTTCCTTTTTACCCACAGCCCTGTCGGCTTTTGAAAGATAGGCTCTTTAATAAATGGCAGTGGAAAAACTAGCTTTCCACATGCTGAGCACTAAAACTAGACCCATGTCACTCCCCATACGCTACACTAAAATCAAAATGTATCAGAGATTTATATATTGAAACAGAAACACTAAATCTGCTGGAAAAGAGAATACGTAGAACTCTTGAAGACACAGGTATAGGCAAAGACTTTATGAACAAAACCCTGATAGCACAGGAAATATTACAAAAAAATCAACAACTAGGATATCATCTTATTAAAAAGCTTTTACACAGCAAAGAAAATCACCACAGAGTGGGAAAAATTTTTGCCAGCTCTTCCACAAAGGACTAATATCTAGAATCTATAAAGAACTTTGAAAAATCAGACACCCACAAATTTAAAGACCCAATTCAGGGGCCGGGGATTTAGCTCAGTGGTTCCAGCTAAAAAAAAAAAAAAAAAAACAATCTTTAAAGGGGCCGGGATTTAGCTCAGTGGTTTCGCCACCTGCTGCGCAAGCGCAAGGACCGAAGTTCGATCCCCGGTACCAAAAAAAAAAAGAGACAGAAACAAAATCTATCCAAAAAAAAAAAAAAAAAAGACCCAATCCAAAAGTGGGCATCTGAAATGAATGGACACTTCTCAAATGAAATGGCAAATAAATATATGAAAAAAATGTCAACATCACTAGTAATTTGAGATATGAAAATTAAAATAGCTTTGAGATTACATCTCACTCCAGAAAGAATAGCTGTTATCAAGAAATCTATGGCAGATTTTAACAAATTTCTTAATGGAATAAGACAGTTTTTCTATATCTCAGACTAGGTTTTCTATTATATTCATTTGCAAATATAGTTTCTATTACTAGGCTCCTCAATAGTTTTTATCAATTGGCAAAGTTTACATCCCTATCTAAGAATTATTTTAAACATGACCTTTCCTGAATTATATATCAGGAATAAGCTGTTGTAAAGTATTAATTTAAAAAAGTAAAAAATTATACAACCATTCACAAAAAAGTTTCCTGAATCTGTCCTTTGTCTTCTATCAAAGAAGTCAAGAACTATTCCTTTGAAATTTCAAACATTTCTGTCAGAAATAGTTGAAGTTATTATAAACTTCTAGAAAAATAGAGTCAGCATAAGTTTACACGAAGTACTTCTAATTAATAGATATGCTGTTTATTAACATTTTATTAATTTATATTTTAAACATTTAAAAAGTATTTTATAGCAAAATAATTATAAAATTGGCTAAAATAAATGTAAAATTATATTAGTAAATTCATTTGCAATATTACAATATAAACAACATAAAAAATACATACACATAGCTAATTAATAAAAATGCACTCTCATTAATAGAACTCATACTTTATTGATATATAATTTTTAAATATTGAATTTTAATAATTTCATATGTGGGTTAGTCACCAAATAGACTTTAAAAGACAGATTAAAATTTCATTACATGTTACCATATGAAATGGACAAAAATCAGTACTCAGCACATTATATTTACAATTTAACACCTCAGTTCAAAAAAAGTTAAGTAAAAGACTCAGACTTCTATTTGTAAACACTTCTTAAATTTTGTAGTAATCAGATACATTGTCTATATCATCAGAAAAATAAAATCTGGGATAAAATTATCATTAGATGTCTTATTTCTTTGAGATACTAGAATTTGATTTGAATACAATTTCTTAAGTTCAGTATGAGCTGAATTTTATTATTAATGTTAGTTGATTGTTTTATTGATTTTAATTTCAATATCATTTTTCTTCTTTAGTCAAATATGGGTATAAATTATTTATAAATGGTTAAGAATACAGACAAAACTGCAATGGTTAATGTAAGCAATTACAATATTTTTGCATATTATCACCAAATAGGTGACAAAAATAGGAGCATACATTCCGAGATACTTAAATACACTTGTTATTCAAACCACACACACAGATGCTCTCAGGAAGACTTATTTAGAGAAAAATATATCACAATATTTTCCTTCACATGTATTTGCTTTTAAATCGTATTGCATGAGTACTGCATTGCTATTTTTGCTAATATCTGTAGTGTTCAGATTTTTTTTTAAATCTCGAGAGGTTTTCAAACCCCCAATTTGAAAACGCTGCTTTACACAGCTCAGAACATCCTGGGTAGCAGTCTGCTCCCACACTCCACAGATAGCAATGTCACTCTTTGAATGTAGACCATCCATTGCTAACACTCTCCTTTAACAGCTGCTTCTCTGAGTTTTCTAGAAAATGTTTCTTGTTTTTCTGTTTCCAGTCTTCCAGATGAGTCTAACTCATTTTTATCCAACATGACTTCACAAATTTGAGACAATCAGGCCTCTCTTCTTTTTTTCTTCCTAAGACAAGGTGTTCTCATAAGGAAGGCAGATACTGCAGAAAGGGCGTGTGTCAGACATCACAAACCTATATGGTTCTATATTTATTCTTTCTGTTTATAAACTTTTTGTTTCTGTAAGTATCCATTTGCTATCATCATTTTTTAAATCCAGTTTCTCACAAATCATCTAAAGGAAATCATAAAAAAAGTGTTGCTTAAACCAAGTTGAGTTATTAACTGGCAACTGTAACCTTGATAACTGTGTGATGGTAGGAAGATTAATCAGTTTGAGAGCTACAGGAGAAAATGAACGACTTGAGAGCAGTTTTCACATAAGTTTGAAGAATTTGAGATTTTTTTTTCCTTCTAGTATTTAGCCTTGTATGCCCTTAATTTCATTTTAATAAGATGCATAATCTCTTCAGTCCTGTGACTGTAGGACTTGTTGAATGATATCCTTCACTAAATACTATTCATAACTTGTATCCTAGTGGCAGGCACCATTTGCTCATGTAGGGAAGATGTCATACACAATGAGCTAGTGGGGGAATATGCAACTGTACTAATTATATTTGGAAATGAAAGGTGATTGAAAATACAGTGAATGCTTAAATTTTTAAAATGTAATGCAATAAAAGACACATTCCAACTAAATTGCTTCAAAATATTACCACTCACTTCAAAAACTCTAATCCCATTTTTCTGGCCACTTTCTGAAGCAATTCTGGAAGTCCTCTTTCAGGAGTGTCTATGTGGTATAACACAGTGATTGATGCTGCCAAATACCAGGGCTACATCTCATTTTGCAGGGCTCTGGGAACCAGCATTGGTCTGCTGCTGAATCACCAGGCCCTGTTGAAAAAGGTCCCCATGGAAACCAAATGCAGAGACAAAGGAGTCCAGAGAGAAATAGCAGATCATTTTATTGTGAGCCTGACCTTTCTTTTTCTTGGGTCAAGACAATAGAGCCAGAGTTTTACCATGGCCAATAACAAATGCATATAAATAATGTAATTTTATTAAATGTTCTCATAAGAATAATATAAGACAAAATGTGCAATCACATGTTACTCAAAATGGAAACATATCCCAAGAAATATGTCATTAGGCAGTTTTGCCGTTGTTTGTATTTAGGTACACCTAGAGGGTGCAGGTCAATTATTCCACATGACCTCTAGAGGTAATCACAAATGAATGATGCTGCTACTGTGTTATATAGCTTTCTATTTCATGGTAAAGGTTTTTGTAAGTAAAAATACACTCTAAAATAATGAGAATCATATAACACTTTAAATATATAATAAACCAGTAACATAGTTTTTCATTATCATTACCAAGTAGTCTATAATGGAAACTATAGTATGTGCTATAAACTAGAAGTTTATTAAGTTTGTTTACAACAACACCAGCACAAACATTTGAGAAAAATGCTGTGTTCAGGTATGAAGGCAGATATAAAGTCACTATGTGAGGAACTTTTCATGTGTTCAGTTGTCTTTTTTTTGGTACTGGGGATTGAACTCAGGACCTTGCGCTTCAAAGGCAGGCACCAGAACCACTGAACTAAATCTCCAGCCTGCAAGGAACTTTTCAGATAGTTATAATCTTATGAAACCACAATCATACTTGTGGTGTGTAACTAACTGAAATATAATTATGTGGCACATGACAGCATTTTACACAATATTTAAAAATAAATACATCACATATAACATTATATTTAGTATTTTATATTACTATTTTCTTGAGACAAGGCCTTGCTGTGTTGTTCAGGCTGGCCTTGAACTCATATGTAACCCAACTGAGCTTAAACTCACAGAAATCCTCCTGTCTCAACCTCTTGAGTGCTGGAATTACAGGCATGCTCTAGCATACCTGGTATATTATTGATTTTTTAACTGAAGAAAAAAGAAATAAAAACTCATTATGTTGTAATTTCTATGTCTAACCAATTTCTACATTATTTTGACTAATGCTCAAAGTTTCTCTATTTCACAATTGTCCCAAGTTTTTAAATCAATTCTGCAAATAAAGCTTAATTTATTTATATTTATCTTCTTCAGACCCATTCTTATATTTCCTGATCTAGTTAAATTCTCTCACTTAAATTTACTTGATATTTTAATTGTATTTTCCTGTTTAGGAAGGTATAATATTTGATACTATTGTTGATGCTGATTGTATTGCTTTGGCCAAAGTGTTATAATTGTTCTATTTGGTTATCCTTCCTGGTATACCAAGACTGAGATTAACTAAGAGCCATTACAGACTCAAAACACAAAGGCCATCTATACCTGGAAGACAATCTGAAAAGTAGCTATTCACTCAGGTTTCCAAATGTTAGCAATAAAGTCACAGTAAGCAATATACAAGCTTATTCAATATACAAGCATCAACCCAGGAATTAAACCAAAAACACGATCAACAACAAAAAAATAGTCCCCCAGCCCCCAGCCCAGAGTTAGGGGCTTCTGAGCCACCTCCATTCTGCTCCTGGCCCAGAGAAAGGGGCTTCCTGGCCACCATCAGTCAAGCCACTCCCAGCCCACAGGGCTTTTGGGCCACCATCCATGCTGCTACCTGTCCTGCTGCTCCTGGCCCAGAGGAAGGGGTTTCTGAGCTGCTGTCCCACCACTCCTGGCCCAGAAGAAGGGGCTTCTGGGCCACCATCCAGCCCACCACTCCCGGCCCAGGGGAAGGGGCTTCTGAGCTGCTGTCCCACCTCTCCCAGCTCAGAGGAGGTGAGCCACATGGGAGCCAACAGCACCTTCCCCCAACCCCAGGTGAAAATGAGAAGACACATTAATAAGTCTCAAAACCAGACTTCCCGATCACCTACAGCAACCCCAAAGGGAAATTAGAAGGAACACTCTGATACTCAACCACCTGGACCCACTGAACTGGCAACAAAAGAGGATCTGAAAAAAATGAAATCAGAAATAATTTCTCAGATAACAGCAGAGATTGTGCTCGTAGTGAAAGACATGCTTAATAAATCCAGAGAGGAGCTCAGGAACATAATGGAATCCCAACATAGGAAAAAATGGAATCCATAAAACAGATGCAAATAGATTTCCAAGAGATGAAAAACTCCACTGAAAGTCTACACAGCCGAATGAGCCAATGTGCAGACAATTTCAGATATAGAGGATAAGATTGCAATTAGTGACAAGGAAAAGAAAAATTGCTTTAAAATTGTAAGGGAACACGAGAAAACAATCCAGCAGCTGCTAGACAATACAAAGAAGAATAACATAAGACTGGACTCAATGAAGACACAGGAGAGAGTGCAGACAACATAAAAAAAAAACTCTTCACAGAAATAATAGCAGAACACTTCCCAAGCAGGGGAAAAGAACTTGACATACAGATAAGTGAGGCATATGGGACTCCAAATAGCCTTGATCAAAAAAAATCTACACATAGGCATATAATTGTGAAGATTCCAGAAACTCAACAGAAGAACAAAGTTCTACAAGCAGTTAGAGAAAAGAAACAAATTACATACAAAGAAAAGCCCATCAGAATCACAGCAGACTTCTCAACACAAACCAGCAAGGCAAGAAGAGCTTGGAGTGACACATTCCAAGCCCTCAAAGAAAACAGCCTGCAACCCAGATTGATGTACCCTGCAAAACTATCTTTCAAAATGGATGGAGAAATAAGAAACTTTCATGACAAGGAGTACCTTAGGAACTTCATGAATACCAAACCAGCACTCCAAAGAATTTTACACAATATCCTAGGAAGTGACATTGAGGATCACAACCCCGGGAAACAAAGCAGAATGAACCTATCTGGCATGACAAGAAATTAAATGTAAAGGGGGAGAACCCAACAAAAAGAAAAAGTCATGACAATGACAAGTCAGTACGTTTCAGTTATAACCATCAATGTTAATGGTCTCAATTCATCAATCAAAAGAAATAGACTGGCAGAATGGGTCAAGAAGCAAAATCCAACAATATGCTGCATACAAGAAACACACTTAATTCAAAAGGAAACTCATAGACTGAAAGTTAAAGGGTGAAAACAATACTCCATGCAACAGGAACCTGAAAAAAAGCAGGAGTAGCTATCCTCTTTGCAGATAAAGTAGATTTCAAACCAACACTGATTAAGAGAGACAAAGAAAGGCACTACATCCTTGTAAAGGGAAGAATCCAAGAGGAAGAGATGACAATCATAAATATCTATGCACCAAACACTAGTGCACCCAACTATATAAAACAAATACTAATGGACATGAAAAGTCATATATGCACTAATACAATTGTAGTGGGGGACCTCAACACCCCACTGTCACAAATAGATAGATCAACTAGACTAAAAATAAGTAAGGAAATACTAGAACTCACTTAAACTCTTGAACAAATGAACTTAACAGATGTTTATAGGGTGTTCCACCTCACAAAATCAGAATACACATTGTTCTCAGCTGCACATGGGTCATTCTCCAAAACAGATCACATTCTCATGCATAGAACATGTTTAAGTAAGTGCAAAGGAACTAAAGTTGTCCCCTGTATATTATCAGACCATAGTGCAATGAAATTGGAGATCAATGGCAAAAAACCACAAGAATTTCAGGAAAACATGGAAATTGAACAACACACTTCTAAATAACCAATGGGTCACAGAGGAAATTAAAGAAGAAATCAGACAGTTCCTTCAATTAAATGACAATGACAATACAACATATCAGAATCTATGGAACGCAATGAAAGTGGTCTTACAAGGGAAATTCATAGCAGTGAATATGCATATTTGGAAAACAGAATGAGCCCGATTAAACAACCTGATGCTGAACCTCAAGCTTCTAGAAAAAGAAGAGCAGGAAAAACTCAAAGCTCATACAAAGGAGGAAAGTATAAAGATCAGAGCAGGAATCAATGCAATGGAGACTAAGAGAACGATACAAAAAATTAATGAAGCCAGAAGGTGGTTCTTCAAAAGAATCAACAAAATTGACAAACCCTTAGCCAAACTTATCAGAAAAGGGAAAGAAAAGGCCCAAATCCATGCAATTAGGAATGAAAAGGGTGAAATTACAACAGACCCAGCAGAAATCCAGAGGATCATCAATACTTACTACCAGAACCTATACGCCAATAAGATGGACAACACAGAAGAAATGGACAGATTCCTAGATACATAAGAAATACCAAAGTTGAATGAAGAAGACCTAAAAATTCTAAACAACCCAATATCAACCAATGAAATTGAAAACATAATAAAAATTTTATCAACTAAGAAAATCCCAGGCCCTGATGGCTTCATTGCTGAATTCTATAAGAGATTTACTATTGCCACTACTGTTTAAACTCTTCAACGAAATTGAAAGGGAATCAATGCTGCCAAATTCATTCCTGGAAGCAAGCATCAACTTGATCCCCAAAGCAGAGAAAGACACAATGAAAAAATAGAACTATAGGCCAATCTCACTCATGAACATAGATGCAAAAATCCTTAATAAGATACTGGCAAATAGAATGCAGAAGATCATCAAGATGATCATACACCCTGATCAAGTGGGATTCATCCCAGGGAGGCAGGGATGGTTTAACATATGCAGATCAATTAATGTAATACACTATATCAATAGAGCCAAAGACAAAACCATGTGATTATCTCCATAGATGCAGAAAAAGCATTTGACAAAATCCAACACACATTTATGATAAAAGCCCTACAAAAAATTGGAATAGATGATCTCTACCTCAAACTGATAAAAGCCATCTATGAAAAACCAACAGCCAATATCATACTAAATGGTCAAAAACTGAAATCCTTCACACTCAAATCAGGAACAAGACAAGGATGTCCACTATCACCACTCTTGTTCAATATAGTTCTAGAAACATTAGTCATGGCAATTAGACAAGAGAAAGAAATAAAAGGAATAAAGATAGGAATTGAAGAAGTCAAATTGTCATTATTTGCAGATGACATGATACTCTATATAGAAGACCCCAAGAACCCCACCCAAAGTCTTCTAGACTTAATAACCAAATTCAGTCAAGTAGCTGGTTACAAGGTCAACACACAAAAACCAATAGCTTTCCGCTACACGAATAACAGACTCACTGAGACAGACATAGGGCAAATAATTCCTTTCACATAGCATCCAAAAAACTGAAATACCTAGGAATCAACCTAACAAAAGAAATCAAAGACCTCTTCTCTGAAAACTATAGCACTCTGAAAAGAGAGATAGAAGGTGATATCAGAAAATGGACAGACATCCCCTGCTCCTGAGTAGGAAGGATTAATATAGTGAAAATGGCCATACTTCCAAAACTGCTATATAGATTCAATGCAATTCCAATTGAGACCACAGCAGCATACTTCATGGACCTTGAGAAAACAATCCAAAAATTCATTTGGAGCAAGAAGAGACCCAGAATAGCAAAAGCAATTCTAGGTAACAGAGACATTCCAGAGGGTATTAGAACTCCCAACTTGAAACTATATCACAAAGCCACTGTGATAAAAACAGCATGGTACTGACAAAGAAACAGACTTGAGGACCAGTGGAACAGATTAGAAGATGTAGAAACAATGCCAGACACACTCAGCCATCTCATCTTTGACAAAGGAACCAAACACCCTCATTGGAGGAAAGATAGCCTCTTTAATAAATGGTGCTGGAAAAACTGGGTTTCAACTTGACAAAGATTAAAACTAGACCCATAACTTTCATCATACATTAAACAAAAATCAAAATGTTTCAAAAATATAAATATTAAAAGAGAAAGACTAAACCTACTGAAAAATAGGTTAGGTAGAACTCTTGAAGACACTGGCATAGAAAAAGACTTTATGAACAAATCCTCAGTCACACGTGAACTAGCACAAAGAATCAACATATGGGATCTCATTTTATTTAAAAGATTTTGAATAGCAAAAGAAATCACCAAGAGAGTGAAGAAACAACCCACAATGAAGGAAAAAATTTTACCAGCTGTTCCTCAGAAAAAGGTCTACTATCTAGAATATATAAAGCACTTAAAAATCAGACACCCCAAATTTAAAGACCCAATCCAAAAATGGACATCTGAAATGAACATTCATTTTTCAGTAGAAGTAGAAGCAGCAAATAAACATAGGAAAAAATGTTCAAGAAGTCATTCAAGAGATGCAGATGAAAACAATGCTGAGATTCTGTTTCACTCCAGAAAAAATGGCTGCTCTCAAGAAATCAACCAATAACAAATGATGGCTGGACTGTGGGGAAAAAGGAACATTTCTTCACTGTTGGTGAGAGTGTACACTGTTGCAACCACTGTAGATTTCATTGTGGTGATTCCTCAAAAAACTGAAACTATAGTTTCCATTTGACCCAGCTATTTCCCTCCTTGGTAACTTCCTGAAAGAATTAAAAGCATTAGACCACAAATATATATGCACATCCATGTTTATAGCAGCACAGTTTGTAATAGCTAAATCTTGGAAATAGCCCAAATGCCCATCAACTACTCACTGGATAAAGAAGATGTGATTTTTTTAATGGAGTACTAGTTAGCCATGAAGAATGATAAACTAGAGACATTCATAGCTCAATAGATGGACCTTGAGACCATTCTCTTAAGTAAAATAAATAGCACACACGTGTAAATACCAAATTGTTTCTTTATTGTGAGAAACTGAAAGTGTAAATGAGAACCAAACTATATAACTGATATTGTGAAATAGGAAGAAAAGGTTCTAAGGGGAAAGGGAGCGGAGGGTGCAATAAAGGAAAGAAGGGAAAGAAAAAAATGAGAAAAGAAGGGAAAAATGGAAACAAAGTTTTTGTAAATAGGGAGGAGTGGAAAAGTGGAGAGGAGGGAAGGGAAGGGGAAAAACAAGAACCAAGCTATACCATCTACAGGTACAAATTCACAATGATGAATGCAATCATAACATATACCTAAAATGTACAAATAAACTTGATTTAAAAAAAGATTAAACTCTTCCAGGTCATGCTTCCAATAATCAATTTCCTCCAACCAGGACCCACTTCTTAAGAACATATTCAGCTAAGAACCCATCAATGTATTAATCAATTGACCCAGTCAGTGTCCCCATGATATAATCACCTTCTTAAAGCTCCACCACTGAGCACGAGATATTTTTTATTCAAACCATAACAATCAGTAATTAAAATAGGTGGAAATGTACTGAGGCCTCAAGTTTCTTGATAGAATGTAGATTTCTCAATTTAGTGCATTCATTGCATTCATTTCTATGCACTAATTTCTATACATAAGACTTTTTCATCAATTAAAGGAAGTGTACTTACATTAGTTATCACCAAGCTTCCTTCTAGTACCAAATTTCTATTCAATAATTATGACTTTCAAAAAGATACAGTTATAATATATTTATGCTGTCATTCGCTTCCAAGTGTTTGAAAAGAGTCCTATAAGTATTAAAATTGGCAGAGATCTAAAAGCAACTACAAAAATATAACTTACAAGGAGACATCCAGCTCAATATTAAAAGTAGTTAAAAACTTTTAGCTATGTTCAGGCTCTGATGCTAAACCAATTTGGGAGAAATAAAGGTGAGGTTGATTCAAAAGATATGTGAAGGCATACTTTGGCTATTGTTGGGGAATTCATAATCTTTACAATAGCTTAAAACATGTATAAAGACAATTACAAAATCTTATTCTGAACCAGACAAGATGAATAGAAGACAAATCCTGAATTATGTTACAATCTATTTCTTGGATAGCAAAGTCTCTCACTTTGTTCTCATTTGTTTTATCTTATTTTATGTATGTTGCTACACCTGTCTGTGCCCTGTTTCATTACACATCATATAATTGCTTTACAAAACATTTAAGGCCTTATTCACTTCTATTCAGGTATATCCAAAAGAAAAAAAGAATTTATCTCTGTATTTTGTTAATTGTCACCATAAAGGATTTTTATGAGAATTTATTAAAATAATGCAATACATTCTATTCAATTAAAACAGACACAGTTATTCCCATTGATTATATTGTATATGTGTGTATGTGCATCTGTGCTGTATGCATTTAAATTCTTTAGTGCCATTAGAATAATTAAATATATAAGGTGCATCTAACTTTTGATTTTACAATAGAGCAGGAATGTGATATGAGGCATGATATGGCTTACTGGCGAGTACGGATGGAAAGAATCAGTATTTGTTTAAACCATGAGGACTGAACTAGCTGATGCATTGAGTGTTTTACTTTCCATCTTGAAATTCACTTTGAATCTCAAATTGCTTACCCTGGGCTTGCTGCTCAATTTAAAGGCCTGACATTAATTCTGCTTTTCACCAAGTGCTTGGCAGAGCCTTACTAAGCAATAAAATATGATTGACAAATTCTGCTAATGCTTCTTCTAGGAGAGAGGAGTCTGCACTCAGAAAATGTAGCCATCTGGAGCCTTGATCTTAATAAATTCATATTTTAACTCTTCTGTCAATTCAGGTAGACTTTGTAATTACATGGGAACTGGGAAATAATATTTTTGTCACTATCTCTCAGGAAAAGGGTAATAAGAATAGGTTAAAAGAAGGCCTTTTAATGCAATGAGTTGGGAATAATTTGCCTCATAATCAAAAACTGGAAAAACTAATGTGAAAGAAAGTGCCCAGGGGTATGTGCGCAGAAACAAGGCTGTTCATATGTGTATGCAACACTCATGATTAGTTTTTCCCTGGAATAACAATTACTGAGAGAACCCATAGCACAGAGGAAATTTACTTCCAACTATAATAATTGTGCAGAGCCATGACAGCACCATAACAAGCCTTGTTGCATAGCTTCAGCCACTCCCCAGACATATTAATCCATTTTGCCCCCTGACATAAATCACAAATGTGGAACAAATACTACAGGGAAAAAGTCAGACTCATAATGAGGACGAGAAGCATCTCCTTTGAGACTAATTTAAAAGTTTTCTTCTGATTGATTCCCATTAATAGTACTGATAGCTTGATGTAAGTGGTAGGAAAAGTTTTAACAAATGAGTTTCTAATTGAAAGCTTTCCATTACCTAGTAAGAAAACTGGATTGTTTTCTGAATTTCAAAAAATGATATAAATAACTATGATTGTGGAAAGTACTTGCTGTTAATAGGGTCACACATCATAGCTTCTACATGAGAGCCATGCTGGTTTTGGAGTAATGCAAAATTAGGCCTGACTGCTAGCAGAACTCTAAAGGTGACTTTAAGCAAGGTGTCCAAGTTCTCAGATTCATCTTTTTAAGATATAAAATAGGGATAATCACAATGAGCACTTATCTCATATAATTATTGAGAGAATTAACTTGAAGGGAGGGGAGGGGAAAGGAAAAAAAAGGAAGAAACAAGATATGTACAGGTACAAACTCTCTATGATGAATGTTATCATTATGTATATCTAAAATGTGCCAATAAAATAAAGTACCAAGGGGAGAAAAAAAAAGAAATCAAGAACAACAACAAAAAAGAATACTAAGGACTAAGTGCAGTGGTTAGCTCATGTTAAAGTACTCACAAATCTTAGTTAATTGTAACAAAATTTTATGCTTTCTTGATATTTCAGACATTCCCCGATGCAAGCTTTACTTTATTTTTTCCAATTTATATTTACAGTTTTAATAAGTCTCTCAGCTTCCTCACCCCATCTGAGTTATATTCATTCTAATATAAGGTTTGACCTTATATCTTACTTCTGTTAAATAATTTTAACACATTCTTAATTTTTATAGAAGTTACAAACCAGCAACATTGCCATTTCTGATGTTTTCTGAGAATTAGGGGCAGATTGGGCCAAGATAATTTCCCCTGATTTTTTAATACAGTAAGTATTTATATCTGCCTGTTATCAGTTTGTTATTTATACCTGAATCCCAAATATATGTGGAATTGACACAAACTGTGTCTTTCCAATGATGTATACAGTATCTATTACTTTTATGAAATCATATGTTCAAGGGTTCAGAATTTCAGTAACATACTACTGATTGTCATGGTTACTGTTCTGTATCAATTTGACTGGCCCATATGGTGTGTTCTAATATTTGATCAAGTAATCTGAGTATGTTTGTAAAGTTGTTTTCAATAAGATTAACACTTCAATCAATAGAAAGAATAGGTAAAGCACACTGTCCACCCTAATAACAGTGAACCTCACCCAAGCAGTGCCAGGCATGCAGAGATATGGTGAATGTTTAAAATTTATTACAGTAAAAGGCACATTACCATTATTCCCCTCAAAATATTCCCCTCACTTCAAAGACACTCATATCATCATTCTTGCCACTGTCTGAAGGAGTTCTGGAAGTTCTGTTTCATGAATGTCTTTAGGAGGTGTGATCAAAAATTCAGTGAATGCTGCTGCTGAGTGCCATTCCATGGAAAGGCATATGCTCCTGCACCTTATTCAACAGATCTGGTACTATGTGACTTCTGACTCTTACCTAAAATCAAATCAATCAAGGCATAAAGGCTAGAATTGATTTGGAACATCAAGGCAGCCATTAAAGCACAACTAAATAAAATTTATAAGAGCATATAATTGTGAATGAACACATTTTAAATGCTTTCTGAAATTATCTCCAACATAAGCACAGGATTAGTGATTTTAGCCTTCATTTTGTTAGTCTACATTTTATAAATTTTCATTAAATATTTGCTGTATTTTATTTTAATCATTTCTGTATTGGCCTTCTATGTTTAGCCATGAGCTTTATAAGGGTAAGATTTACAGACCTTTGCAATTCCAATGGTCAGCTTATTAGAGTTTAATAGATAATGATTTATTGTAAGAACAAGTGAATGATTGAATAGAAACCCAAAGAGCTATGTTTAGAAGATGGCAAGAAGAGAGTTATGTGGTTGGCGGAGTGTATGCTTTTGAGGACACTATGGAGGTAGATTGATTCTGATTCTTAAATCCACAGACACAAACTAAATTACTCTAAATCAATTACAATAAACAAATGATACCTGAAAATCCTAAAGGAGAGTTGTATCGTGTGGTTTGCATTCTGGAAAATTCTCCTTTTAGAAGTGAATTAATTATGAAACATAGCATTGCTTAATTTCTCTGTGCACAACCCCTCTGCCTGCTCCAGAAGTCATTTTTAGAGCGTCTTTGTGTGCTGATGGAAACCTGAATCCTCTACCTGAGGGAAGTCTCTGCCAAGGAAGATTTTTTTAACCTATCTATATGGTGCAGGCCAGAAGTGCCTGATAATGAACATAGGGAGAAACAGCCATTAACAAATTTGAGGCAATAGTTGATCTATAAATCCAGTTTTCTTTGTACCCTACTTCAAAAAAGTGAAGGTAAGGACCCAAGTTCGATCCCCGGTACCAAAAAAAGAAAGAAAGAAAGAAACTGAAGGTAGCTCTATATGGTCTCTCAGAGCATCTCCAGTGGCATTGAGTTAAACTCCCACAGTGGGTAATCAGAGATGCTTGCTTAACTGACTGTCCTTTCCTTCCTCACTTTCCCATCCACTTACCATGCTGCCTAGGAGCAGTTTCCCAGCAAATTGCTTATGTACCAACTTTTAAGTCAGTATCCACTGTGGAGACAATATAAAATGAATCAAATTTCCTGTTTTCTCTTATACCTACTGGGGGGAAATGTTGAGAGGGGGTTTAGCAATAGTATTTTTGTGTTACATGTTTACCAATGATAAATATGAAGAACTCACCACAACATTACGGTATTCAAATTTAAAAATGCTTACATGTGAGAAATTTATGTTTCTTTATTTCTAAATGAAAGTAGAAAATGTTGATATATTCATGTAATGGGATACTGCACACTGGGCACTGGGAAAGTTGATATATTTATATAATTGTCTACTATGCTTTAGCTATAGTGAATTAATTCATTTCATATGCAAATATATAAATATCAAAAGCTAATATTAAGTGAAAGGTTACTTTTCAGTGGAATTACATTATATTAATGTAATAATTATATTAAATCTGAAAGCCATAAACATTATTTATTATTTAATATTTGATATATATTTTTAAAAGACCTCCAACAGAACAATGACAGATGACTTTTTACTTGTTTCATTCTTGTAGCACATCACTGAGAAAAGATTTTTTTAAACACTGGAATACAAATGAATAATAAATTATAGGCTAAACTTTTTCTCAACAACTATACTTTACTATTGCCCCCTTGTCTTCAGTGAATGTGTAGAAAAACATAGTGATATAATAATGTTATTGTTTTGCCTGGTGTAGGAACCAGCTTATGAGTTTATCCTCAACTGGGGGGGCAAATGAGAATCAAAGACAAAAGACACACAGATAACTTGGAATGAGGGGGCCAGGGGCCTCTTTGTCTCTGTTGACAAAGAGCCCTGAGAGTTTGCCTTACCTCACTTTTGTTCAGTCAGACACGGGAACGAACAATTAGATTAATATAAGATCTGTAGTCTCTCATTGTCTATAGCATATACCCAGGTAAACCTCCAGGTCTCAGCTGTATTACTCTTCTCTGGAACGTGCAATGTGCTAGCATGCCTGCACATTGCCAAAGGAGGCACAGCATGCTGTTTTTCTCTTTTGTGCTCTCAGAGAGGGTCAATTAGGCCTTGATCCTCATTATCTGGTCTTCTATAAGCTGGAGTCATTATTTTTGTAAAAGTAAACTCAGTATTCTTTTTTTTAAAGAGTAGGAAAAAATTATTGAGAATAAATTCCAGCTGTGTCTGGGCAGACTCTAGACTCCTGTGTGGTGCTGTGGAAAAAGCACTGGTCTGAGGGTCCTGGAAGCTGTGGCTCCGAGGGCAGATCATAGCTCCTCTGTGGGTGGCCTCAGCCATTTATCTGTACCATGAAGTCACTGAAATAAGGAGTGAACACCAAACTATGTTTCTTGGCTGTAAATCTCACATATTTTCTCTCAACAAGAGCAGATCTAGCTTTTGAATTTGATATGTAATGGTTTTGTGAGAGGTTTGGGATAAAAGTATGTTTTTACTTGCATTAAAGAAAAAAATAGGATTGGAAGCCAGAGACCTGGATGATGTCCAAGGCTAGCCTATCCCACTTCCTACATTTTGGGACTACACTGAAGCCCTGGAATGGGGAAATTGACTGGGCTTGGAAGCTGGGGTATGGGAAGCCAAAAAAGGGTGGGTCACTATTAATAAACCTTGGCACAAAAAGGCTACCATTCTTTTATTCATTCATTCAATAAATATGAATAAAAAAATCTGAAACACGAATTCATGCTCTCTAAAATCAAAGAATGAATTCCAGGAACAATGGTGGTTAAGAGTAGGAAAAATTTATTGAGAGAAAGAAAGGTTCTGTCTAAGAGAGACAAAAGGAGGACCAGAAAGTGTGTTACCCCCCACCCCACGTTTCAAAGATGTTTTATACAGCAAAGTCATGTAGTGAGGCAGGTACAAAGTGGAACAAACTGTAAGACCTAATGGAAATTTACAAGGTGGGCATGAGGTGGGGCAAAACCATAACCAACCAATAAGATTACAAGTACATTCACCCAGGTAATATTGATTAAATGAAATTCAGGTCTGGGAGCAAGTCACTTAGCAAGCCTACAAGGATTTTCAGTAAGGGTGGGCCAGGGATATTTCCTGGAAAGGCTGGGGTAAGACCTTGGACCCCCATCCAGGTGATTGATACCTATTTAGAATATCAATTACTGCTATTCATCCCCAGGGGAAGCAGGAGGGTGTAGTAATTTATCTTCTTCTATAATGTTGGCCTTCAGTGGATGTGTTTTGATTGTTCTCCAGATTGGCTCTTTGAATGTCCTCCTTGTTGACTTCTGGAGGGCCAGCCTTATCTAACTGTCTACAAGATGTCTAATTAACTTACCTATCTATAATATTTCCCACTCTGAAGAAGTACCCCTAAGTCCTGTGAGGGGGCAAAGGGCGATGACCATTCTGGCTACTTCCAGCTGAAGAAGGTTGTAGTTGTGATCAGCAGTTAGTTACTCTACAGAGGGTCTATCTAAAGGCCTTCAATAGACACCAGGCATTGTCATCTTGGTAGCCCTATAGGTTTGAGTCTAAAGGAGGCAAAGCCAAAGAAATAGTTAATACATGAGCCAAATTATAAGGTCAGCAGGATTGCTATGAATACAGCCAACAAGTTAAATTCATTTTTCTTGACCTCTCAAAATTCCATACTAAGTGACATTAATGACATTAATTTCTTATTTGTTGATCATGAATTTCAGTTAATTTCATTTAGAACAAATCATTAGGGTCCCAGGGAAGGCAGGAAGTAACGAGAACAGGACTTGGACACTGAATATTCCTCTGAGATCTTCTCTGCACAATCCTGTTTCTCTATGTCAGCAGCCACCATCTCAGCTTTGCTTTCAGTGTCCACATCATATCTCTTTATTGCAGATAGGTAACTTAATTAGGTATCTTGTAGACAGACAGGGCCAGCCAGGAGGAGCCAACATGGAGGACAGTCAAGGAGCCAACACAGAGGACAATCAAGACACATTCACTGAAGGCCAGAATTGCAAAAGAAGAAAAACTACATACCCTGGTGCTTCCCCTGGGGATAAATAGTGGTGATTGATATTCTAAATAGGTATCAATTACCTAGGTGGGGGGTAAAGGTCTTAACCCAGCCTTTCCAGGAAATATTCCTGGCCCACCCTTACTGAAAATCCTTGTAGGCTTGCTAAGTGACTTGCTCCCAGACTTGAACTTCATTTAATCAGTATTACCTGGGTGAATGTACTTGTAATTTTATTGGTTGGTTATGGTTTTGCCCCACCTCATGCCCACCTTGTAAATTTCCATTAGGTCTTATAGTTTTGTTCCACTTTGTACCTGCCTCACCACATGACTTTGCTGTATAAAACATCTTTGAAAAGTGGGGTGGGCAGGCAACCCACTTTCTGGTCCCCCTTCTGTCTCTCTTAGTCAGAACCTTTCTTTCTCCCAATAAATTTTTCCTATTCTTAACCTCCATTGTTTCTGGAATTCACTCTTCAATTTTAGAGAACAGGAACTCATGTTTTGGATATCTAGTAGGTTTGGGAATTACATCTCTTCCCTCTATATCATCTTCATAGATGATTACATTATAGTTTCACTCTGGGCCCTATGTACAACTAATCCATTGATGAAATTGAGAACAGGCACTGATTCTGTAACAAATTTATGTGGGAAATTGAAGGAAAATGTGACTGAATGTTTCATGGTATGTTGCAGAAATTGTTGAGGTGAACAAAAATATATTTTTAAAAACTGGATTCCACCTAGTGCAGATCTTGGGTATCTCTTAGATCATACTTAAAGCAAGTGTCTGAGAAAATGCTGCAGCCATAGCTCATTCAGCTCCAAACTGTCCTCTGAATCTCTGGTTTAATACTCTTTTTCTTCTCTGGCCTCCCTCTGCTTAAACTTTGAATCTTTATAATGATGGTCCCTGTGGATAAAATATTCTTCTGGATGGTCTCCTTATCTTCTTAGGCTGCTCTCTTAATTGCAGAACCCATAAAAATATTATCCAACAATGAAACTCAACCCAGGCTTGGCTTGGCATTCTGGGCTCCTGTTCTGGTAGAAACAGAATTCAGACTCTGAAGCCATGTGAGCTTCCAGCATCTCTTAGATTTGGAAGCAAGGAGATAGAAGAAAATTGCCAGTCTATGCTTCTATCTCTGCTTCTTTCATCTGCTTCTTTCTAAAGTCTCTTACTCTCTAGATCATTCTAAGAACAAACTTCATAGATGCTATATTCCCAAGCATGATAGGATTCTGTTTTTCTTTTTTTGGTACCAGGGATCAAACTGTGGACGTTGTGCTTGCAAACGCTGAGCTAAATCCCCAGCCACATGATAGGATACCTAATGAATTCAATCATGAAAGTAATAGCTCACTGGATTGAAATGGGGTATTTCCTGTGTTTAGCATATTTCAGCCAAAAAAATCAAGAAATACAGGAAGGTACAGCAAAGTGAAGTTATTTCAGTAACTAAAGAAACCAAAGAAACAAAAGAAAAAGAGTTTGGACCCCATATTTACTCCTCATTGTACTGAGTATGATGAAGACAAGATATGGAATCACAGCACAGTCTACTCTCATTGAATTCCCTCTAACTAGTCCCTCTTCTCAATTATATGCTCATATACATGCTGCACGGTCATAGCCCAAACCTGTTTTCAGGTCTAAATACAACAGGCAGGGTTTGAAAGGAATACAGCACACTTGTACCTCTGCTCTACATATGAGGGACTTATTTCAAGTTACACCCAGAAGTTTTTCTCTTCATACAATTTCTTTATGGTTTAGAAGTAACAGGATGCTATTAGAAGTCATGGGGCTATACTTCTCTCACTCTTTCCACAACCTTTGAAACCATAAAATGATAGCATAGTCAATGCAGATGCTGAAGAGGACATCTCTATAGCCAAGATGAAAAAGCACTAGATTGAGTGGAAAAGGAGGAGCAATGAAAGAGGATGAAGAAAATAAAAACTGAGAGACAGGAAGTCAAGGTTGTTCTGCCTACTAGCAAGAGTTTCTGTTCTCGTTCCATCAGTATGATGTCTACAAGAAAACACTGATCCCAGTTTCAGAAAACCATCTCTGTGGTCTTCATTCCACCATGTGTTGCCGATAGATCCCTGGACAAATCACACTAACTCTGAACATCTCAGTCCCCATGTCATAAAGTAGAAATAATAATACAATTTTTGCTCTCAAATTCTAAAATACTTATGAGAACAAAATAAAAGTATTTTGTCATAGACTTTGTTCCCATTTTTTTCTTTTCTCATAATTTTTCTGTTCCCTTCTTTACTTTCCCCTTCCCCTCCCACTTTCCCTATCCCTTTGAAGGTGAAGCGGGGTAAGGGTGCACAGGTAATGGGGAAAAAATAAGAACCAAGATACATCATGTACAGGTACAAGCACCCAATGATAAATGTAAATGTATTGTATAACTAAAATGAACCAATAAAAGAATTTAAACAACAAAAAAGTATTTTGTCAGCTGTAAAGCATGAAGGGTAAGTTACTGATCTCTCTCTCTCTCTCTACAGCTTCTCAGGAAGGAAGCCCAGCTGATGTAGTACATTCCTCAGTGATAATTTCACCTCCTTATTCCTGAGGCTGTAGATCAAGGGGTTCAGCATGGGAGTGACCAGGTTGTTCAGGACCTGAACAGTTGCATCCAGCCAGGGGCTTGGGGTTGGCCTTAAATAGATAAGGACCACAGGCATGTAGAAAAGTAGAATGGCAGTGAGGTGGGCACTACAGGTGGAGAAGGCACGATGCCGGCCCTCAGCAGAGCGGATCTGCAGAATGGAGCAGACAATGCAGCTGTAGGAGGTGAGGATGAGAAGGAAGCAGCTGAGGGGCATGAGACCCACACTGATGAACCCCACCATCTCCAGGGCTGAGGTATCTGCACAAGCCAGCTTCAGCATCACTGGGATATCACAGAAGTAATAGTCCACCTCCCTGGGGCCACAGTAGGGCAACTGGAAGGTGAGAGTGGTGAGAAAGGTGGCCTGAATGCAGCCAAAAAATGAGGTCCCCATGGCCAAGATGGTGCATACTCTGAGGCTCATGATTATTGTGTAGCGTAGAGGGTGACAGATGGCAACAAAGCGGTCATACGCCATCACTGTATACAGGAAACACTCAGTGCAGCCCAGGAAATGGTATAAAAAGAGCTGGGACACACATCCTGCATAGGAGATGGCTCGGCTGTTCCCTGAGAGGTAGAATAGCATCTTGGGAGAACTCACAGAAGGGAAAAAAATGTCAAAAATGGACAATTTGCATAAGAAGAAGTACATGGGAGTGTGAAGTTGAGTGGAGGAGATGATTGCCAGAAGTATGAGCAGGTTGCCTATAAGTGTGAAGATGTAGAAGGACAGAAACAGGGCAAATAGCATGGTCTCCAGACCCTCTGTGTGTGGGATGCCCAGCAGAATAAACTCGGTCACCATTGAGAGATTCCTCATACCTGTGAGAATGTCTGACCTTGAAAAGGGAGCCAAGACTACCAAGTCTGAACACCAGTATCAAATTATTAAGTTTCTTGCTGATGAGTGCTTTAATGACAGCAACCTACCTTTGTATGAAGGGGAAGAGCAAGACTTATGTAAGAAATACCTATTTCAGAAGTCACAGTTTATCCAAATCTTGGAAAGAATTTTGTAAAAGCCTCCATGATGAGATCAGAAGTTTAGAGGTATTTTTGAAGCATTTCCAGTGAGAAACCTTTTTGCCTCCTTTTATTATCTTTGAATATATTTATATTTTGACCTCTTGTAATGTCTTTGAGCAACAAACTCCCACTATTCATTATCATCTGCAAAATAACAGAAAAAAATGTATTAGAACTCAGAACAATTAATGTGAATCTTCACTTTGGCACTTATTAGTTATTATAGTTAAAATTACCTGCACATTTACATGCCTGGCTGTGCAACACATTTATTAAAAATCTCATTTAATTTTAGGAATCATGCAACAGTATTTTCTCCCTGCAGACACTAGATCTTCATATCAGTTTCAGTACAGAAGCTTTCAAATTGTGCAGCCACAATCAACATCAAGATTCTAATCAGAAACTTTAACAAGTGCCAATGAAAAACGTCTCTAAAGATAATGACCTGGACAGTATGTTACCCTGTACCACATCACAATTAGGTAAAAAATGAAAACTGTAAAGAGAGAAACAAGCCTTCTGGGAAAGGAGTGATTATTGATCCCTGTTATCAATTCTAGTCCTACCTGAGAAGTCTCTGAACAAATTCCCATGAGTTTTTCATCTACTGTCCTTGGTCTGCAAAACTCGGTGTCTCTGGTCCTTGCCCTTTTGCAGACATCATGATAGTCTGTGATTCACAGTTTCATTTGACTCAAAGTCCATGTCAGGTAAAGGAAGTCTCCAAAATCCAGAGAAGGCCCTGTGTGTGCATTTGTTAGTGTGCAAGGGGCAAAGGCCATCAGTGAGACATAGGAAGCAGTTTGAATACTCACAGAGTCCAGCTGGGAACATGGTCAAGGTTTCCAAAGTGTAATGACAAGACTTCACATTTACTTCTTCTGAGCAGAGCACAGCGTGCTCCATCCAAAAGTCTTTTAATTTCCTCCTCATAAATAATCCAGTCTCATGGGATTTGTGCAAGCAAAATCAGTACACATGCACTCTCCCTGGAATGCTTTCATGGATGTATACTTCAGATCTTCTTAACCTCTGGTTGGAGCTCAGTGATGTCCCTGAAGGAGCAATTAGTTTGTCAACCTCATCTTCATCTGGTCGTGAATAGTCATGATATCATCAGAAAAGAATGGCCTGAAGTGGGAAATGTGTTCCTCAAAGATTGTTTGCATGGCGGTCCCAATTCTCACATAAATCACCTCCAATGATAGTGTACTTTCATTTTATTTGAACTTATCAAGAATTGTGTCAAGGGCAACATCTTAACCTTGTTCTACAAATAAAGGACATTGGAACTCAGAGCATTGTGGCTTTCCTAAAGTTAGATGGTAGAAGAGCCCAGGCATTCCCAAGATTAGCTTACTTTGCACTACATCAACCCTGATACCCAAAATGATTCCAGGCAGAAAGCAGCTGTCCCTGTGAAAGCAGAGTACTATTAATAGAATTATTTGAGAAATTTGAACAAGCTTCTGTATATTCATATAGCAATTAATGTTGCTATTATGTATTCCCTGACCATAACATGTTATGGCCTCAAAGAGTAAGCCAGAAAGGAGAGAGAGAGAGAGAGACAGAGAGAGAGAGAGAGAGAGACAGAGAGAGAGAGAGAGAGATTTTCATTGGTTCATGTTCTTTTCACAGAGCTAAAGCCTCCCAGAATTTTCAATAGATATCTCTCAGATCTCTGAAGACACGGCACAATTTGTAGCTTATTTTGCATTGTACTTGGATTGTTCTTGTTTCAATCACAGAAAAGAGCCTAACTCATTTAATTCCTTATTCTCTAGACCAGATACTCAAGCTAATCATTGGCCTATTGCAGGAAATGCTGATTATAAATGTTAAGATATTTTTCTGAGCATTCTTGATCCAGTGACATGTGCTTTATTGTCTGTTGGCAATATAGGGGGTTGGGTGAATTGCTAGTCACAAATTACTTTTTTATCCACAATAGCAGTAGAAACAATAGCACTAGTGTGTAATTTTAAAGAAATGTAAGAGAATAGGGATGACAACTTCCTTGTTTGTGTTTCTCTTCTTCCTACCATCTCTCCTTCCTTTCCTTCCCTCCTGGTAAAATGAAGTCCCTAGCTTCCTGGAAATTTAATGGTTTCTGTGAAAGAAATGTGATCTGCTTAACAAAAGAGTAAAACAACAAATAGGACTAAAACCTATTAAACATATATTTTCTGTATTTTTGCTGGAGAGAAATGGGAATGACGAATTCCTGGAAAGCACTAACTCCTAAGCAGTCCCTCGTGCTGATCCCCTCTCTACTGTCAAAGCCTACAACTTGCTTGTATGTAAGTAAGGTAATAACAGTGGATTACAATACTGAACCAGTCCCTGAATAAGGAGTAGACAAGGCATAATGGAGAGATCACTGCTTCTCTCAATGTACCAGATTATCCATGTGTATCTATCTATACATACATTCGTCTGTTTTGGATAGGTCTTTGCTTTCACTGGGATGTTCAACCATATCTTCTATATTCATTGCTTACTAATGTTTTACTCATCTCAAACCTTGATCTGCTGGTGTCATGGAAATTGGGTATTGTAGTCTACTCAGCAGAATGGGCAAATCTGAGACTTTCCTAGGGAGGATTGTACCAGCACATTTACAAAGGGAAGGATTTATTATGGGATTTTTAATGGTATATATTTGCAATGCATAATGTATTTATCTTGGGGAATTGTTACATATACATATTGCAACTTAATCATTTTTACTTTGATTTCCCTTCTTAGCACTTCTGTTTCCATCCATTTCCTTCTCTTCCTCACAAAGTCTACCTTTTGCTCTTTATTTATAGTTTTGATTTTTTCATAGAAGAGAAACAGTGCAATATTTAATTTTCTGCATGTGATTTATTTCACTTAACATTGCAGTCTAGAGATGCATCCATTTTTCCACAAACAATTAAAATGTATCATTTATGGCAGAGTCATACTCCATTGTGTATATAACACAGTTTCCTTACCCATTCATTTGTCAATGAACATATAAGCTGCTTCCAAAATTTAGTTATTATAAATTGTGCTTCTATAAATATGTGTATGCACGTACTACTGTAATATAATGTACAGTATTTAGCACTTTGAGAAAGATACCCACAAAAGGTATAGTTTAGTCAAATGAAATTTGACTTCTACCAACACTGTAGAAGTGTTTGTTTTCCCCAACTTATCAGCCTTTGTTGATTTTTTGAGTCCATTCTCTCTGGATTAATATGAAATCTCAGTGTTCTTTTTATTTAATTTTTCTTAATGGCCAAAGATATTAAACATTTTTTTCTGGAACTTATGGATTGCCTATTTGTACTTTTTTCTTTGAGAAGTCTATTTATTTCAAACTGCCCATTCTTGAGTGGATCTTTTATTTGGCAGGGTCTAATTTTTTTTGAGCTCTTCATATTTTCTGGACATTTGTCCTCTGTTCAAGGAGTAGCTGGCAAAATCTTTCCCTTTGTTCAGCTTGTTTCTTCACTCTCCTGGTTGTTTCCTTTGCTGTACAGAAGATTTTAATTTCATATATTTTATAAAATCTCTTTGGGTGATGCATGGCATTATTTCATGTGCAATTGGGATTCTGTTTAAAAACTTTTATCTTATCCCTATATCTTTTAAGAGTTTTACATATTTTTTTCCTCCAGAAGATGTAGTGTTTCTGTTTTAATAGCTAGATTTTTTTAATCAATTCTGATTTTAATGTATTACAGGGTGAGAAATATGAGTGTAGATTCTTTCCTCTGCATGTGAATAACTAGTTTTTGCAGCATAATTTTTAAAGGTGCTATCTTTTTTCCAGTGTTATGACCCATTTAACAAAAATCAGATGACGAAGGTGAATGCCTTGGGGTTGCTTCTGTATACTCTATTCTATTCCATTGATCAACATGTTTTTTTGTGCCAGTAACATTGTTTTTTATTACTCTATCTTTGTAGAATAACTTGAAATCTGGGATTAATGTGTGCAGCTGTTTTTGTTCCTCAAAATTTCTTTTGCTACTCTGAGTATCTTCTTGTTCAATATAAATTTTACAAGATTTTTCTAGTTCTGAGAAAAAAAATCTGATGCTGTTTTGATGAGAATTGCATTATATCTCTATATCATTTTGATAATAGAGACATTTTGATTGTATTAGTTGTACCAGTCTAGGAAAAGGGGATGTTTTCCCATTTTCTAAAGTGCTCTTCAGTCTCCTTTTTCAGAATGCTATGGTTTTGGTATAGTGGTCTTTCACTTCCTTGGTTAGGTTAATGCCTATGTATTGAAGTTTTTTTTTTAAATCACTGTGAATAAGATTATTTACTTTATTTCTTAGTGGGTTCATTGTTGGTATACAGAAACTCTATTGACTTTCTGTTTTGATTTTGTATTCTGACACTGCTGAATTTGTTAATTAGTTTTAAGAGTCTACTGATGGAGTTTTTTAAGATCTTCAATGTAGATAGTGTCACATTATCTGAAAATAAGTACTTTCTTTCTTATTCATATAACTTTTATTTCTCTTTCTTGATTACTCTGGATAAATTTTCAAGTATGATATTGAACAAGAGTGCTGAGAATGGATATTCTTGTATTGTTCCTGATTTTATTTATTTATTTATTTATTGGTACCAGGGATCGAACTCGGGTCCTTGCCCTTGCGCAGCAGGTGGCAAAACCACTGAGCTAAATCCCCGGCCCTATTGTTCTTGATTTTAATGAGGATGTTTTATGTTTTCCCTTGTTCAGATAATGTTGGCCCTGGGTTTGTCATGAGTTGCTTTTATCAGTTTTGGGTAAGGTTTTTCTATACGTCTTTTCAACAGACTTTTTATCATGAATGGAAGTTGGATCTAGTCAAACGGTTTTTCTGCATTTATTGAGATGATTGTGTCATTTTTATCTGTCATATATTACATTTATTGACTCATGTACATTGTACCATCCTTGCATCCCTAGGCTGAAGCCAACTTGGTCATGAAGTATGAACTCTTTAATGATTTCTTGCATTGTATTTATAAATATCTTGGATATTCTTTCATCTGTGTTCTTCAGGGAAATTGGCCTGCAGTACCAATTTTTTTCCCCTGGATACTTGTTTGGTTTTTGTATTAGCATATCGCTAGTTTCCAGGATTGAGTTTGACAGTGTTCTTTCCCTTTAAATTTCTTGAATGAGTTTGATAAATATTGGTATTGGACCATGAAGTTCTAATAAAGGTCTGTCATCCTAGTTCTGGTAAAGGTCCACTGGGTGCTGGGCTTTTGGTCTGTTTGGTATGGTTTTTAATGCTGTCTCTATTTCACTGTCTGACCTATTCAGAATTTTACACCTTCTTGATTCATTTTTGATAATTTGCTATTTGTCTAGGAATATATGTATACATCTTATATTCTGCAATTTATTGGAACATAGGTTTGAAATAGTTTCTTTTTCCCCCCATTAAGTTTATTGGTACATTTTCGGTATAACATACAGTTACATTCATCATTGGGATCTTGTACCTTTACATGAGTATCTTGGTTCTTATTTTCTTTCCTCTTCCCTTGCCCTCCCTTCACCCCCTCCACCCTTCCCTATTTGCAAAGACCTTGTTTCCATTTTTATTCCTCTTTTCATATTTTTTCCTTTCCCTTTTTTCCCTTCCCCTACCCCTCACAACTCCCCTGCTCTTTTAGACCTTTTCTTCCTGTTACACAATATCAGTTATACATTTTTAAAATTACAATATTAAGATCTAGGAGACATTAACACAGCTTTTACAGAATTTAAAAGGATATAGAAAGCATATTACAAAAATCTGTTTTGAAATAAATTTGACAACTTCTAAGAAGTACCTTGGAAGACAAATTAATGAAACTAACTCTGGGGGAAATATAAAATTTGAATAGCACCTATTAAAGAAAGTATATTCCTAGCTTGAAAACCTACCTATATGACAACAGCAAGCTCATAAACATTTTAACTGATAAATTATATCAAACAATTAAAGCAGAAAAAAGAAGGAACACTTCTCCCATCATTTTAGGAACTCAACATTGTGCTAATCCTAAAACTGGATAAAGATAATAAAAGAAAAAGTATGAACACAGATAGAAATTTGTTTAACAAAACAAACTATTGGAAGTCAGATCTGGCAGGATGTAGAAAATGGTTTTGTTATAGGGATGGCAGTGTTGGTTCAGCATTGGAAGATCCACCCCCAAAAGTCATCATTTTAACAGAGGAAAGGAGAAAGCCATATGATCCTGTCACTAATTGGAGAAAGAGGAGAAAGAGTATTGGACTAAATTCTACAGCTGTTCATGGTGAAAGCTATCAGGAGCCTAGAAGTAGAAAAGAAACTTCTCAATAGATTAAAACATGTACTCCATACTTCCAGGGAGAATGTTTTATATAAATGGAGAAGATACAAAGCTTTCTCCTTAAGGTGGGGAACAAGGGCAGATATGCTTACTCTTTATCTGTCCATTAAACTTTGAAACCTAGGCCTCACCAAAATAGTCTGGCAATAAAATGACACAACTAGGATAGGATTGGCATGGCAGAAGCAAAATCTTTATCTGTAGATGAAATGATCATCTGCAGAGAAAATACTAAGAAATCTCTAGAAACCCTAGAACTTGTATTTGAATTTAGCAGGATTAGAAAACACAAGGTATATATAAAAATTCAGGTCAAGGTGTACTTGCTATGAATGAAGAATTGGATATTGAAATTTAAAAGTTATGTAGGAGTACAAAGGACCTAGAAAAGTTAAAAACAAAAACAAAAACAGTGTTGTAAGATGTTTAATACCTAATTTTAAGACTTCTTCTAAAGCTACAGTAATCAAGGCAGTGTTGGTGTAAGGAAAGACATACAGATCTTTTGAATAAAACAGAGAATCTAGAAATAGAACCACACATATATGGTCCACTGAGTTTTGAAAGATTATTTAACATTAGCATTTTATAGAATATAAACTCAATTCAAGAGCCAAGGAAGAGACAGTGTTTGCAGCAAATGGCACTAGAACACCTGGTATCCGTATATAAAAAATTAACCTCGACCCTTTTTTTCCATACATGAAAATAACTTGAAGGGATCTATGAACCTAAATAAGAAAGCCTAAAAGTATAAAACTTTAAGAAGAAATTATAAGGGAAAATATTTATGAATTCAGGGTAGGCAAGAACTACCTAGGATACAAAAAACATGATATATAAAAGAAAAAAGTTGATAAATGGGATTCCATCAAAATTTAGAACTTTACATGACATCATTAAAATGAAAAGTAGTCCTTGTTGCACCCAGTGAGAGAGAACCAACCAGAGACTGATATTAAATCCACACAAGAGTTTATTACCAGCCGGGACCCGAGCCAAGCATCGGACTTGAGCCTTGACTGGGGGTTGACAAACATGTTTCATACACCTTTGAGGCCAACAGTTTCTAGGCCCCCTTATGGGATAGAACTAGTAAAGCAAGCAAAAGGTACAGAAGTGGAACATCCTGCTGTTAGAACATTTGTAAAACAGTAGTTGATTAATTGTTGTTTCTAAGAGACTCTCTAAGGGGAGGAGGTTTCTAAGCTTCCTCCTTCTGAGTTCATCTAAAAGGCAGGCAGGTGGGTCAAGCAGAAATATGGAGTCTGTCTTGCTAACTAGGGTCCTGCATTCCCCACTGGTTCTTGTAACAATCAAATCTTTGATTCCTGTATTTACTCTTTGAATTTTTTTAAACATCTTTTAAAATCTCATAATTTTGTCTCAACATCATCACTTTAACTGTATCAACCCTCTGTCTAACATATTTAGTCAGAGCAGTTATAATGTAAGGTCTCACGAGCAAAAACAGAAGTAAGATAACTAAGGGGCCTGCAACAGCAGAAAGTAGGGTAGTTAACCATGGTGACCAGTCAAATAGATTTTGAAACCAATTTTGATCCTTTTGTTGAGCATATTTAGCCTTTAAATTTTCCCTGACCATAGCTAAGTTATCTCTAATGACACCAGACTGATTAGCATAGAAGCAATGGACTTTTTTTTTTCCTAGGGCTACGCATAACCCCCTTTGTTTTATGAACAGGAGGTCAGGTCCCCTTTGATTTTGCAGGACCATTTTAGCTAGGGAATCAACCTGGTTTCTTTATTCTTGTTTTTCTAGGACCTTGAAAAACTCCTAACCTAATCCATCATTAGGTTATTTCTTTGGGATTGTTCTATTCTTTTAATGTGAGTAGTCACTGCTATAAACTTATCTATTAGAACTATTTTCTTTGTGTCCCAGAGCTTTTGGTATGTTACATTTTCATTGTCATTCAATTCTAGGAACTTTTAAAATTTCTTCCCTGTTTTCTTCTGTCAGTCTGTGTCTTTTGATTGGTAAGTTAGAACCATTAGCATTGAAAGTTATTATTGTGAGCTATTTATTGGATTCAGTCACTGCATTATATTTTCAGTGCTGATTATTATTATTTTTTCCTTTAGATCGAGTACTCTCCCAGTTAGATGTAGTTTTCTTTGGCTTTTTTTGGTGCTGGTGGTCTGTCATGAACTTTTTTAGAGTTTCTTCTATTTGTCTATTTCAAAAGATAATTTTGCAGAATATAGAAAGCTGAGATGGCAGTTGTTTTCTTTTAAAGGTTGAAAAACTTCATTCCCAGCACTCCCAATCTTTGTTTGTCATGAAAAAACATGTTTTAGCTTGCCTTTTTTATAGATTACAGATTACTTGTTGTTTTTCTCTAACACCTTTCTTTGTGGTGAATGTATTCTTTCTTTGTGGTGCAGTTTTGGAATTTCGAGTATGATGTATCATGGAGATGCTTTTTTGTGTGTTTTTTTTTTGGCCACGTCTATTTGGGTTCTGTGTGCCTTATTTACATGAAAACTAAATTTTTTCCTAAATTTTCTGATATGATGTTAGTGAATACAAATTTTTATGCCTTATGAGTCATCTTCTAATCTGTCCTTTAGTCCAATAATTCTTAGAGGGTTTTTTTTAAATCATTCAATAGCTTTTTTTTTTTTTTTTTGGTACCAGGGATTGAACTCTGGTCCTTGCACTTGCGCAGCAGGTGGTGAAACCACTGAGCCAAATCCGTGTCCCTATCATTCAATAGCTATTAGATTCAGCTTTCACGGTGTCTTGTTGTTGAGTATGTAATCTACTCCACTCTCTCCTTACATTAATAATATTTGCTGCCCATACTTTCAATTGGCAAGAAAAGCGAAGGTGAACAGAGTATGAAATAAAAAATTTCTTGTATTATTATTGGAAGGTGTCATATTTTTCCATGCAGAGAGTATTTTTACAAGTTTCATGGTTCTTAGGTCCAGGTTTCATGGTCTGATAGCACATACATAAGCGCTACTTAGATGACAAACTTGGATACAAGTCAACTTCATGGAAATACTAAACCCTTCTCAAACTTTAATTTGCATACAAGCTACATGGAAATTATTAAATTGACTTCAATACAGTTAGCTCTTGCTGTTGTCTGAAATTTTGCGTTTCTAACAAGCATCTAGGTGATGCTACAGCTCTGTTCCACAGGTCATGTTCACCTTAAACAAACACAAAAGAAAGTTCAGGAAGATTAGGCTCCAAGGTTATAAGCCACACAAGTCCGGGTAATGTCAATTTGTACAACAGCTAAAAGAAAGTTTGATGTAGACTATATGCTAACTGAGTGAAAGTTACTGATGTCCTGGTCAGAATTCTAGAACATTCAAGCTAAAAATAAGAGTTCTATAAATATGGATATTAAGCTCTTAAGGGGTTAAGTCATCTGCTTATTGTCACATAACTATTTAGGGTATGATCTGGATTCTAAAAGTGACCTAGTTTTCTAACCAGTGCCCTTTGCTTGCTTCATATAAGACAGTAAATCAGCCTACAACAAAGGACATGAGGACAGGATACAAAGTAAAGAGTGGACACAACAGAATAGTTGGGATAGGACAAAAAGTATACTAAAAGTAATGTAGGTCCAATGACTGAATTAATGAAAGACAAGATACAAACAAGTAAATATAGAAATAATCATTTTAGTATTGATATATAATAGTGATATATAATAGTGATTTCAAGGGATAATTCATCAAGTAGGGTCATTTTCCCTAGGATAGGGCACATAAAACATAAAGATCAGAAGCAATTGTGGGGAGGAGCTCCATTCTTCCTCATGTGGTGAGCAATCCTACTTCAGGTCTCAGGCATAGCCACCATTTTCCCTAATATTTCTTTTATTATACTACATCAGAGGCTGATGTAGAGTCCTCATGGGTTCAGGCTAAGTCCAAGGATACCATAATGGGTCTCTAACAGGACAACTGAAGAGTAAGGAAAAATATCAGTCTCCCACAAATATAACTCAATCCATGTTGCATAGGTAGTGGCAAGAAAGGCATGAGGTATAGGCTAACAAAGTTTAGACAGAAATAATCAAGAAGATTCCCAACAGTTCCAATGTCAGAAAGGAGTGCTTGAGTCTCTATCTTTGTGATCTTGACGATTATTGGCCTTGATGTTGGCTTTCAACTTTCAAATCTTCCTTCTAAGAATGAAAAACTTCAAATTTTACCCAAAACTGAATAGAAACTTTGCGAATGTAGCTCAGAGGTAGATGTCTTGCCTAAGAAATCTAATGTCTTGGGCTCAATTCCTAGTACCATATAAAAACAAAATGGTAAATAGGCAACTGCAATGTAGAGGTTTCTCTAAGTCAAGTATGCCCTAACATCAAATCAGAAATCCTTAGTCTGGAGTCTTCATAACCTGGCTTTTATATCATCACTCTGGAAAACCTAGGAGTATTATTATTGAATAGGAATGCTTTGAACTTCAATAAAGAGAACAGGTTTAGAAACTACCATCACTTTTTTGAAGGGACATATTGGGGGAAAAAAGATGACATCCAAAGGTACCTGGAAGAGAAAGTCAGGTGGCATGGACATCCTTTACTTTTATGCAAGAAATGCATAAGAAAAATGTAAAACAAAAGAAAATATTACAGCAGAAGAGATGGTAAGGGAAGTGGGCAATAGACAAAAAGAAGCACTTCTTTTTTAAGTGGTTTCTCAGAGGGTAAAGATAGCAGGATCCACAGATGACTTCAAGAATGCATTAGCTGTTTTCACAATCTTATGTGTAGAAGATCCTGTGATGACAGAAAATAGGAATCAGTAATGAGGGACAACAAATAAAAGACTCTTCTCCCATTCTCCCTGATTATGTCCCCTGCATCCTGCTTTATCATTCCTCAATACCCCCAATTTTTCTCTTCTTCCTACTAAGATTCTCCTTTAGTCTTCTCTGGTTCCATAAAAAGTCATCATCAGTGAGGTGATAAACACCCAAAGAATAAGTGCTTCAAGCTCAGTGTTATACTTAGCATTGAGAGAGTGAGGAAAGTAGGTACCATTTTATGTCCTTCAAATTCAACAATTCACACTCCCAATCTATGTCCCCTTCCTTCTCTACTTAGTCCTCCCTCTCTTGCATTAATGATTTCACCCTTCCCTGACAAAAAAAAAGACTAGCTGGAAGACCAGATAGAGTCTGAACCAGGATGTGGTGAGAATGGCTGTGAGACTCTCATGGTTACCCTCTACCAGACCTGTAGGTGCAGAACATGGGAAGATGTCCAGACTCCTAAGAGGGTAAGGCAGGGATCCTAGGATTGAGCTCCTACCTGCATGGGTGTGAATCCAGGCCCTGGCCTTCCTTTCCAGAAGATCCCATTCACTCTCCTGGTCCATCCCATTGGTATGCAGCCAGACCACAGCAAGGACTGTGGCCCAGACCGAAGAGTCCATCACATACTGTGCAATAGACAGAGATGCCCCTGAGGCCTCCAAGCTGGGCAGGAAGCCCCTCAAGTATACAAAGTGCTTCACTCCCTGCTCACTTGCCATCCCCAAACTACTTCTAGATAGCATTACCTTCTCTCTCTCTCTACTTACTTCTACCCTTGCATAAGATAGTGTCAGACCCTGAACCCCAGGGCAATGATTATTTCAGTGTTAGGGTAGAAAGGGCTTGATTGTTAAAGCCCATGTAACTACCAAGGCACAGCTGGAAGTACCTAAAATATTCCAGACAAGAATTACCCACCTGTGATAAGAGAAATACATATGCAATCACTTTTTAATTTTAATCTTTATCACCCCACAAAAAAGGGCATGAGGAATAGTTACATTTTCAAAAGAGAAAAGTGATTCATATAGAAGAGAAAATATTTGTTCAAGTTAGCCTTTTGGCAACGATAGAGGTGGGACTGAACAGTAAACACTCTGATTCTAGTTATATTGCTAAATAGAAAATCTTAGCCAGAGAGCAGAAAATCATTGTATATGAGTTTTCACCAACTGTTTCCTAAAGCTTTAGTTTTTAGATTTAGTAAATCAAAGGAAATTCCTCTCTTATATCATGACTTTTAAAATGTGGATACAGCAGCTATCATTTCCTATCTAAGTAGTCTTATTTCAGACAAAAATTGCCTTATGTCAAAGACGTAAGAATCCCCATGCTTATGTTCTTAGTCTCAAAACAAATATCACAGTGATTTTTTTTAAATGATCAAACTCAAATCTTTATTTTTTTAACTGTATAAATGTGATCCAAATATGTCCACCACTAGTTCTTCCAAAAGAAACATGCTGTAAATAACCAAACTTCATCAGCTCACTGATGTATATGGACTCCCTAGATGTCTCACTGGGCTTAATTACAGACCACTCACAGCAATAGATTTTTAGTATAAAGTGTAGCATGATGTTAAGCCATTTTAGCTTCTGCACATACATGTTGCACTTCTGGCTGATAATTGCAGCATTACACTGTTAGCTAGGTCACATCCTTCCTTTTAAATGGCATCGATGTCAAGATCATCATCCCTGTTGTCAGACTTCAGTTTCAACTTTTGGTACACTGGCAATCTTCAAATAAACCACCTCAATGTTCTCATCTTCATCATCTTCTTCACCACCAGAAGATTCTTCCTCTGCCTCCTTCAACCATTTTATAAATGGCTCCGCTTTGACATGAATCTCTTTGGCAAGTTCTTTTGAAACACACTTCTTAGAGGACTTTTCCAACCAGCTGATGATGACCTCCTCTTCCAAAAGGTCTGCATCGTCTATCTCCTTCAAGATATGCGGGATCCTGGAAAGGAGCTGAGTTTGATGCATCACCACCACACACTCAAGACCATGAAGAAGATACTGCTGAGCGTTTTTGTTGTTGTGACAGAATTGGAGGAAATGGTGCCTGTATTTCTTAATTTGTTCTCTAATCTTCTCATTAAAAAGAACTTCAGTCAGAACAAGAGGGCCCATGGCTTTTACATCTAGTCTTTCTGCTTCAGCAACAATTTCTTTGTCAGATGAGTCAATAATGCCCTCTTCTTTCTTTTTCTTAACAAAATCAAAGAGGATATTCACACGCTCTTCTACAGTTCTTTCCAAATCATCACTGAGTGTCAGGACTTTTGCATGGTCGGTCCATTCTGCGCCTCTGAGCTTCCTCAGTTGTAACCTCCCCCCAATCTTCATCTTCCTCCTCTTCCACAGCATGTGGGGGAGGACTGATTTCACTTGGGGATGGTGGGGGTGGTGTCTCACTGCTGGATACAGAGCCACTTTCCTTGTCTTTGCCCTTTCTATTTTTCTTTTCCTTTTCTTTCTTTCCTGTACCACTGTCACTATTTTCAGATGGGTTTTTGAGAATGAATGTGCAGAGTTTATGATGTGTGTCAAGCATGCCTCAATAGCCACGGGCTTTACAAGAATTACCTATTGTTTGCTTCTTCAGATTCACATGCAGATCTGTTTCAGGATTCTCACACTCTGGACAGAGAACAAATTTTTTAATGAATCCACCCAACGTGTCTTGCAGCTTATTCGCCTCATGAGATCCATTGACAATGTAACAGTCATTCTTTACATCAAACTGGATCTGTGCTCCCAGCTCACAACCAAAGTATTTGGTGGGATACATTGGAGGCCGATTAAGCATCTTTGCAACGTCAACCATATTGACTATAACTGTCTTGATTCCATTTCCTTTGGCCTCAACTTTAGCAATCAGACGGGACATCTTGTAGCCATAGAACTGGTCCGAAACTCTGAGGTTGACGTTGACAGACATTTTGGCTTACTTTGTCAATAAGATGAAGAGATCTTTGATTGCAACTTTTTGGTATCTTCTGTCTGGAGAAGAAGGGATGACATAAACGACTGCAAGAGTCTCGGTCTCTGACATGAAAAAATTTTCACCACTGAGGCTGTAAGCTTCTTGTTTGTATGCTGTTTCCCCAATACAGATACCAATGGCTGCTCAACAGCTCTTTGCCCCCTTCCCAATGGCTACGCAGCGGGCAGGTCCCAGGGCCGCCTCCCGCGGGGGAGGGGGCGGGGGGGAGCGAGCGGCTCAGCGCCATGACTCACAAATGCGTGGGGCCTGACTCCTATCACAGTGATTTTTAAAATACAGCTTATGAAATGGCCATATCTGGAAGCAAATATATTTATGAATTTTCATGTCCACAGCCTAAGAACACAGCAGTTTTTCAGAAAGTTCTTTACCAGTACTAATGATGTTCAAATATTCTGATTCAAATTTGTTTGAATATGAAAATATTTTAAATGTTGCCTGTGAAACTACTGATTTTCATATACAATTGCAACTTAATATTTGCTTTTTTTCTACTTATATAGTTGAGAATTTCAAACAAAAAGTAGTATTTAATTTTTATTTCTACTATACTTTTGTTGCTGTTATTGTTTTTTCATGAACATTTTTAATTAATTGTTCAGAAGATTTGGGGATCCTGATTCTCTTGACTAATACTTTAACTCCAAGTTTTGTCATGTACAAATTAGAAAAGCTTGTTCTCAATCTTTATCTAGATCTTTATTGAAAATACAAACTTCTAAAAATTTGAACTATGAGTTTTCAACTAGTTTCTACTTAGTCCAAGTATTCATCATTTAAAGAATCAGATCTCCTAATAAAATTCAGATTTACCAACTCTCTTGTTTATCTCAAACTGTTGGCCTGGTTATCAAGCAGAAGGAAACGTCAGCCCAACACGTATTGTGCTTGGTAAATACAAGCTAGAACTCCTCAATCCTTATACCATCTTCCAAGTACTTATCAATTATCCTTTAAATTATTTGTTCTAGAACAGCATTTTCCAATAGAAAGACATAGCTAGACATATATATATTTTTAATTTTCTAGTAGCTATATTTAAAAAGTGGAACAGGTCCAATTATTTTATTTATTTCTTCATTATATTTTATTTTACTTTGGTTCTGGAGATTGAATGCAAAGCTTCTCACATGCTAACTATGTGCTCTATCAGTGAGCTATACTCCCTGCTATTAATATATTTTATTTAACCCAATAAAATGATAATTTTTACATGTAATCAATGCAAAATAATTATTGACAAGTTATTTTCCATTCCTTTAATATAAACCTTTGAAATTAACCTCAGCATGCCACACCTTCAAGGAATTTTGTTCCTCATTTGCATCAGCCACATTTCAAACTCTCCATGGATACCGGACAATTATGTAATATCTAAGTTTTATTCAGTTATCTTCTACATTTTCAAACCTCAGACTACTAGTTGACCTCACACTTTCAAGATCTGTCTCTTATATAACAATTTGTCAAGGAGGATTAGAAGACTTAGCAAGTTATCTTACACTTCTGAATGTAATGTGTCCATATCCTCATATTTAAATACACTTGAAATAACTAACTGGCTTATATTGTCACTTCACCCATCCTGACTTCAATTAATTATTTTACAAGCTGGACCACCTTCTTTAGTGTGAAGAGAAACACTCCTGAAGTTATTACTGGAGGTTCTGGAGAAAGGCCTGGCACTGACTCCATCTCCACCTGACTGGCTCAGACATATTATTAAACTTCTTAGGTTTCACTTTTTTCATCTCCTACACAGCAACATGAGTAGGACTGACCTTATTTAACTAAAGTGAAGAATAAATAAAATCATGAACATCAACCACTTAGCACAGTGCCCGGCACATGTAAATACTCACAAAAGTTTAGTTTTACAACTCAGATGACTGGAAGTGAATATAATTAAAATAGAAGAGTTTTTGTTTTTCTCTTTGTCATCTATCAACTAATTCAAATTCCCATTACCTGGCTTGTTTATTCTTTGTTCTCTTGACTAACATAACCAGAAAAACTTGCAACTTCTATTTATTAGAAATTAACTTTGTCTATGTCCCTTCTGTATTCACTTGCAACTTCTACTTATTAGAGATTAACTTTGTCTATGTCCTTTCTATATTCTCCTTTTGTAGGTAGGCTCCGACTCACCCCAATTATCACTAGCAACTTCATTCCATCAAAAACCTACATATACCTTCATTTTCCTTTATATCTCACCTTGGTAGGGTGTGCAGCCTTTATGTCTTCCAAGTTCATACCTAAGACCTTGGCCAGCCCTTCATTCAGATCCCAGGAACCATTTGCATTTTGAAGGAAAATCAACTGCACAATACCATTTCCTTTGAGGAGAAAAAGACAGAGTGGAGAGAAAGAGGAGGAGGGAGGGAGGGAGGGAAGGGGAGAGAGAGAGAGAGAGAGAGAGAGAGAGAGAGAGAATGTGAAATTATGAAGTCTGTGGACCATTAGCACACCTGAAATAGACTGCTGAATTTACAGACAGCTGTAGCAAGAGTGTCATTAGACAGCATCCAGATTTACCTTCAAGCCCAATTTTTTAAAAAAATGATCAGTAGAACAGGGCCCAAACAGGGTAGCAGCAGAGTTCTGCAGGGGCCTGGCCTGCTTACAGGTAAACTCTTCAGACAGAGATGGACAAAGGACTTTGTATAATAAGAGGTCAGCCCAGACCCTAGTGGTGTAGAAAGCTTCAGGGTCCTGTACTGGGCACTAATGTAGCTGGGCTAACTCTGGGAAATATAAGGACTGGACAAATCTCATCTCTGTCTGCTTTCATTCAGAGATGCCCCCCCCAGGTAGAAAAGGCTACAAGACAGCACAGCATTGAAGATTTGTCTGTCAGTCCCTGTAGATAAATGATGAATTGAGGCTCATCTCACCTTTACAGTTACTTTGCAAATTGGTTTCATATGTTGAAGAATGAGTCTTTTTCATGTGATGCATGGACTCCAGGCGAGACCTACATTTAATCTTCTGGCCATGGCTAGAACTTTGCAATACAGCTTGATCTATGTGTGACAGACAAAACTGGTGAGAAAATATTCTTAGGAAGATGCTCAATTAGACTGTAAAGGCCATTGTGATTTATAGACCTACCAAGAAGCTCACTCTTCTTTGAGTGTGTCATGGTGCCAAGGCAAGCTGCTCTGTTAGTGAACCCAGATGGAGCAAAGTGGGAGCTATGGACCCGTGCAGGAGCTGAAAACACCAATACTGACACTGAGATGGAGACACCCTGCTCTCTTCAGCAGGTAAAGTTACTAAAGCCTGATGATTTGAGACACAGCTTCCCATCTATATCAGCTCTTCAGTCACCACCATTACTATATAATTCTCTCACAAGTCCATTTTCTGCACACACCCTCAATTCTCTGAGCTCCCTTTCAATGTTCCATTGCATCTTTGAAATACCTGATACATGATAAACTTTTTTTCTGAACCTAAGGCTCCTTCCAACTAAGGCTTAACTTAAAATGAATTTATCCTCTTCAAAAACTGTTTCTCCTCTATCCTTATCAAAAATTATTTCTCAATATCCTGCACTCTATCTTCCCAAGGTCAGGAGGTGAACCTGGTAACCTGTTCAGTCCTAAATCATTATCTCCTTGGTTACCTTGCTCACTCCTCACTACTGTCAACCCCAAACTCTCTGTCATTTCCAACCATTTACTGAAGGCCAAACCTTAGATTTCTGCTCCATTACAAGATCTGCCATCATCTTGAGAAAGTTCAGCCTGCACCCATCCTAATGCAAAGCTTCTTGATTTTCTCAAACTCAGTGACAAGCATTATTCTGCTTCAGCCATACCATTCTTATAAAGACAACCTTGTTATCATGCATAATTGTTCCACGTTTAAAAATTAAATTTAAAAAAATCTAACTTTTAAAGTACAATATCCTCGAGCCGGGGATTTAGCTCAGTGGTTCCGGCGCCTGCTGCGTAACCGCAAGGACCCGAGTTCAATCCCGGTACCAAAGAAAAAAATAATAAATAAAAAAAATAAATAAATAAAGTACAATATCCAATTTCCCCAGTGTTCTAACTCAGAGATTCCTATTTACCCGATTTTTTTTTACCTCATCTGACCGCTTATATCCTTTATCCCTCTATTTTTTCTTTTTTTTTTTTTTGCTTTGTTTTGTTTTGTTTTTTTGGTACCAGGGATTGAACTCTGGTCGTTGCGCTTGCAAGGCAAGCGACGGAACCACTGAGCTAAATCCCCGGCCCTATTTTTTCTATATATCAATTTATTTCCATCTTTTCCTCTCCATTTCCATCCTGACTTAAATGTCAGGTTTTAAACTTTACTACCTTCTGACTGATTTCTTCAATCTCATATTTTTAATTTTTTTATCATACTCATTTAGTAAACTCGAACTTTGAAATTAAAACAACATTCTACCTACTTCATCCTTATGCCAAAAGTGCCAAGTACTGGTAAAATAAATGAAATAAACCATGATTGTTTTTAGTACTTTCTTGCCAGTAAAAAAAATTTAAGGTGCTGAAATTCAGTTGGACCCTTAGCATTCCTTGACAAATGTTTGTTTCCCTCTGAGTATTCTACTTTCTAGATATCCTGAGTGCCTCTTTCAAATCTTCCCCATTTTCTTCAAATTCTGTCTTCTACTATTCCAAGTGCAGGCCCATTCCAGTCATCAGCCATCCATGTGATCCTTAATCACACAGTCATCAAGAAAGCAAATCAACTTCAGATTTGAACTATTTGATTTTATATATATATATATATATATATATATATGTATGTTTTAATATTCCCTTATTCCCTGACCACTTTATTTTAATCTCTCTGCCAATGAAATACACAACTGTTGAAAAATAACTACAAATCCTGGGTGTACAAGGACAATAAAACAAAGCAAATTAAAACTTTCTGCCACCTTTTCCTTTAAATAATGTGCTCATAGACTCAGAACCACTTATTCTATAGGTAGGTGAATGGGATAAAACTCACAGCAAAGAGAAGCTCTTGCTGGCCTTGCGGACAGAACAGGCCTTGGAATCTCCCTGTGAACCAGAGGCCCCTGAACTGGCTGGTTGAGCTCTTTGTTTATAGCAATAAAAGCTGTGAAGGAGCTCATGACTCCTGATTCTATGCTAATGTTCAGTACATCTTTTCTTTCTCTTGCTGATGTCTCTCTGAATCCCATATCTTTTGTCTGAATCAAGGATTTTGCAGCCAGACGATGAATGGTGAAGCTGAAAAAATAAATAAACACTCTGAGACTTAGCATAATACACCCACATAACAACTGCTTGGGGCTCTCAAAGTTAGGTACAGCAGAAGGAAGAAAATGTCAGAGAATGAGGAAATAAGACTTGAGGGACTTTGGAGAAACAATTTAGGCAAACAGTTGTTTTTCAGATTCAAGAGAAGAATCCAAAAAAAATAAAAATAAAAAAAAGGGTAGCATAGAAAAGAAGGAAATAAAAGAGAAAAAGAAAGGAAAATAATTGAATGCTCACTTAGAGTCATACTTGGGTTGTAGAGAAAATGTCACCTTTTGCTCAATACTTTTGCCTTGGAGTGTACACCTGAGGCACACTTCTCCTGTAGCTTCCTCTGGCTATAAATCAAAGAAAGGCAAACATGATGAAAAGGAGAGATATCCAGCAAAAAGTCAGAATTAGGGCAGCTCTCTAACTTCATACATACAATTTCTGACTAGAAATCAGATGGCCCTGAAATAATAAGGAAGATTATTATTAGGCTAGTTCTTCCTGGCAAGTACAATCCCTTGCTGAAATCCAAATCCAGCCTGCAGCATTAATGAAATTGCCCCAGCTGTGGTTACTCTAACTAGAGAGCAAAGAAGAGAGGGGACTCACCGGCACAATCCCGGTCAACTGGGCATAGAAAATTAACCTCTGACCCCTAAAAATGACAGTCTGCTCTGGTGAAAGCATGTTAGCAGTCAGATCAGGAGGCAGATCCCAGCTCAGGGAGATGTCTTCCATCACAGACTGTAGAGAACGCTTCAGGGTTCTAAGAGCCTGATGGAAGAAAACAAAATAAGCACAACATATCAGAATGACAACCATAGCTACTGTTACCTGTACCTAGGTTTTTATCAATTGCTATGTGATATAGTACACATTATGCCTAATCCTTAATTGCATACTGGGAAATTAGCCTTATTTCTCTTGCTTTGCAAAAGGGAAAGCTAAAGTTGAGAGGTTTAATGGCATCAGTTTGAATAAAGGAAATGTTAAAGAAAGGAGATCCCTGGAGAAGAAAATTAGGTAAGAGTTGTTATCAACTGAGAAAGAGGAGTTCAGAAATACAATCCAAGATATGCTTTCTTGGTGCCTACTAATAAGATAAAATAACAATTTGCCATTCTATCCTACCTAGTAGACACATCACATTTGTTTCTGTTCCTTGCCTTGTATCCTTTGCATAAGGCATAGACTATAATACCAAAGGAGATATTAAAGAAGAGACTCAAAAGTTCAGAAATGAAATCTAAAGTTCTTTGTCTATCCTCTTAAATACAAAAGCCTCAGCCTATTTCAGCACCTCTTCTCCAGATTTCCAGCTATTAGGGCCAGATATAATTCTCTAAGTGCTACAGTGGGGCCCTTTTCCAAAAGCATATAGGAAAATGGGAAAGCCCCACTGCAGGCTAAGCCCATGGGAAATGCATCCCAGAGTCAAGTTTTGCCTCTGCCTTTGTAACAGCATCCTAACCCTGTCTCATACTTGGTCTGGACTATCCATCTCTTGACCCACTGTATCCTGTCCCTCACCTTGTACTGCATCCTGTCCTTGCCTGTGATAAACTCTGAAGTGCCCCCTGATACTCGAGCAATGTTTTTTATTAAGCTGGTGGAAGCACCTTCTCCAATACCGAATGAGAAACATCTGTAATTGTAAAAAGATGGAGGTTAGAGACAGGTTCTCAAAGCAAAATTATCAAATTAGCTCAGAATGGGCAAACAAATATGATAAAATTGTTTACTTTCTTGACCAAAGCATAATAGCTTCTCTTTATTAAGCAAATTGTATATTTTATGAGCCATAATAAATGCCTTTAATCAATGATAAAATCATGAATGTGCTATGAGACAGGCTTCTGTTTCATTTTGTAAATAAGGTATTATAAAATGAATTTCAGAAAGTAGTCATGGATCACACCCCTAATAAATAGTAGACATGGAACTGAAACAATGGTCTCTCTGACTGCAAAACTCCCTCCAGCAAACCGAGCAAAAGACAGAAACTACCACTAGTGTCTGCCTGATGCTGTTCTGGCATTGTATTCACCCTGGCCTGGTCATTTCTAGACAGGAGAAATGTTCCTCCTGCTCTTCTAACTGGAAAGTTCTTGCCTCATTCTGCTCCATTTGCATCAAAATAGCTTTTTAATCATCATTTGGTTTAACAAATACAGTTGTCTATAAACAGAAAATCCATTGATGATATTAATATAAGCATTTTTAGAATGTAAGTCAGAAACATTTTGCATTATAATTTAATACAATGGAATTTTGGCTTATGGGTTAGTGTGAGAAATCATCCGCAAGTCTAGGGACTCCCACATTGGGTTAAACTAAACTAAGCTATATTGTGTTACTCTAAATTTGTAAGGGTAAGGACCAGATTTCTAATTGTAGTGGCCTAACCAGAGTCATATTTCCCTATAGAACATAGCCTACCAACATCTTTAAAATTCTGACATGATCTTTGAACTATAGCCTATGCTATAAAGTGCCTATGTAGTTTTAAAAATCCTTTTATATATAAAAAAATTGAAAAATTTTATTGCTGGCTAACTTTATGGTTAGAACCTCAATAAAGTGCTTGAGGTAGATGATAATAAAAACACTAATTACAAATTTTGATTTAGCACTTATTTTGTGTCCAGCACAATTCCTGATACTTTACTTAGTTTTATTTTATTAACTCTCAAAATAAATCCATAAGGTAAATATTATTAGCATCATCATTTTCAAACAAGAAAACTAAGACTTGGAAGGGTCAGTCGATTATTTCAAACATTTCGCAAGCAGAAGAGCTAAACCTTAAACGTAAGAGTTCTTAATAGATCATAATTTTATGGGATGTCATCTTACATGAGTTCTGCTATCAGCAATGCTAGACACAGTTATCTCAACCCAACAGAGAACTACAGAATGCAGACATAGTATTTTTAATATTTTTTTAACAGCAAAGGGCCACCAAGATAAGAAGCTGTAAGCTGAGGCTTTGGAGAGGAGGGAAGTGAGAAGAAATGGGCCTACTAATTCTCGGTGTCCACTTAGGCTTTGCAGCAAGTATCAAGTACAAATGGGTGGCTGAATATCTAAGGTGCTTCATAGAGGCAGGAGGGAAAAAGGAACAGTTTGAGTCTTTCAAAGGGAAGTTGTCCCTGCACCTCACATTTTTCAGATAGAATGCTATGGTCCTAGAGATCGAGTGAATTAGAAATATGCCAGCCATCACAATAACTGAAGTTCATAGGGCCAGAACTGCACTATGACTACCGGCTCATATTCTAGCAACTCACCAGAAACAAACAGTAAGACATCTCAGAGGTAAGATATCACTTTCACTCCGTAATGATTCATATAAAATATCTGAAAACTAGCCAAAAGAATAGAAAATCTTCAAACATTGGGAAATAAGGTTATATATTGGCAAGTAACGTAGACTTACAAAGGAAATCATAATAATAACTAGGGAATATCCTCAAATTGAAGCCAGTGAAAAAGCACATATCCAAATTTAGGATCGAGCTACAGACATAGCTCTAAAAATTCATTAGAAACAAAAAGTAAGTCTAAAGATCAACTACCTAAGTATTCATATCAAGATGTTGGATAAAAAACAGCCAATGCACCTAGCAACATTATAAGAAAGGAATGAAAAAGGTAGGAGCAGATGTTAATAAAATAAAAAACTATAAACTATACAGAATTAACAAACCAAGAAAAGATGGTTCTTTAAAGATTATTAAAACTAATAAGCTTCTAGGTCAAAGAAAGAACTAGAAAAGGCATAAATATCATCTGAAGTTAAAAGGTAACCTCACTGTAGATTCTGCAATATTAAATGATATATGACAATGTCACAAACAATTTAAAGCAAACAAATTTGAAAATTTAGGTAAGATATCCAAACTCACATAGAAATAAAATCATATAAAATATGAATAGTTCAAAAAGAAAAATTTTGTTTGAGTTTTCCAGGTCTAGAGAGCCCACTAGCAATGTTTTGTAAATATTTAAGAAAGAAAATCTTCCAGAATCTGGAAAGAAAAATGCAACTTTTACAACTCATTTTATGATGCAAGTGTGACCTTGATATCAAAATTTGGCAAATAATTATAAAAATATGCACTTATTTCCACAAAATCCTAAACAATTATTAGCAACTGAATCCAAAAATATATGACAGAGGTTAATACATCACAACCAATTTGGATTTCTTGAAGAAATGCAAGATAGGTCTAATATTTAATGACAACCATTATTTTTAGATAATAAAAGAATAAAGAATAAAATCATACACTTTTCCTAATGGATGCATAAAATCCTTTGTATGAAATCTAGCAATCACTCATAATTCAAATAAGAAAGGAAGAAAGAGAGAAAATTCTCAAACCACAAGATCCCTTTGATGTGTACGTGAAAAAAACCCAAAATCTGACCCCACCTCACACAATGCACACAAATAAATTTTATGTGTGTTCTATGTCTAAAGAAAAAAGAAAAAACAACAAAACTTCAAAATAACAAAAAATATCCTCATAAACTTAGATGAGGGGACTTCAATTAACAAGACACAATGAAAGTGCTAATGATAAAGAAAAAGAGTAATGAATTAAGTTAAAGCCAAGAATAACTTTTAACCAAAAGGTAGTATTTTGAGAGTAAAGACAAGTCATAGTGTAAAAACACATATTTCTAGACCATATAGTCAACAATGTGCCCGTAACCAAACCATAAAATGAATACAGATGAGTAGAAAAAGAAACTCAATCAATAGAAAAAATAAAAGTAGGAAAGATATTTGAAGTTACGTGACAAAATAAGATGTCCAAATGACTAATAAATATGAAAAAGTGCATGAAGTTGAGCTGCCAAAAAAATGTAAATTAACAATATAATGAGATACCACTTACTTCACATATATAAAACTGGCTAAAAGTTAAAGACATAAATGATACCAAATTTTGAATAAGAAATTAGGCAACTGAAAATCTTCAATAAATCTGGTGTGAATTAAATTATTATATCAACTTGGAAAATTACTGGCATTTCCCAGAATTCTATAACTCTGTCTACTCAAAAAATGTATATGTATTCAACTATGTATATAAAGCTATCCCATGGTATCCTTTGGAGATTGTTTCCAAGAAGACCCTATACAGATACCAAACATGAAGATGCTAAAGTCTCATATAAAATAGTGTAGTATTTTCATATAAGCTACACACATCCTCCTACAAAATTTAAATCATTTGTAAATGTATGAAAACTAATACAGTGAAAATGCTATGTAAAGATTGAATCAATGGATGCAGAACCTGCAGGTAAGTATGGTCAACTATATAAATATGCATGAAAAAATATATGTACAAAAATGTAAGAATGTTCATAGAAGCATTATTATTAACACTCAGGCCAAAGTTCATCAGCTTCAGAATCAATATAAATGACAGTATTATAGCATAGTCTTTCCACCAAACATTGAACACTAAAGAAAACTAACTATAGCTGAATATAAAATGTTTGCATAGCAACATACTGTTGAAAACAATAAAAAGCAATACTCACAAAAAAATACTGTATAATTCACTTGCTTTAATTTAAAATCAAGCACAATGCCTGGAGTTATAAGTCTGGAGAGCTACTCTAAGTGCATTGTAATTGAAGGCAGGGCTTAACAGAAAGAAGTCTGATAACATTCCAGCTCTCAACTTGTGTGAGAGTTGCACAGTGTACTTGCTATGATAGTTCATCTGGCTGGTTATTTATCATTTGTATAGCTTTCTATGTTTTCCTTTGTTAACTATGGTTATAATAAAATTTTTCAAAACACTAAAGGACAGGGAGCTTGCTGTGTTATTGGTGTTGTTTAGAAAAGTAGTTTTAACTACTGTAGGGAAGAATAAATTGTTAGCTAGTAAAATTAAAATTTTTCAATGTTTTTGTTCTCGGCAAATAAAATCAACACTGATACTAGACTTCAAGTGATATTACTAAGATCCGATCATCACAGGAGAAATCATGTTCTCACCATACCTGTGTTTCTTGCTGTTGAATTTAACTTCTTTAATTACACTAAATGTATCAGTAACTTCTCCATCTGTGAAGACAAAAAGCTGTACAGAGAAAGCCTCTGTCAAGTTCATTCTAAGTTACCAGAATTTGCCCTTGAAAACCCAGCTGTTTCATTTCAGATGTTCCAATGCCTCTTCAAACAGGACCCCTAGTATTCCATGTCACCTCACCATATTCCCACCAGATGCTCAGAACTCAGAATTTTCAGGCCCTCCCCACATTAGATCCCTATGAAGCATTTGTGGCCTCTACAAAAGCACTTCTGCTGTCCCTCACATGGAATTTAAAAAGAAGAAAATCTCTCCTCTTACTTTCTCTTTCTTACATGACAAAAGACTCTCAATTACAGACTCTCCCCAGTGAAGTTTAGGGACAAAGATTCTTGAGCAGTTTCCACTTTCTTTGTCCCTGCTGCTGGCTCTATTGTGATTCTTACCTGTAGGGGGTGACCAGGGATGGAAGGTCCCCTGAAAATTTTCTGGAGTGGTGTCAAGATTTCAGTGCCCCCTAGGTCTGCTTTCAGGAGCTGGACTCTCTCCACTGCCTCCTCCATTGTTTGCTGAGTGTACTTCACACTCTCCCTGAGAGAAAGGAACACACCTGGTTACAGGAGGACAGCTCAAAATTGCCCCTGTTGAGAAAATAATAATCCTACCTGCAATCACCAGTTCCCAAGTCAGTGCCTAGTAACACTTTCAACAATATTTATATATATTTGTAGGCTTTCTATGGCCTTTCCTTAGACTTACGGAAAGAATGCCTCAAAGGAAGATCCAAATCCATAGATGTTGAAATAACAGTCTAGCGGCAAACTCTTTAACAACAAAATCAGTGTCTCCTGAAGGTAAGAGAGAAGAGGGCACAGAGTGAAAGGACTCTCTCAGACTCCAACAGTCTAACTCTTGAGTGTGGGCTACCACTCATTTCATGCCCTTTCGATTTTAAGACTATCTGTATGGTGGTCATGCTGGCTATCACTCAGGTGGAGCACAGAGCTACAGCTCCAAATAGACCCTCCTAGAACTACTCAGATGCATCCCCATTTTAGTGTGTGATGCAGAAAGAAAGAAGACAATTTTACCTTGGCTGCCTCTATGCGCAGCTGAGACCTGTCCTGTTTACTCATAGGGGTGTCCATGCTTCCTGAGCGGTCCATGAGGAAGATGAATTCCCCACAGATCATTGATGTCTCAGTGTCTGGAATATCTGGGTAGAAACTCACCATGACGGCTGGATCTCCCATCAAACTATCTACACAGAAAAAATAAGGACCCTGTAAGATGAAAAGAACTCAAGAATTTTAAAGTTCATAGGAATCATTCTTTTTTTCTTCTTCTGTGTTCCTAGGGATTATATTACTTTTTTATTTTATTAGAAAATAAAAAAATTCATAACAAAATAATAAAAGAATAACAATAGTTGATATGCCATGTATCACTGTCTTCAGAATAGTTACTCAGAATAGAATACATAAGCCAAAAAGATTCTCAAAAAAAGAAACAGATAATAACACAAAACTTCCTTTTCAATGAACTAAGATAAACTAGTAGTATAAGTGAAATAAATTAGCATATATATTAAATATTTTTGAAACTACAGAATATGCAATTCGAGGAAGTATTTGAACTTCCCTCTACTTCCTATGTCTCTTGGTTTTCTTTAAACCAGTTATTCCAAGTTTTATTGATATGGGTCAAATCATTTCTCATACCAAGTTTTCCATAATCTGTCTGCCATCTATGTTGTGTCTGGGCTCCAAATGTGTAAGCCAAAGACTGCAATCATGGGTATGTTTCTGTCCATTTTGTCCAGTGTGCTGGGATATGGGGCAGAGAATTGTGAATAGAGTGCTCTCCAGAGAATTGTGAAGAGAGGATATTTGCTCCATAGGGTTTCTTTGGACTGGGTCTACCTTGTTAGAAGGGGTACACAGTGTTCTGCAGCAATTCTCCCTAGCATTCCTACACTAGTAGTTAATCAGAAAACTGGTTTTGGTCATCTTCTTGAAGTTCACTTATTTCTTCTTCCTCAAGAGAGGTGACACCATTGGCAGTCAAATTCCTCATGCCATCCAGAGCAGCTAGGTGGCACTGAATACAGGAATTGAAAACTTGAACTACATTTTGAGTACAAAAGCCTTTATGGAAATGTTTATCATCTTGGACCAAAGTTAGCCAGTACTCCAGCAATTTATCATATGTTTCCATGTATACCATGTCATCTTTATCAAGCACTTCTTCCAGTGCAGCACTTTGCCCAAAAGAACAAGTGAGGTGTGTGAGGCAGTTAACAAAGGAGGAGAGAATTTCACTAGGAATGGCAGTTAAAAAGTTTCGAGGGAACACAGTTATCACATTGCTAATAATGCTGGAGATTCCCACAGCTTCAAAATCTTCTATTTCAATTCCATTGATAGTATTCAGTAACCCTTCAATAAAGTGTGCTAGATAATCAACTTGTGATTGTCATCAGCGAAGACAGGTCCATGCAGATAGGCTAACTGGGCAAGGCACTACAGAGAATCCTGTGCCATCTTCTCCTGTGAATCCTGTGAATCTTCTCTGATTTTTCAATGTACTGTGAAGAAAAGTTCCGTAACTCTGCTGTCCAGAAGAGTCTCCTACCAGGACTCTGTTGGCTTCAATGGCACATTTTGTGAGGATTCAAACATCGCTATATAATGTCTGCCCAAATTTGGAAGAAGAAAGTTCCAGCTCAGGACTTGATTGGCCAGTGCAAGGTAATGCTGAAACACTGAGGACATCTGCATCTTGAGGTTTTCCTGCCTGCTGAACTCCTGTAGAACTTCAACAGTTAACATGAAGATCTGGTGAAGGTCTTCTTCCTGCAAAACTCTTGCAGTTACCATGGAATTCCATACTCTGTTCAGTGTTGCTAGTCTTCCTTGAACTTGAGAATAATGCAGTTAGAATAGAACCAGGCCAGTGTTTGCACAGTGGGATTGCCACTACTTATCACCTGGCTGACTGCACAAAAAATGCTTTTATAGTCAATAGATTTATCTAATGATCTTCATTTTACATTTACTGCTACTGCTAATAGAATCTGTTACCGAGCATACCTTTGAAGGTTGGGCCTCTGTAAGACATAGGTTAAGAGGAATGAATGTTCTCAGGGACTCAATGTTGCCTTTTTGCAAAAGAATCTACTCTCAGACTCCTGCCTCCATTATGATGGCTGCAGCTTGGAAAAGGACACAGTCCACTTTATTAGTTTCTGTTCTTTTTCTAATCCAGTGAACTTGCTCTAGCACCACAAAGAGGTTAGTGCCTCTCAGAAGACATCAGGCAGGTGGCAGCTAATCTCAGATCACAATTTTCACAAACTTTTCCTCTCTCCAACTGTTACTTCCACAGCAGGAAGAACCAAAATATGCTTGTACACTGCAAATGGTGATTTTGATTTTCAAAATGATAAGAATATGTGTTCTGCATGATGTCATTGTTCATTGACCACGGAAGGTGATGCCATCAGAATTTTGGCCGTGTTCTCCAGCTGAGTGATCACCTCTGGGGGCACCAGTGTCGCCTCCATCATGGTCTCTCTTCAATGATCCCCACTGCTGCATGGGATCGGGTGCCATGGGCAGCCAATCACCACCGCCACCCTAGATCCTCATGGGTTTCCGAGGCAGTCTGCTGTGGACGCTGGCTTCTGGGCTTTGGCGGGTGTAGCGGGGCAGCTGGGTCCTGGGCTGCCAGGAGTAAACAAGTAAGAGCCAGGTTGGCAGCATCCAGCATTGGGCTATCTCTGGCAGAAGGCCCAGAAGGCTGCTGCCACATTACCACACTGTCTGTGCTGTGTCTCTTCTGTTTTGCTCTGTATGTGTTTCTCATGTAAAAGAAACCACGTGATATGTGAGTTTGTGTGTCTGACTTATTTCACTTAAAGTTACGTTCTCAGGTTGCATTCATTTACTTATCAATGCCTCAGGTTTATTTTTCTTTATGGCAGCCTAGTATTCTATTGTGTATAAATACCACATTTTCCTTATCCATCCATCTGTTGGTGGACAAATATGCTGTTTTCCAAGATCTGGCTATTATAAACCATGCTCCCCGTACAGCTATTTGATGTTTCATAAAAAAGCCAGAAGGATGCGCTGGAAGAAAGATAGCCTCTTTAACAGACATTGTTGGGACAACTGGATATGCACACGCAGAATTTTGAGTCTAGACTCATATATTTCACCATGCACTAAACTAAAATCAAAATGGATCAAGGATCTACATGTTAAAAGACACAATCTGCTGGAAGATAAAATTGGTATAACTCTTGAAGATAGAGGCATAGGCCAGGACTTTCTGAACAGAACCACAATGGCACAAGAAATAATGCCGATGTAGGGATAGAGACCCTTGGGTAGGGAAAGAGGAGGGACTCCTCCCCACAAGGAGTTAAGACAGGTGGTTGAACAGGTTTAACCACCTGGAAAGAGCTGACACCCTCTGGTTGCACTTTATCTGTATGCTGTACCTTGCAAAGCTTGGTTTGCAAAAGTTAAAAGAAAAAAAATTAAACCTGACCCTGAAGTGTGAAAAGCCCCCAAAGACCCTTCCCTAGCCTCTCTAGTAATGAGCCAATCAACCAATCAAGTAGGGGCTCCCTCAGCCCAGAGACAGAATAGGGCCCCAACTACTACACAGTAATACCTCGAGTCCCCCTTCAACAGTGGCTCCATTTTGGGCACCCTAGCCTGTCTCTCTGAGAGAAGGCAGCTGTACTCTTGCATCCTTGCTGAATAAAAGTACAAACTTTGCTTCTACGCTTCTGATCTCTGATTCTTCCACAACCTTCTGCTTTGTTGGGAGAGTCAGGCCTGGGATGGTGGGGACTCTCTGCCCACAACACCAAGAAGCAACAAATGGAATCATATCAAATTAAAATGCTTCTGCACAGCAAAGAAAACAACCAACACAGTGAAGAGACAATATACAGAATAGGGAAAAAAATCACGTTATTCCATAGAGGATTAACATCAAGAATATATAAAGAACTCAAAAAAATTAGACTCCCCAAAATAAAAGACCCAAGTAAACAATGGACAACTGAACAGACATTTTTCAGAAGTACAAATGGCCAATAAATACATGAAAATATGCTTATTATTGTGGGTCATCAGAGAAATACAAATTAAAAATACACTGAGATACCATCTTTCTTATCCAAGAAAGAATGACTATCATCAACAAATCTAAAAACAAATGCTGGAGAGGATGTGGGGAAAAAGAAATTCTTCTACATTGTTGGTGAGATTGCAAACTAGTACAACCACAATGGAAAGGAGTGTGGCAATTCCTCAACAAACTAAAAATAGAAATTCCATTTGACTTAGCTATCCTACTTCTAGAAATCTTCCCAAAAGAGTCAAATTCATCATATTACAGGGACATATGCATATCTATGTTTATAGGAATCATTCTTAGTAAGTTTAATCAGGAACTAGAGAACCTCAAATCCAAAACCCTGTTCAATTCTATGCACTATCTGCTTGCAAAGGGCTTTCAGTGAATTATAAGCATACAACAGAGACAAAAGCAGAACAAATATGAAAGAAAATAAGAGGGTAGAAGTTAGCAGGCCCAAACAACAGAGTAGTGTCAATGGATGCCAATTTCCTGGCAACTCATTAAGTAAATGAGACACATTAAGTAAATATTTCCAGCATTATCCCAAAGAAGCAAATAAAATCGAGAGAAAGTTTATCACTGTTTAAATCTTTAATTTTCAACTTTGAAGGAAATGTTCATGTGTGTAATTTTTAAGCTGACAAATCTGAGGGACATTTATAAGCATTATACATGTGACATAATTACATCTGTTTTGGATATGCAGCCCTCACAGATACTCCCTAGAAGAAAGGGAAGCCCTAGGATTCTTTTTGATTTCCAATAATCTCATTCAAACAATGGGGTGAGTGAGTCCATGGGAGACTACTATACCTGGATAAGTTGTCAAAGTCATATCTGTGATCTTTGGAGCAAGTGAAAGTTGATACTAGAATTGAAAAATTAGTGTTGAGAAAGAAATAACATAAGAATGACTGGGTTATATGAATTCTAGTGTTATAGTTCAGGGAATATAAAAGGATACAAGATCACATCCCATTATCCTACTTTTAGAGAGTGATTCCTGGATGAGAGGTTTAAATTCACAGTAACCCTAGGATTCAATAAGGGTACAGGATGGGGTTCAGTTTCATCTCATATACATAGGATGTAACAACAACCAGTCTATTTAAATTGGTCTCATCCAGGAAATATATGACAGACTATTCAATGAAAATGAATATTTACAAAATCCAGACATCTGGATACACAGTGAAAGAATAGCATTTTTGATGAGTTAAATAAAATCATTTCCATGCTGAGAGACAGATGCTTATAAAGGATCTAGCACTGTAATAAGCAATAAGAAAAGCTGCCACAAGAATTATATGAATTAATCTACACAGTGGACCCTTGACTGAAGAACTCAATCAGTTCCCGAGGGCTAGTTGTAACTTAAGTTGATTGTAAGTCAATAGAGCTGAGATCTGGATGTTTACCTGGATACATGCTATAGATAACAAGAGGCAGAAATAGGTCCATCAACTTAACTAACCCAAGTTGTTCATATGTCAGGCCAGTCGTAACTTGAGGGTCCACTGTAAGCCATTTGGAACAATACCATGTACATAGTAAGCATTGTTTCAACTTGTTAAGTCTAATTCAAATTATCTTCACTCACACAAATCTCAGCTTCATTTGATTCTATACAAAGTCTCTCAACCTTAGTTCCTCTACTTGCTTGAAAAGAACTAAGAATCAACATTTGTTTTCATCTAATTGTAATTATTAGACACATACTTCCTGTGTGTTTACATATTTTTCCTATTCATGAATTAGTTTTATAGGGGAAAACTGTATGTATTAGTTTTCTCTAATTTCCCATTCTTGGAGGCCTTTTCCTCAAGTTGCTTCAATCTTTTACTGTACATTATTTTAGTAACTGCATAATAGCTCATTAAGTTACTGATGGCATATTGAATTTAATCACTGTAAGGCATCTTGATTGTTTACTAATATTTGATATTAAAATAGCAGACCTCAGTGCATACTTTTAATTATATTTAGATTTATTTTCTAAGGAAATATTTGAAAATTGGAATTACTGGAATGAGTATTTTGACATATATAACTAAACTTTGTTGTAAAGTGTGACATCAAATTATTTTGCCTCAAGCGATTTGAGAATGTCACATCTGCCACACCTTCTAAGCCGTGAGAGATTATCAGATTTGAAAATTTTCCATTGCTTGAAAGTTTAAAAAAAGCCATGATTACATTTTATTTGCTTTTCTGTAGAGACCAATCACTGTCATATGTTTATAACTGACTGTATTTTCTCTTATAAATTATCTGTTCATTTTCTTTGCCCAATTATCTATTAACCTACTTAAATTTGCCTGTAAGACATAACAGTGTGATATTAATTTAAGCATTTTTTGCATGCTATTGGGTACACTTTTTAAATATTTCACGTTCATATGTTTTACTGCTACTGAATGAGGAGGAAAAAGGGGAGAATAATTTGAGGATGATTCCAAGACAGAATTACTTCCTAGGAAGTGACTACACAAGGAGAAAGAAAATACCTGGTTTCCTTTCAGGCATCGCCATCTCCACAGCAACACTGGGGCTGTGCACTGCACTGTAGTAAATAAGAAGTTCCATGTCCCGATCAAACTTGTGTCCTTCAGCCAACGAAACCTGATTGGGGACCAGCAAAGGAGCCACATTGGAAACACTACTCTTTGATTCCTGGGGCTGCAGTCAGAATTGAGTGCTGTAAGTTTCTTTCCAAAGTGAGTATGATCACGAGCAGGGATGAGAATACAGTCTGGGCATTGAACAGGGAAAAGGAAGGAACACAGTACATCTTCAGGGTTAATGGTGAAAAATAAGGAATAGATGGAAAGGGTTGGATGAGGACCACATCAAGACCTGCACAAGAGGAGCACTTGCAACAACAGTAATGTCTCATTAATTACCTGAGCAGAAGTCTTATCACCTTCAAGGTACTCCATAGGACTCAAAGCGCAGTTGGACTGGACCCTGTTGATTCCATGCTGAGAACTGATGGTGGCAACCATGGTGAGTGTGTAGGGCAGGTTCTCCAAAGGCACTATAGGAGTCTTCAGATCAAGGCAACTGTCCTCAGTCAGCCCTACAAAAATCACACTAATCCTATTTTCCTTGCCAACACTTTTTAACATATCTATAAACTTAAGGGAATTTCTCCAATTATGCCAGCACTTGGTATTCAAAAGAGAGGTACTCACCAGAGAGATGGTACCTAGGATTCAGGATAGCTGGGAGCACGTAGCGTAGAGCCCCGTCTGCTTCCAAGGGCAGCTCCTGCACATACCTCAGTGTTAGTGCCACCTTTGACCCTGGTTGGAGGTTGCCCACATTGCAACAGAAGACATCCCTGGAGGACTTATCCTCTTCCAGTAGATAAGCCTGGCAGCCCTGAGAGATGGCAACCTCATAGTCAGTGTGGGCCTGCAGAAAAATACCAACAGCAAGGAAAAGTAACATCAAAAGAAGAGATGAATACTACAGAAAACAGACCACTGGGGAGGGGCTGTGATGGGTTTTGTCACATGCACAGCTAGCCGTATTCTGAATGGCTCTAATAGATCCCCCCCCCCACCAAATGATTTTAGGAAAATAACAATTATAAAGGAGTGGAAGAAAGACCATTCAACAGCAGAATGTTTTTGTGAGGTTTCATTTAGTAGAGACCCTAAAATGTGTATTATAAGGAAAGAATAAAGAGACACTGTATTTATCTCTAGTACCTTCATCTTGTCCTGTAACTCTGCCACAATTTTCTTCCCATCCACCAAGGCCTCAAAGGTATAGACAGCAGAATCTTCATCCATGGGGAAAACGAAGAAGGCCTCCAGAGCAACCTTTTCCTCATTCTCATAGTGTAAGGTTGCAGAAACACCAGCTACAAACTCACGGATGGACAGCGTCACAGAGATGTCCTTCAGGGCCACTGGAGAGAGATCAGGGTTCAAGAATTTAACAAGCTTTAGTAGAGTTCCCCATGCAGGCCAGGAATTGTTCAAAGTACCAAAGATACAGTGGCAAGTAAAAGTCAAGAATCAGGCTTGCCTGGTTGATCTTGGTGAGTGAGCAGACCACAGGCACGCACCATGGCGAAGCAGGATTTCTGTGGAAAGATACATACAGCGTGAGCAGAGTGGCATGTTGGGAGCTTTCCATTCAAAGGCCAATAATTTACATGATTCTCTCTGGCATCAGAATGCATTCAGAGGGTTAGTGTTGGAGCTAGGAAGAATAAAGATGGAGAGAAGGAGACAACAATTTGGAAGGTTAGCTCCTAATGCCAGCCCCAAATAGGAAAGCTGCAAGATACACTAAATGTCCACTAACAGGAAATCTCCAAAACATGCTGTGGCTGCTCCCAACGACAATATTACTTCTTCAGCAGTGTTTAATAACCCACTTATCTTCTATCCAGAGAATCTACAGATGGATTTGATCCTAGCGAAGGGCCCTAATGCCTACGGAAGCTGCTCTGGAACAGTTTTGAACTAATCACGTAGCTAGCTTAACTCTCCCTGTTCTGTGACCTGCACTACAATCTCCAGCACCAATAAGGGAGCTATTCACCTTGAGGAGCACACTAAAGCAACATGACACCCATGTGCTTATTCACAGGCTCTGGATAGAGGAGTTATTGAGAACTCCACCCTTCCCTAATAGATCTGTAGGTCAGAAAAAACAGGAGGCCTTTGAGAAGGACCACTTTTTCTCCTAGAGCAACTCCACCCTGAGGGATTCTGAAGCTTTTGGCAGGACTATTTCTAGGCCCTGTAAGCTCATTACAACCATATTTAAAGCATACTTTATTACTGGGCCTGAAGGTCAGTTGTAAAACACTTGCCTAGGATGCATAAAGCTCTGGGTTCAATCCACAGCACAGAAAGAAGAAAGAAAAAAACAAGCAAACAAATATTTGACCCCAACCAAAAGCAAAGCTCATGCTAATTATCCATCTAGGATATCAGTGGTATTCCTGTACACCAAGCTCTATTCTCACAAAACCACACCAACAAATTAGGCTCATCATTGTACATCTGCCATTTAGAACAACTACATGAAAATTAAATGTGCTAAAATATCTCACATTTTCGCAACAGTTGAAGGGACAGAAGACTGCATAGAAAACAGAAGACCGTAAGTGTGGCAAATTCTCTCAAGAAAAACAGGCTGTGAGTAGGGTGTCAAAAAAAATCTCTAGTACTACCAGGAGGGAGCTTAAAGCAAGCGACTCACACAGGAGCGAAACAGCTGAAGGACTGTGTCAGACAACCAAAGCTCTCAGGCTGCCCCATACTCACCAAGGTGGCTGTGAGAAAAGAGAGCAGTAGATAGCATCCCCTAAAAAGAAACAACCTTATTTTCCAGAACAAATTCCTCGTCCAGAGAAACTTGCTATGCTGCACCCTCTGCCCATCCTTCCTCAGTACAGAGCTGGACTGGGTCAGAATTCTGTTCTGTTCTAGGTGTTCTTCAGAAAAGCACCTAGGAAAAGAGGGTAAAGACTGTCTATGGCAGCTCATCAAGCTCAAAACCTGCACCTGAGGCTCTCTGGGAGGCTTCTCACTGGGACAGCGAGCTATCTCAGGCGGACACTCAGGATCACAAGAGTCCTGCTCAGAGCCACTAAGCTGGAGCCACTAAGCTGCAGGTAAGAAGGAGAGGGTAGCACAGTGGGCCACACCCCTGCACCTTGTTTCAGGGCAGGAGTGGAGAGCCTAGGATCTTTCCAAGGAGGAGATTTGGGGTGCACAGTGTGGGTTGCATAGAAACAGAGAGTAATTTAATCTTCAAATATTCAGTCCTAGATTTGTACTGCATGCGTATTTACACAAGGGACAGTGTAAAGCTCTTAAAATGCTTTATAGAAAGATTTATGGGCTGCGATCGATTGGAGTAGAGGCTTAAAGCCATATTTTCACAGCACAAACCTATAAAATCAGTTGCCTGAGAGTTAAAGAGGAGGAAAAGTTAAAGTGAAGAATAATTAGGAAAGGGGCCCTAAGATCCTTAGAAAATAGTTAAATGCCCCCTCAAACCCCGACATGATCCTCTCTACTGCCAAGCCTGTGGACAACCTCTGGGATCACACACCAGGACTAAATTCCCCACCTGTTCTTAGAACAAGCTCCAACAGAGGAAATGGAGGCAGAATGTGAGGCTCTCCCTCGCCCATCACCCCTCACCCCTCACCCCAGTGCCAGCAACAGGGTCACTTACCTTCCCCTGATCCACAGCTCTCCCAGTCACTGAAAATGAAAACAACTGTAAACACTGTTTCCTGGAAGTCCCACCCCCTCCTAGGGACCAGTTATAAAGTAGCAACTGTATGACTAAGGGACTGGTGGAAAATTCTTAAACAAATAGTGCAACTTCCGCTTTTCTGTGGGTAGACAGAAAAGTCTTCAGAAAAGAACATTTACTTTTTTCTTCTGTCAGGTCTGGCAAAGGAACAATTAGAGGATCAGCAAATGAAAGGGATGTGTTTTGCAAGTGAAAATGCTGCAGCAGTAACACCAAAAATGATACAAAAAACTGCTCATTTCTTTAACAGCCTTTCCCCAGGGTTGACAGTGTGGTAGACCCTGGTAATAAGACATGATGGGTATTTTGGCTCCTTATATTTAATTTGAATCTTCTATCCTCTTCTATCAGCAAGTTATACCCAAAGCCAGAGCAACACATGCACTTTTGCTTTAATGAGACCATATCTTTTCACTAAGGACAGAATTTTACAGGCCTAGGTAATCTCCGAACATTTCATCAGGGCAATAAAATGAAATGTTTGAGGTAACAATGTATCTGAAAGTAGCTGTGCTGATTTTCCTGGCTAAAGATCATGAGACATGATTGTATCTCTTGTATCATTTGTTTCACAAGAACTATTAAATCTAGGATTTAAGGAAAGTTTTAACCACTTTTGAGAATTTATGTAAAGAATATATGGCATGTATGTAAGACTCAGCCTGATTGTGTTTCCTACGCTATATTTGTTGAGGTAATTATTTCTCCCTAAGTTGTCTGTTCTTGATTCTGTAAAAGGAGGGCAATGACATACCTATCTTGCTGATTGCTTCTAAGAACTAATTGATCTTAACAGATGTGAGAGTATGTATATCTATAAATATACACATAAGTACACCCACATGCACATCATATACACATATATAGTAAAGAAAAATATAAGCATTATTGTATTTTATCAATACTAGGATCTATTTTTATATGTACTAAACTAATTGTGAGAAGGAATGACTCATATCTAGTATTTCTCATTGCTATCATTTCCTTTTATTAGCTGATATATCTGAGCACCGAAAGGAAGAAGCTGTAAAAGTGAGCAGAGTTCATTACCTAATCTAGCTCAATTAAAAGCTTAGAAATAGAAGTCAGCCATATGTGGTCAGATGTGACAGTTTGGCAAGAAGTAATTGAATCACAGAAAGCGTATGCTGGATATGTGTCAAGGACAGTTATATAGGAAAATCCCCTTACTCTGGCACAATATACACAATTAAACAGACCTTTCTAGTTATTAAGGCATGGATGCATTTTATTTATGTGCTTGTTTATATGCTGTGTTTAAACATGTTAGATAATGTCATTCTTTTCATATAAAATATTTAGTGAGTCCAGTAATTGAAATTTGGAATGAGAAATATATTGTTCATTATTTTAGTTAATAAATTTATGTGCAAGGCATTATTCTGCAAATTGGCATTGTGACAATAAACAATACAGAAAAAATCTTATCCCCCTAGGGCTTACATTGTAAGAGAAGGAAGTATTCAATAAACAAATAAGTAAATAATACTATATCTGGTAAATTGCTGAAAGAAAACAAAATATCATCAAGCATTTCTTTTTTTCTTTTTTTCCACTCAGTTTACTGGTACATTTTAGGTATACAATACAGTTACATTCATCATCGGGATCTTGTATCTTTTACATGTTGAATTTTGGTTCTTATTTTTTCCCCATTCCCCTGCCTTCCCTTCACCCCCTCCATCCTTCCCTATTTACAAAGACTTTATTTCCATGTTTTTCCTTTTCACATATTTTTTCTTTTCCCTTCTTTACTTTCCCCTACCCCTCCCACTTCCCCTACTCCTTTAGACATTTTCTTCCTATTTCACAATATCAATTATACATTTTGATTCTTATTTACACTTTTAGTTTTTCACACCAGAGAAACTATCATGAAATCAACCAATAACAAATGCTGGCAGGATTGTGGAGAGAAAGGAACCCTTCTTTATTGTTGGTGGGAGTGCAGACTGGTGCAATTACTGTGGAAATCAATATGAAGATACCTCAATCAACTAGGATTGGAAGTCCCATTTGACCCAGCTGTTCCTCTACTGGGTATCTTCTGAAAAAAATTAAAAGAATCATACCACCGTGATATATGTGCACCCATGTTTATAGCAGCACAGTATGTAATAGCTAAAACTTGGAAACAGTCCAACTACCCATCAGATGTGGGTTTTTCTATAAAATGGAGTACTACTCAACCATAAAGAATGAGAAACTGGAGACATTTGTAGCTAAGTGGATGCACATTGAGGCTATACTCCTAAGTGAAATAAATAGGACACACATGTGTAATCATCAAGCATTTCTTAACTATGAAACATGTCCTGCAGTAGTGCTCATGGATGATCTCTTCATTGCGTGAACATCACAGAGTACACATACACACACTGAGCTGGTGCAGGTCAATCATTCTTCCTCCTGATGCAAACAAAGGATGTATGTATGAAGTTACTGTTGGCATAAATAGCATATTGCTAATCAATTTCTTTTTCATAAACAGAAGGACTATACCCTAAAATGATAAAGTAGTGGTGTAATAAATTCATAAATCAAAACATAATTGTTTATTATCAATACCAATTATAATGAACCCAACATAATTGTATGTGGTACACTTGTGTGTGACTGGCAGCCCAGTAGGTTTGTTTACACAGGCACAATCACAAACATGAGATGAATTGTGCTTGACATAATGACAGCCATGACACCACTAGGAAATAGTTTTTCCGCTCTATGACACCTATGGTACCATCCATCATCCTATGTGTGGTCTGGTCAGCCCTTGAAAGAGATGCTTTTAAGTACACAGTACATGACTGTGTAGTAAAATACAGAACAAATAGAAGCTAGTTCACATTTGGTAGCTCTACCGAAAGATCTGTCTTTGTCACTTAGCATTCCTGAATATTTCCCAATATTGATTCTCAGCTTCTTTTCATCCCAAGATGAGCCAAGTCTGGCTATTCAGAAAAAAGGCACCTTTCCTAGCCTCCCTCAAAGCTGAGTGAGTTCTGGCCAACAAGAAACAAGAAACAAGTGAGGTAAGGGAAGAGGCAGAAACTGCAAAAAAAGACAGATTTGGCAGGGCCAGTCCCTGAGTTCTACAGATAATAAAAGGAGTAGATGAGATTATTTACCCAAACCAGAAACATAGGTTGATCAGGAGGGATTCATAAGCTTTTGGGTAGCCAATTCCTTTAAAGATTACCTTGATTACTTTGTTCTATTTTGTTATTTCAAAACCCACTCAATATTCACCATTTAATTGCACCTTAGGCTCAGAAGGCTCCTGCTCCCTGATATCCTGCTCTGGGTATCAGGGATGGGGCTCCTGAGGGACCATGAGAGCATTTAAAACCCCACAAAGGTAGGAGATAATTGCACTTCCCCTGCCTCTGAGTTCACCCTAGGCGACAGGGCAGCCAGCAGATGTAGAACATCCTCTTCCTGTGTGATTGTAAATGAAAAAGACCACTTCCAGTCTGAAGCCAGAGAATCCAAGCCCAATTCAATGGCATCAAGGGAAGAAGAGATATTTAGGATGGAGATCTCCAGAACTCTATAGAAGAAATTGAAGGCAAAAGGGGAGAGAAAAGAACTTTTCCTTCTCAGAGTCAGCCATGACCCCTTTGACCATGTAAGTGCTCTGAACTTCTCCTTCATCTTTGTCAGGTTTATTTCTTGACGTGGAGAAATGAAAATCTTTATGAGATGAAGATACATAAATTATCCTGGTTCTCTGAAGAATATATATATTCTTCTTGAATAGCTCCCTTTCTTTTTCTTTTTTTAAAAAAAATATAGTGTTTCTCAAGATTTTTTCACCAGTCCCATGTCATCCTGGCTTGACCCTGTCTCTCCAAGTGATCTCATTTGTGCTTAAATAAATTGACTGTCATCTCTATGCAAGCAAATTATTAAATTCATTAGCATGGGACTCCCCAGAATAATTACAACAATGAATAATCACATTATTATATACCAAAATTTTCAGAAACATGATATTTAATCTTTATAATAATTCTGTGAGGTGAATATTTTCTCACCTAATCAAAAGCAAACATTTAATGGATACACAGTATTTACCAAATACAACCGCATCAAATTTCATTTAATCACATGAGCACAATTGCAGTGGAGCTTGTCAAAACACAGATTTCTGGGAAACAAATGAAGAATGAAAAATTAAGAAGACTATTCAGTGACTTGGCAGGAACTTTTCTATTTTACCTCTTTTGTCCTGGCTTTGTTGATAACACTCTGTTTCCTCTCAAAAGTAAACAGGCCTAATTAGAATGATAACTTTTATAGGAGTAGTTGAGGTAGAGACTGCTGAAAAAGGAATTCTTTCCACTTCTTTGCAATGAAAAACTAAGGTTTGGAGAAACTGAGTTTCTGAAAACACTAGCCCATAGTCGTACCACCGAAAATCAGAACTTGAACTTGGGGCTTTAGACATCTAGTTCAAATTCTATTAACTATGCCATGTTGTCTCTTTGCTAGACAAATGTGTGGATTTGAGTTCCATCTTCTAGGAAAGCTGCAGCTACTTGCATTATCTATGCGCCCTAAACTATTACTTGAATTATCATTCATGGTCCCACGTGTCTTTGATGCCTATAAACCTATCTGGTGATGCTTCTAGGAATGGTAAGAAATTTGAATGTCTAATATGTAAACAACAGCACTTGAAATTATAAGGACAACAATAGTTTTTAAATGATGGAAAATAAAATCTCAATCTGAAATAGTATTACTTTCATATTTCCTATAAGTTTTATTTGCTTTGAATTTTAGTGCTTACCTTGTTTATCACTAATATCATGTATTAGCATAATTCATGTTTTACTGTGTTTTCAATGGTTTAGAAGAGTACTCACATATGGGCTGTGAGGGAAGCAGTGGATATGAAACCATGGCCCCTAATCTTCATCACAGATTATTTTTGCATTGCAACAAAATTTAACAGTCTGCATGGAAACCAAAGGTATTATCTAAACACTGCCCCAAATTGTGTTATTTTGTTGTGGCTATGCTCATGCTAATACTAAACCATTAAGAGAGTGTTTGGCACTTGCCTATGAAAGGGGTAAATAACCATTGCTGAGCACCTGTGAAGTGTCAGACACAATATTAGATGTCTCTTGAAACATTCTACTGCTGAATCTACCAGACAACTGACAGAATGAAACGCTATTCTATTTCAGAGAAAAGTAAACTGAAAGTAAAACAAAGTCACCAATTAAGGACCAGCTTAGATTTAAAAATATGTTTGCGTTCCTTAAAAATCTTTCTTTTCTTATCATAATTCTCTCAATGTCTCCTCTCTTCCAAGCTTCTATTATGAATGTAAATATATTTAATCTTTATAGCAATTCCAGGAGGGAAATATTATCTGGGTTCAATAAGAACAAGCATTTAGTGAAAATCCATGAGATTCCAAACAATCATAGAATGATCCTACATTTTTAATGATATTTTCCCATTTGTTTGATCTCGATTTCCAACACTCAACCACTTCTTTATATTTTCCCTTGCATTTTCACAGTTTAAAATTGCCTGTGTCATCCCAAATTTTCCTGTACCATTTTTTAAAAAGCCATTTCAATCAGAGTGTGTTAAAACACCTACATGGCGGTCATTCTGCTCCTCTCTGTTCAAGACAAATTGTTTGGAGGCCTCCAAGACTCGCCCTTGAAGAGACAGTTAATCCAGATCGCTGCTGCCACCCAGTGTCCAGACACTGTTTTCACTAGTTTAGCACATACAACCGGGCTCCACACTTTCAAATCCAGATGACTCTGAACAGAAAATAGACAAAAGTCTGGGAAGTGAAAAATATTGGCTTCATTCCAACAAGAAATCCGAAAGAACTCAGACTCAAAGAATTATATTCATTAAAAAGAGTTTCTATAAACCTGATGCCATAAGACAATAATAAAATAAATCGACTTCATTAATACATTGATAACATTATTCTGTAATTATAGTATTAAATAAGATGCATGGTCTAAATCTAGTACTTGAGGTTGTATGGATGTTTTTGACCAATTTCAGATATTTTTACACTGATTCCCTTTCACATGCTTTTTTATCATTATAAAAAATTCCATTAATCATATCTTTTCTATTTTCCCTCTACTGTACTTAAGAAGGTGTATTCTCTTTCCTTAACTCTTTACTGATCCTACATTTTATATTTTTGCCCAGAAATATACAATTATCAGGTACTCACTATTTTGAAAATGTTCAACACTCTGTCTATCTATGCTATGTCAACAATAGTTACTTTAGCTGGGCATAGTGGCACATGCATGTAATCCGAGAACTCTGGGAGGCTGATGTAGGAGGTCACAAGTTTGAGCCTAGCCTGGGCAAGTTAGAAATTTAGTGAGAGTCTGCTTCAAAATGAAGAATAATAATGATCTGTGGTTGTTGCTCAGGAATGAGGCTCTAGGCTCAATCCCCAGAGTGGTTTACAAAAATAAGGAATACATACTTTATATTTCACTAAATGTTTGAATTTCTTTCATTAGGCATGGAGTATAAAGCCAAAAGCAGGCTTAGTGCAAATATTACTTTCTGGAGTTAATTTCAAAAGGGGATCAGAATAGCCTGAGAACAAAAGCAATCATTTCAGGGCAATTGAAAATTTGATTCAAATAATAAATAGTGTCTTTATTGGGTGTTGCTATTTCCTAAGTCATAGAGAGACAGTGATAATTACACAAAGACATGGTACCATCATGGAACTTACAGTCAAAATATATCCATAAATTAATCTCCAATTTTTCATTTATTCATATATCAAGTATTTAAATACCATCTGTTCAACAGAAACTGTGATAAACATTGCAAACCCAAGGACAAAATATGGTCTTTACTATATTTTAGAGATTTGATAGTTTAATAGTATTGGGACACAATTCCACAAAAATTCCATGTATATATGTGGATATAACTTACCTTACTACTACCAATTTTCTAGAAAATAAAATTATCAATCAGTAACTATTAACTATAAAAGAGATTTGGAAAAATTGACCAGGAATTATAATTAGAACCCAAAGCATTTACAATTGGGCAATTTTTATATGCTTTGTATTTCTGGAAACTACAGGTCATAAAAGTAAAACTATAATTGAGAATATCACTTCTTGGATGATTGAAAAGAACCTTTAAATGAAAGCATTGCAACAGACAACTGACCACAACACACCCCAGAGGTAGTTTTGAGTTCTCAGCATATTCAGGTAACTGCTTCACTTAAAATAAGACAATTAGCACAGAGAAGATTGCTTGGTGGTGTCTAGAGGCAAAAGAAAGAGAGAAAATATAATCTATTGCTCTAATCAGGGGTACAGCTGCTCAAGTTGACTTTTGATGAATATTTAAGATATTTGATGCATTCATGTTATACAATGGGCTATGGACAATAATTAAGTTATGTTTATCTGTTTAGTATTGTGATCTTTACTTTCTTACACCCTCCAGTATTTAATGATGTTAGGTTTTATTTTGTTTTGTGTGTTATCATGTTGGTATACTATACCTCAATATATGAAGGCATGCATATGTTTTGTCAGCCTTGACGTATCACTGGTAGTTTGAAGGTCCTACCAAAGGCATGTAGAAATGTAACACTCATTTTGAGGTAATAAGAGGTTATACCAGGTAGGACCTTGAACCAATCAGGTCATGAGGGCTCTACAATCAAAAGTAGACTAATCCATTCATGGAATAATGGATTAATGGGTGAGTTTATTATGTATTTGGCTCCTTCTCTGATATGTACCACTTCTCCCTCATGCCTCTCTCTGCCTCCAGACTCTGCAGGGAGCCCTATCAGCAAGGAGACTCTGAGCAACTGTGGCCTCCAGCCTCCTATCCTCCAGAACTGTGAGGTGAATGAGCTTTTATTTGTTTTACTCATC